>NW_027527428.1:3106818-3115588 GCF_008692635.1 Crocuta crocuta | reverse complement strand
CGGGCTGTGGCTGGGCTCCGGCCCTCCAAGGCCCTCAGCCATGCCCTCTCTCTCCTCCCTATAGGGAGTTCGAGGACATAAGCAACTCAAGCTTCCATCTGGACATGTGGTGAGGGGCGTCCCCTGCTGGCGGGGTCAGGGAGACAAAGGGGGCAAGTGGGGGCGCAGATCCTCCCCCCCGAAGGGGTCGGGGGCTCCCAGGACACCCTCTCTGCCTCTTGCTCAGACCTTTGTCCCCTCAGGGACATGGACACTGTGGAGTCTGTCAGACAGAAGCTCGGGGAGCTCACCGACCTGCACGGGCTGCGGAGGTGAGCGCCACAGGGAGCAGGTTCCTGGGGAGGGGGTGGGGGTTGTCTGCTGGGCTGCAGGATGGGGATGGATCCCCGCCTGACCCCTCAGTGTCTTGGCCCATCCCCCTCACGGACACTGCCTGGAATAGGATCTTTAAGGAGGCCCGGAAGGACAAAGGCCAGGATGACTTTCTGGGGAACGTGGTTCTGAGGCTACAGGTGAGTGGGGTCAGGAAAGAGACTGAATGGGGGTTCACGAGGGGTTCAGGGGAGCGGTTCTGGGTCCACACCGAGCGGAGCCTGGGGTCTGCCTCCTCCGCCCCCGACTGTGTGAGTCTCAGGCCGCTGATGGGCATGGGCACCCCTGCCCCGCCCCTGCCCGCCCAGGACCTGCGCTGCCGGGAGGATCAATGGTACCCTCTGGAGCCCTGCACCGAGACCTACCCCGACCGCGGCCGGTGCCACCTGCAGTTCCAGCTCATCCACAAGCGGGTAGGTGGGGGGCCGGGCGCAGGGGCCGTCCGGGGGGCCTGCCCGGGGGAGGCAGATGGGCCGCACCGGGCACGGGGCCCTCCACTCGCGGTCATGCCGGCCCCGTTGCAGAGAGCCACGGTGGCCAGCCGCTCCCAGCCCAGCTACACGGTGCACCTCCACCTGCTGCAGCAGCTCGTGTCCCACGAGGTCACCCAGCACCAGGTACTGCCCTCCCCGCGCAGGGTGGTGCGGGGCCTGCCCGCTGGGTCCCAAAACCCCTCCACCTGTCCCCTCAGGCGGGCAGTACCTCCTGGGATGGGTCGCTGAGTCCCCAGGCTGCTACCATCCTCTTTCTACACGCCACGCAGAAGGACCTGTCCGACTTCCACCAGTCCATGGCGTGAGTGCACGGTCCCCGAGGGTCACCTGCCTTCCTACAGGCCGGCAGCCTGACGTCTAACCCTCGGGAGATTTCTGTTTGGCCCCAACTGTGTGTTTTAAGTTGTTTTCGGTTTTGTTTTTGTTGTTAAGTTTATTTCTTTATTTTGGGTGCGAGAGAGACACAGGTTGGGAGTACAGAGAGAGGGAATCCCAAGCAGGCTCCTTGCCGTCAGCGCAGAGCCTGATGTGGGGCTTGAACTTACAAACAGTGAGATCATGACCTGACCCGAAATCAAAGAGTCCCGGATGCTTATCCGACTGAGCTGCCCAGGCGGCCTCCTGGTGTTTGAAGTCTGAGTCAGTTGCCAACTTTTATAAATCTGGAGCTTTTCCATACGGAGTCCCACGTCCAGCTTCCCGTGGACCCGAAGTGCTGTGGTTCTGCTGGGCTGCAGCTGGTCACGGCGGAGCGCACAGCCTCCCCGGCCGCTCACAGCTGCCATCGGCCCACGTCACTCCCTGGCATTTGAAGTTGCCGCCCCTGCCCCAGACCCCAGCCCCGTTTCCCCGCACCACCACCCTGAGCCCACAGACTCGGGCACTGGCATTACCAGATCTGTGTTGAGGGCCCGTCCCGTCCCCAGTTACACGACAGGTTGTGGGAACAAGGGACGTTCCCCTGCAGGTGAGGAATACAGACCCAGGGGCACACCGGGGGTGGCCGGGCCAGGAGGAAGGACAGTGGATGCTGTCCCGGGCCATGGCTGACACTTGGGATTTGAGTAGGGGCCGGAAGGGGGCTGGGGGAGAAGGGCAGCTTGTAGGACCCTGGGTGGGTGGGTGTGCCCGGGTAGGTGGAGGAGGGGATGCAGGTGAGGCTGGCCCCGGGAGCAGGCACCCACGGTGAGGGCCCAGTGGCCTGCAGGGCCCAAGCATGCAGTGCCGTGTCCCAGCCGGGGCCAGCCCTTCTCTTCAGTCCTCCTTCAATGTCCCACTTGGGCCATGTCTCAGCTTGGTCGTCACCTCTGTGAAGCGTCCCCTGAACTGTAAAGGGCAGCCCAGCTGATGTTTGGCACCTATGCATGAAGGCTCAAGTCTCCAAGTTTTTTTTCAAAAGAAGCAAGAAATCCTGACTTTTTAAAATGTTTTTACATTAAATGACATATTTTTAAACGTTTATTTATTTTTGAGAGAGAAAGAGAGAGAGAACAGCGTGAGCAGGGGAAGGGGCGGAGAGAGGCAGATGGAGGATCCGAAGCAGGCTCCGTGGTGTGAGCACAGAGCCGGGCACAGGGCTCGAACTCACAACCATGAGATGATGACCTGAGCTGAAATCAAGAGTTGGTCGCTTAACCGACTGAGCCACCCAGGTGCCCCAAGATCCTGAATTTTTAAATCACACGTATTCCAATTTGAGAATAGAAACGTTTACATGTTTGAAAAAGACCTTGATGAGGCTGATGGGGGTTCCCAGGAGGTGTCTGGAGCAGGGCACCTCGCTGTCCCTTCCCAAGGCCGGTGAGACGATGGCTGGGCTGAGGGCTTCCTGTCTGCCGCAGGCAGTGGCTGGCCTACAGCCGTCTCTACCAGAGCCTAGAGTTCCCCAGCAGCTGCCTCCTGCACCCCATCACCAGCATCGAGTACCAGTGGATCCAGGGCCGCCTCAAGGCCGAACAGGTGGGCTGGGCTGGAATGAGGGGTGTCGGGCAGGGAGAGCTCAGGGAGGGGGAAGGGCGGTCCGGGCCCCATAAAGCAGCTGGTGACTCTGCCTGGCCCTGCAGCGGGAGGAGCTGGCCGCCTCGTTCAGCAACCTGCTGGCCTACGGCCTGTCCCTCATCCGGAGGTTCCGGTCTGTTTTCCCCCTCTCTGTCTCCGACTCCCCAGCCAGGCTGCAGTCTCTTCTCAGGTCAGCGGCTCCCCCTTCCCCTTCCTCCGTGGGGTCAGGGATGAGGGCGCCTGCAGGGGTGGGGGAAGCCTGCTGGAGATGCGAGCGGANATCTTGGTACAGATGTGCAAGATGAAGGCCTTTGGGGAACTGTGCCCTGACAGTGACCCGCTGCCCCGCCTGGTGGCCGAGGCGCTGCGGGTATGGTACTCGCCCTGGGGACGGGGAGGGCGTGTGCCTGAGCCCAGCAACCCGATCCGCTCACCGCTTCTTGGCCCGCAGACCGGCACCGTTGAGTGGTTCCACCTGAAGCAGCAGCACCATCAACCCATGGTGCAGGTGAGGGGGCTTGGGCAGGGGGGAGGGGGGGGTGCCGGCCCCTGGAAGCCCTGCTCAGCGAGCCTCTGTCCCCGCCAGGGCATGCTGGAGGCAGGCAAGGCCTTGCTGAGCCTGGTGCAGGACATCATTGGCGACCTGCACCAGTGCCAGCGCACATGGAACAAGATCTTCCAGAAGTGAGCCGGCGGCCGGGCTGGGAGGCAGTGCGGCAGGGGCCCAGAAGGGGGACCAGAAGGACCCCTGTGTGTGCCACCAGGTCACACCTGTCGCCTTCCTTCCAGCACCTTCAAGATCAACCTCTTCTCCATGGCTTTCCTAGAGCTGCAGTGGCTGGTGAGCTGTCCTTGCATCTGGTGGGGGGCGGGGCGCCCTCTCCCCTGGCTCCGGAGCCCCGCCCCCACGCCTCCCCTTCACAGGTGGCCAAGCGGGTACAGGACCACACGGCCACGGTGACGGGTGGCCCCGTGTCCCCAGAGATGGGCGAGAGTCTATTCCAGCTCTACGTCAGCCTCAAGGAGCTCTGCCAGCTGGGTCCGGTCCCCGCAGAGAGGTGGGCAGTGGTCTGTCGGCACAAAAGAGAGGAGGGTCGAGAAGAGTGCCCCAGGCTGAGCCCCAGCTCTCCCCAGGGATGGAGTCCTGGCTCTGGATGGCTTTCACCGCTGGTTCCGGCCCGCCATCCCCTCCTGGCTGCAGAAGACGTACAGTGTGGCCCTGGCGCGGGTGCAGCGGGCTGTGCAGATGGATGAGGTGGGGGCAGGGCCCGAGGTCAGCCATGGGGGTCTCAGCTTTGAGGGCGGGCCCTGGGGCTCTGCTTGCACCTCCAGGACGGGCAGAAGTTGGCTCTTGAAGCCAGTTGGGTGCAAAACACCGCCTCCTGATATCCTTGGCGTAAACCATGGCTTTTCTTGACGGACTGATCTGTGCAGCCTGGGGGTCCCAGGTTGGGGAGCCTTGCTCGTACCCCTTGTAGCTCCCCCCCCAGCCCCGCTCTACTTGCTTGGTGGTGGGAACTGCATGCCTGCAGAGAAGAAGGCGGCGGGGAGCACAAATGTGGCAAGTCCTGAGCCCTCCTTCCTGCACACCCTCCCACCCCCCAGCTGGTGCCCCTGGGGGAACTGACCAAGCACAGCACGTCAGCCGTGGATCTATCCACCTGCTTCGCCCAGATCAGCCATACCGCCCGGCAGCTGGACTGGCCGGACCCAGAGGAGGCCTTCATGATCACTGTCAAGTTTGTGGAGGTGCAGTGTGCACATAGGTCCTTCCCTACCTTTCTAAGACAGCCCCATTTCCTTCCCCGTTTCTCCCAAGCTCCTGCCCTAGCAGCCTCCGAAGGCCTATCTATGTCTTAAGTCCCCAAGTCACTGAGATTTCCATGTCTCCCCCACATTGGCTCTCTCGTGGGCTCCCCCCTCTCCCCCGCCGGCATTGATCGGCCTCTCTCCACCCCAGGATACCTGTCGGCTGGCCCTGGTGTACTGCAGCCTCATAAAGGCCCGGGCCCGGGAGCTCTCTGTGGGCCAGAAGGACCAGGGCCAGGCAGCCAACATGGTAGGGGGCAGACCTGGGTGTCAGGGGCTGGGTGTCGGGGACTGGGGGCCAGTCCTGGCACTCTTCCGGAAGCTCTGCATCCCCGTGCCCGTGCCTGCCCTCAGCTATGCGTGGTGGTGAATGACATGGAGCAGCTGCGGCTGGTGATCGGCAAGCTGCCCGCGCAGCTGGCCTGGGAGGCGCTGGAACGGCGGGTGGGGGCTGTGCTGGAGCAGACGCAGCTGCAGAACACGCTGCATGCCCAGCTGCAGGGCGCGCTGGCCGGGCTGGGCCACGAGATCCGCACTGGCGTCCGCACCCTGGCCGAGCAGGTACCCTGTCCCATCCATGGTGACCCCCCCCCGCTCCCGCCCAAAGCGCCCCCAGCTGGACTTGGGCTGACGTCCGGCGCCTACCTCTTCCTGAACTGAAACTCACAAGTGGCCTCGCCCTGTCTTCCCCGCACTCACGCCCTGGTCTCCCTTCTGCCTTGTGTCCCCAGCTGGAGGTGGGCATTGCGAAGCACATCCAGAATCTCGTGAGTGTCAAGGAGTCTGTGCTGCCTGAGGATGTGAGTGGCCCTCCCTGCTCAGCTTTGCCAAAGGGGCTTAGGGTGGCGGGGGGGCTGAAGGCCGTGGGGTGTCAGAGATAAGTCCCCCACACCTGGGCAAGATATGTTCCCTCCTGGACCTCGTTTTCCTCCTGGGATGCTAAGGGGGCAGGGTTGGGTCATTCCATGGGCTCTCCCAGCGTCAGCATGGGGACCGCAGTCGGGGAGAGCTTGGACTTTGCAGCCACACAGCCCTGGGCGTGCGTCCTTCTCAGCTCCCTGTTTGCACAAGCCAGCGGACCTGGGCGTCCTCACCTGTCAGAGGGCACAGTGATGCATACCTTTGGTTGTTTGGGAGACGCTTACTCATTAAGTCATCAACTATTTAAGCATTCACTCTGTCCCAGGCACTGGGATATATATCAACAAAAATTACGAAAAGCCCTCCCTTCCTTGAGTTTACCTTCTGGGAGGGGAGATGGAAGGAAAGCCGAGTACATGTATGTAACTAGAGCTACGTGTACATACATGTGTGTGCGTGTGCACACGCATGGCGTGTTAGATAATAAGCACTAGAGAAAATGGAGATATTTTTAGACCGTGGCTAGAGAAAGCTTTCCTTAAGGATGACAGCTGAGTCAAGACCTAAAGGAAGCAAGAAAAGGAGCCAGGAGGATTTCCAGGGGAGGGAACAGCAAGGGCCAGGGCCCCGAGGCGGGACCGCGCGGGTTGGAGGCCAGTGTGGCTGGAGCTGGCTGTGGGCAGGGGTCAGCTCCCGCAGATGTCCCAGAGGAAGCGCACGAAAGAAAGCTCCTGGTCCTGTTTGCTCTTCTGAGTCAGGGCAGGGGAGTGAGCTAGAACCAGACGCGCTGCCCACCCCTCTCCCCAGGCCATTCTGCCCCTGATGAAGTTTCTGGAAGTGGAGCTCTGCTACATGAACACCAACTTGGTGCAGGAGAACTTCAACAGGTCTGTAGCAGCCTCCTGCCCTGTGGTGCCCCACCGCCTCCCACCCGCCCCTCTTTCCCGGCCTCAGCATCCATTCTCAGTGGAGGATGCAACCGGCCTCTGCTTCAGGGCTCACCTCCAGGGACAGGGAGCTCACCACCTCACACACTTGCCCATTTCCCTGTAGGCTGAGCAGAAAGCTGCCTTCTCCTTTAGCTGTGGGCGTCTGTGGGCCTTGCTGGCTGCAGATCTACCCTCCTAACATTACAGGCAGTGGGTATTCTCCCATGATTCAGGGAAACTTCCAGTTAGGATCTTTTTTTCTTTTTAAAAATTTTTGATGTTTATTTTTCAGAGAGAGAGAGAGAGAGAAGGAGAGACAGAGTGTGAGCAGAGGAGGGGCAGAGGGAGAGGGAGACATAGATTCCGAAGCAGGCTCCAGGCTGTCCACACAGAGCCAGATGTGGGGTTTGAACCCATGAAGGGTGAGATCAGATCATGACCTGAGCCAAAGTGGGACGCTTAACTGCCTGAGCTTCTCAGGTGCCCCTAGTTAGGGTCTCTCTAAAGCAGGGGCCCAGCAGAGCCAGGCAGCAGGGCTAGCGGTTAAGGGTGTGGGCCCCAGCCCACCTGAATTCAGACTCTAGCTGAATTGCTGCTGCTTGGTGGGTGGATTGAACAGATTACTCAAGTTTTCCGTGCAGATGATCATAGTTCTGGCCTTTAATGAGGACCAAGTGAGTCACACGGGGTGTCAAGTGCACCGCCTGTGTAAAGGAAGTGGTCGGCAGGCGTGAGGACCGATGACCATGGGCCCTCCCCAGGGGATCCGGGCTCTGAGGCTGCCGCCCCTCCCCCCTGCATTCCGCTCCTGGTGGTGCAGCGGAGCAGAAGCCCACCTTTTCTATTTAACAGGGATTTCTTTTTTTTTTTTAATTTTTTTAATGTTTTATTTATTTCTAGGAGAGAGAGAGAGACAGCGTGAGCAGGGGAGGGTCAGAGAGAGAGGGAGTCACAGACTCTGAAACAGGCTTCAGGCTCTGAGCTGGCAGTCAGCACAGAGCCCGATGCGGGGCTCGAACCCACGAACCGCGAGATCATGACCTAAGCGAAAGTCGGACGCTTAACCGACTAAGCCACCCAGGTGCCCCCCCACCCTAGGGATTTCACGCACTGCTGTCTCAACAGCCATTAGAACATTGTCTGAGGCATAATAAGCACCCAAATATATTGAATACATTGACTACCTTTAATTAATATGACCTTACCCATTTTTTTTTTTTTACTGTTAATTTGTTTTTGAGACAGAGCGTGAGTGAGGGAGGGGCAGAGAGAAAGGGAGCAGGCTCCAGGGGAGCAGCTCAGAAGCTGTCAGCACAGAGCCCCGTGCAGGGCTCGAACTCACAAACCATGAGATGACCTGAGCTGAAGTCAGACGCTTAACCGACTGAGCCGCCCAGGAGCTTCTGATGTTCCCCAGAAATTCTTAATTACACAACCTAATTTTTTTTTTTTTTTTGGGTGCTTAACTGCCTGACTCTACTTTGGCATGTGAAATTTCAGTTATTTCAGGTAGTTATTAGGACTNNNTTTTAGGGTGTGGGTTTGGTTTTTTTTTTTTTTTTTTCCTCCCAGCAGGTTATCCATGCTTATCCCTGCTGGGGTCTTCATTCTGGCCACTCCCATGCTGAATCCTGATTCTCTCACTGGGGGACCAGCCTCCCCTCCCTACCTTGTTTATTGGGGTTTGATAACCCTACTGAGCAGGATTCTTTGCTAGGTTATGAGACACATTGATTGGGNCCTTTCTCAAGAGCGTCTCTGCTTCCTCCTCTTCCATCCCCCTGTCCTGTGACTGCTGTCCCTCTGCACCTCACCCCAGCCTTCTGACCCTGCTCTGGACCCACACGCTCACCGTGCTGGTGGAAGTGGCCGCCTCCCAGAGGAGCTGCCCCCTGGCCTCTAGCAGGCTGAAGACTGCGCTTCAGGTAGTAATAATAGCTGTGACCACAAAGAATTCTGGTGGGAGGCTGCCTGGGGTCACCTCTGTCTGATGTCTCACCCCCTAGAATCTGGAGATCTGCTTCTACGCAGAGGGCTGTGGCCTGCCACCCGAGGCCCTGCACACAGCCACCTTCCAGGTAGGGGTCTTTGGTGAGCTGGGGCTGGGGGGGAGACACCTGCCTTTCTGTGCTCAGCTGTGTACCAGCTACATGACTGACGGGGCCCAGCACGAAAAGAAACTGCGAGCCCCCTTTTCAGAAATTATTGAAACTTTAAAGACAGCCACTGCAGAACATTAAACCAAGCACAAGGTTCTTGAGGCCCGGTGGGGGGGGGGTGGCTGTGCCAGGGCATGGGGGGCGCCCC
>NW_027527428.1:3100957-3106736 GCF_008692635.1 Crocuta crocuta | reverse complement strand
CTGGGGGGCCCCCCCGGCCACCCCCCCCCCCCGCCCCGTCTGTCCTGAGGGTGCGTTCCCCTGCCTGAGGTTCAGAACACCCAGTGCTTTCCATATCAAACTGACATCCCGTCTTGGCTGCATGGCTGAAGGGCAGCACTGGGCTGTGGTTGAGGGTGACAGTTCAGGTGACTTCTCAGCTGTACCCCGTTCCCAGGCTCTGCAGAGGGACCTGGAGCTGCAGGCAGCTTCCAGCAGGGAGCTCATCCAGAAGTACTTCTGCAGCCGCATCCAGCAGCAGGTGAGGCTCTTTTCCGCCCTTGTACTCCCTGTGTCCCTGGAGCCCCGCCTCCACTCTGCCCCAGCTGACACTGCCCATGCGCCCCACCCCTACTAGGCAGAAACGGCTTCAGAGGAGCTAGGCGCGGTCACAGTCAAGGTCTCCTACCGCGCCTCTGAGCAGAAGCTGCGGGTGGAACTGCTCAGCGCCTCCAGCCTGCTGCCCCTGGACTCCAACGGTGAGTGCAGGCTGCCCACTGGCCGCTCCCCGAGTCTTTGCTCTTTGGCCCCCCTTCCCCCCACGTCCCTGGCAGGTCTCTCCGGAGCGGGAGCACTGGGTGCAGTTCCTTCATATCGCCAGGAGGGGGCAATGCTGCCAAACAGGGCACAGCTGCAGGGCCCTGGCCGAGGCGGGGAGCCGGGATATCCTTGGCAACGTGGCCTCCCCAGGTGACCTCCCCACTTGCCAGGCTCCAGTGACCCCTTTGTCCAGCTGACCTTGGAGCCCAGGCACGAGTTCCCTGAGCTGGCACCCCGGGAGACACAAAAACACAAGAAGGACCTTCACCCCCTGTTTGATGAGACCTTTGAGTTGTGAGTGGGTCCCTGTACTTGCCACCCTTCCCCAGCCCTGGACTTCCCTCGGGCCTGCTCCTCCCATGCGGGGCCGGTGGGCTCCCCTGAGATGACTGCATTTGGGTCCCAGGGAGGGGCACCTGGCACAGGGGTTTGCTGGGACCCCGGGAGGAGGAGCGGGACTGCGAGGGGAAGGCCCCCACCTGTTGGCCTGAGAGGCTTGCTCCCAGGGAAGGTCTGGGGGCCTTGGTCTGAAGGCCTACAGAGGAGTCAGGACATACTAGGCTGAGAGCTGGCTTTGCGATCCTAATCCCCGCCTGTCTGCCCTCAGCCCTGGCCTCAAGATCTAGCGGTGAACTGTGTGCGTGGGTGGGTGCCAGTGACAGTGGGGTGGGCAGGCAGCTGAGCCCCACTGTCCCCCCACTCAGCCTGGTGCCTGCTGAGCCATGCCGGAAGGACGGAGCTTGCCTCCTGCTCACGGTGCTGGACCACGACACGCTGGGGGCTGATGACTTGGAAGGGGAGGCCTTCCTGCCGCTACGCTCAGTGCCCGGCCTGACTGGGACAGAGGAGCCTGGCGAGGTCCCTCAGACCCGTCTGCCCCTCACCTACCCCGCACTCAACGGTAGGCCTGAGGCCCAGGGTGCAGCAGGGCCAGGCCCGGCCCTGGGGGCGCGGGGGTGGGGCAGCCTGTAAAACCTCAGGCGGTGGGGTGGCCCTCAGGGAAGCGAATGAAGTCGGGGTCAGAGAACTCCCTCCTTGAATGTGGAGGCCGGTGGGGTCTGCGTGATTTTCGTGCTGCCGAGTAGATCTCTCGGTCCCATCAGGAGACCAGGAAGTTTGTTAGGCCAGGTGTGGTGTGGCTCCCTGGCGGGGGAAGGCCACCAGCAGGCTTACGTGGGGAGATGGGCCGAGCCTCTGAGCTGGGGCACAAGCATCCTCCAGGCTGGAGAGTAAGAGCAGGTCACGTGTCCAAGCACTTATTATGAGCCGGCACGACCACCCAATGTGGCAGGTATTACTATTGCCGCTTTACAGATGAGTAAACTGAGGCACAAAGAGGTTAAGTCCCTAGCCTAAGGTTCTCCTATAAAAAGGCAATAGTTGCAGCCTGAGGCGCACCTCAGCCTCTCCCAGTGCAGCTGGGTCGGTGTCTGCGCCAGCGCCGCCGTGCTGGGGGGCAACCTCGGGCTGTCCAGTGAGCTTGGCTGATGTGTCCATCACTCGTTTTCAGGATGGCTGGGGAGCGGGTCAGTGCTGTGTTCTGGCCAGGCACTGCTTACCCCCACCCCCGGCGCCGCAGGCTGACCCCCAAACGCCTCTCTTCGCAGGGGATCCGATCCTGCAGCTGCTGGAGAGCCGGAAGGGTGATCGGGAGGCCCAGGTGTTTGCGAGGCTGCGGAGGCAGCGAGCCAAGCAGGCCTCCCAGCACGCCCCGAAGCTAGGGCGGTAGCGGTGGAGGCTGGGGATGGGGTTGGGGGCTTGAAACGCCTGGGTTCTCCCCACCATAGCGCACCCCACCAGCCTGGCCTCACGCTCCGGAAGGGCCCTGCAAGTCTGGGGACCCGTGTGCGGAAGGCCCAGCATGCAGATCCCCTCTGGTCCTCCTGCCAGAGGGGCCCGTGGTGCTGGTGCCCCGGTAGTATTTACACCCCCTCCTCCCTGCCTCCAGCCCTGGCCTCAGCATCCTCCACCGCATCTCAGCCCCAGCGGAAGGGGGCAGCTGTCTGCACCTCCTGCCCCGGGTCTCCTGTTTGGGAAAAGCTGCTCTGGCAGAAAGCGCTCTGCTCTTTCTGGCGTGTGGATTCCATTCACGGTGGGGGGAGGGAAGGGACCGACCCCGCCAACAACCAAAGATGAGGCTACTGGTGCCCTGAGAGGGGGGAGCCTGGCTCCTCCCGAGGTGGCTACCGACAGCCTTCTGGCTCTGAAGAGGTGAGGACTGGCGGGCAGAGGGGCTGGCTGGCGTGGAGGAGCAGGAGCAGGCAGGACCGCTTGGCCAACCGTGTCTCCTGCGGACCCCCCCCCTGGGACCGTACCTGCCACTTAGAAACTTTCTTAGCAAAAATAAAAAACCAAAACCAAATAACATCCTCTAAGGAACCACGCTGTTGCCCTGCATCGGGGTCCAGAAAATTCCAGTCAGGCCCTGCAAACCCCTCCCCAGCCTTCAGGAGACCTTGAGCTGACCGCCCCCCCTCCACCTGTGGCCGCCTAGCCCCTCACTCCATGTTATAGAGCAGGGAGGTGTGGGAGTGACCGGCGGTCAGACAGGACCCTAGCAGGCACCCCCGCGCGCGCGGCAGCAGCCTAGCACAAGGGCCGGGCACTCCCCAGGGGAGCACTGTGAGTGCGGGTCTTCCCGGAGTGCAGTCGTGTGGCCATCCTAGGGCTTAGGAGTCACAGCCTGACCTGAGGGGAAGTGGCCCCCATGCTGAGTCAGAGCCCAAGGCTGGGTTGTCATTCTAGCTGAGCCCACACAAGTATGATGGGGGGAGGGGGGGGCAGTCAAGATCATCCCCAGGGCTCCTTTCAGCTCGGAGCCGGAGATCCATCCAGGGCGCCTGCGGTGTGGTTTCCTCACAGCCACCTACTAGGCCGGCTAAGAGCAGGGGAGGAAGGCGGCGGCTCAAAGGCTGGGACCCTCATCCTTCCTTTTAGTGCTTTTATGAGAAAAGCTTGGTTCCTCTAGTTGTCTTCTGCAAAACAGCAAGTGAAGGGGTCCCCGCTGATGACAGGGTCCCAGGAGAGTCAGAAGCTTAGGTCTCTGGGTACCTGCAGGCCTGGCTCAGAGGGCACTTGAGCCACCTGGGGGGGGTGGGGGGGCATGGGCTCTGGGGCCCAGGCGGGACTGCAGCCCGGGCTGGGAGGGCCAGGCTGACTCCTCTGGTAACTCAGAGGCCCTTACTGGGGGCCTGCTCTCCCTCACCGTCATGTAAACAAGCTACCACTGTAAGTTCATATTTTATTTCCAATAGGTTTGGAGCTTTGTTGATTTTTGCATTTTTGTAAAAAAAAAAAAAAGTTTTCACTTAATTCATTGAAAGCCCTTTCGTGCTGAGCCCAAGGAGAGCCTGGGCCAGGCCAGACCCTTCACAGCCCTCTTGCTCCCGCCCCAGACCCCCAGCGCTGGGAGCAGGGTGGCCCCCCTCCACCCGCTCTGCCCTCCCGCACCCACTGCATCTTTCTGTACAGAACAATTTTTAAAATGGAAGCTAAGACACAATATACATCGGACAGGCACGCACACACACGTACACAGGCGTCCGCTCCAAATGGGCGGGACGTCAGCTGCACTCAGAGAGCACCAAGGAATGCATACAGAGCCCCTCCCGGGGAGGAGGGCAGGGCCTGAGCCCCACCTTGGTCCTCAGTCCGTAGCTCCTCCCCACCTACTGCCCTGCTAGCTGCCAGAGGGGGGTGGGGTGGGTGATGGGGGGTGGGGAAGCTGACAGCAGCTGGGGGGTTATGAAGAGGGCAGTGCCAGTCTGGTAGGTGGCCCTGGGGCCAGGGGGGCTGCTTTGGGGGCCCAGGGGGAGAGGACTGAGGTGGATCCCTGGCCTCAGGAACGTGAGGGGTAGAACTCCCAGGCCTTGCCCCTCGAGAAGCTTCAAGGGCCCGGGGCTGGGAGGGGGACGGGCCCCTGCAGCTTCGGCCTGCCAGCCCCACACCACACACACATTTGGTACACCTAGGAGCTAGGCTGCTTCGACCCCAGCACGTCCCCTCGGGCCTCACAGCTGGGAGCCAGGTGTGCCCCGGGGATGTCCACAGCCCTGGCTCTCTCCCTGGCCTGGGGAGGTGCAGTGAACAGGGCCTGCCCTGAAGGCTTGGTCCCTCCCCTCAGCCCCTTCCAACCTCCCGCTTGGGCCCCAGGAAGAAGTTAAAACTAGTTAGTTGTCCTACATTTAAAAAGAGACAGAAACGTATCCCCTGCCGAAGGCCAGTGGGCGAAGAGGGGACTTTGTCTCTGCAGTGGAAAAGAGAGAGTGGGCAAGGGGAGGGCTGCAAAATAGTTTTTTCTTTTAAAAAGTGCTTGGTAAGTCTGTTTTAAAGTGTGTGTCTATATCTATGTACAGATATACACACAGACACTGTTCACACACTGCCGCCCACACATACCTGCACACGTACAGAAATGTATACATATACAGAATCATATACATATACATACATACATACATACATACATATATATATACTTTAAAAAGTCCTAGGTAAGAAGATCTGAGCCGGGCCGGGGCCAGGCAAGTGGGGTCACGACTGGAGGGCATGGGCCCGGCCAGGCTGGCAGACTGGGCACTCGCTGCCCTCGGCACAGAGCTCACACAGCACAGCGTGTTGGCACGGCAGCACTGCTCGGTTCTGTTCCTGACACTTAAGGCATTTCACCGACTGCATGTGGAACACGGCCTGTGGGAGAAAGTGACATCATGGTCACCGGTCTGGCCCTGGGTTGGACAAAGAGCTTTCTCAACATTCTTCGCTCCCCGTGGTGAGGAACCTAAGACACAGAGCTCGGTGTGCTCACAGGCCCCGGCTGTGAAGTGAGAGGGCAGAGCTAGAGTCCAAGCCGATGCCCTCAAGGCTCGCAATGTCTGCTTCCAGGGGCGCGGGGGACAGGGGCTCTGCAGTCCCCACCCCGACGGGCTCTCCCGTCCACAAAGCCTCTGCCTCTTGTCTCGATCTTGCAGTGACCCTCGGTCCTCAAACGAGAACAAGGGGGCCTGGCTGCAGACGCCTGGTGAAAGAAAGAACGCGCTTTCTGCTGTGTCTTTCATGCTCCCCGGGGATCCAGCAGGGCACCCAGGAATGCAGACAAAGTAGCCCTGGGGACCTAACTGTCCGGAATGTCTGCTGGTGTGTCCAGAGCGCACAGGAGAAGCATCTCAATGGAAGCAAAGGCCCGGGTGTAGTAATGCAGCTTGGGTCAGCACCCCCCCCC
>NW_027527428.1:3043327-3098450 GCF_008692635.1 Crocuta crocuta | reverse complement strand
CGCCTGTGAACCCCCCCTCCCGCCCCGTCTGTCCTGAGGGTGCGTTCCCCTGCCTGAGGTTCAGAACACCCAGTGCTTTCCATATCAAACTGACATCCCGTCTTGGCTGCATGGCTGAAGGGCAGCACTGGGCTGTGGTTGAGGGTGACAGTTCAGGTGACTTCTCAGCTGTACCCCGTTCCCAGGCTCTGCAGAGGGACCTGGAGCTGCAGGCAGCTTCCAGCAGGGAGCTCATCCNGCCTGTGAACCCCCCCTCCCGCCCCGTCTGTCCTGAGGGTGCGTTCCCCTGCCTGAGGTTCAGAACACCCAGTGCTTTCCATATCAAACTGACATCCCGTCTTGGCTGCATGGCTGAAGGGCAGCACTGGGCTGTGGTTGAGGGTGACAGTTCAGGTGACTTCTCAGCTGTACCCCGTTCCCAGGCTCTGCAGAGGGACCTGGAGCTGCAGGCAGCTTCCAGCAGGGAGCTCATCCAGAAGTACTTCTGCAGCCGCATCCAGCAGCAGGTGAGGCTCTTTTCCGCCCTTGTACTCCCTGTGTCCCTGGAGCCCCGCCTCCACTCTGCCCCAGCTGACACTGCCCATGCGCCCCACCCCTACTAGGCAGAAACGGCTTCAGAGGAGCTAGGCGCGGTCACAGTCAAGGTCTCCTACCGCGCCTCTGAGCAGAAGCTGCGGGTGGAACTGCTCAGCGCCTCCAGCCTGCTGCCCCTGGACTCCAACGGTGAGTGCAGGCTGCCCACTGGCCGCTCCCCGAGTCTTTGCTCTTTGGCCCCCCTTCCCCCCACGTCCCTGGCAGGTCTCTCCGGAGCGGGAGCACTGGGTGCAGTTCCTTCATATCGCCAGGAGGGGGCAATGCTGCCAAACAGGGCACAGCTGCAGGGCCCTGGCCGAGGCGGGGAGCCGGGATATCCTTGGCAACGTGGCCTCCCCAGGTGACCTCCCCACTTGCCAGGCTCCAGTGACCCCTTTGTCCAGCTGACCTTGGAGCCCAGGCACGAGTTCCCTGAGCTGGCACCCCGGGAGACACAAAAACACAAGAAGGACCTTCACCCCCTGTTTGATGAGACCTTTGAGTTGTGAGTGGGTCCCTGTACTTGCCACCCTTCCCCAGCCCTGGACTTCCCTCGGGCCTGCTCCTCCCATGCGGGGCCGGTGGGCTCCCCTGAGATGACTGCATTTGGGTCCCAGGGAGGGGCACCTGGCACAGGGGTTTGCTGGGACCCCGGGAGGAGGAGCGGGACTGCGAGGGGAAGGCCCCCACCTGTTGGCCTGAGAGGCTTGCTCCCAGGGAAGGTCTGGGGGCCTTGGTCTGAAGGCCTACAGAGGAGTCAGGACATACTAGGCTGAGAGCTGGCTTTGCGATCCTAATCCCCGCCTGTCTGCCCTCAGCCCTGGCCTCAAGATCTAGCGGTGAACTGTGTGCGTGGGTGGGTGCCAGTGACAGTGGGGTGGGCAGGCAGCTGAGCCCCACTGTCCCCCCACTCAGCCTGGTGCCTGCTGAGCCATGCCGGAAGGACGGAGCTTGCCTCCTGCTCACGGTGCTGGACCACGACACGCTGGGGGCTGATGACTTGGAAGGGGAGGCCTTCCTGCCGCTACGCTCAGTGCCCGGCCTGACTGGGACAGAGGAGCCTGGCGAGGTCCCTCAGACCCGTCTGCCCCTCACCTACCCCGCACTCAACGGTAGGCCTGAGGCCCAGGGTGCAGCAGGGCCAGGCCCGGCCCTGGGGGCGCGGGGGTGGGGCAGCCTGTAAAACCTCAGGCGGTGGGGTGGCCCTCAGGGAAGCGAATGAAGTCGGGGTCAGAGAACTCCCTCCTTGAATGTGGAGGCCGGTGGGGTCTGCGTGATTTTCGTGCTGCCGAGTAGATCTCTCGGTCCCATCAGGAGACCAGGAAGTTTGTTAGGCCAGGTGTGGTGTGGCTCCCTGGCGGGGGAAGGCCACCAGCAGGCTTACGTGGGGAGATGGGCCGAGCCTCTGAGCTGGGGCACAAGCATCCTCCAGGCTGGAGAGTAAGAGCAGGTCACGTGTCCAAGCACTTATTATGAGCCGGCACGACCACCCAATGTGGCAGGTATTACTATTGCCGCTTTACAGATGAGTAAACTGAGGCACAAAGAGGTTAAGTCCCTAGCCTAAGGTTCTCCTATAAAAAGGCAATAGTTGCAGCCTGAGGCGCACCTCAGCCTCTCCCAGTGCAGCTGGGTCGGTGTCTGCGCCAGCGCCGCCGTGCTGGGGGGCAACCTCGGGCTGTCCAGTGAGCTTGGCTGATGTGTCCATCACTCGTTTTCAGGATGGCTGGGGAGCGGGTCAGTGCTGTGTTCTGGCCAGGCACTGCTTACCCCCACCCCCGGCGCCGCAGGCTGACCCCCAAACGCCTCTCTTCGCAGGGGATCCGATCCTGCAGCTGCTGGAGAGCCGGAAGGGTGATCGGGAGGCCCAGGTGTTTGCGAGGCTGCGGAGGCAGCGAGCCAAGCAGGCCTCCCAGCACGCCCCGAAGCTAGGGCGGTAGCGGTGGAGGCTGGGGATGGGGTTGGGGGCTTGAAACGCCTGGGTTCTCCCCACCATAGCGCACCCCACCAGCCTGGCCTCACGCTCCGGAAGGGCCCTGCAAGTCTGGGGACCCGTGTGCGGAAGGCCCAGCATGCAGATCCCCTCTGGTCCTCCTGCCAGAGGGGCCCGTGGTGCTGGTGCCCCGGTAGTATTTACACCCCCTCCTCCCTGCCTCCAGCCCTGGCCTCAGCATCCTCCACCGCATCTCAGCCCCAGCGGAAGGGGGCAGCTGTCTGCACCTCCTGCCCCGGGTCTCCTGTTTGGGAAAAGCTGCTCTGGCAGAAAGCGCTCTGCTCTTTCTGGCGTGTGGATTCCATTCACGGTGGGGGGAGGGAAGGGACCGACCCCGCCAACAACCAAAGATGAGGCTACTGGTGCCCTGAGAGGGGGGAGCCTGGCTCCTCCCGAGGTGGCTACCGACAGCCTTCTGGCTCTGAAGAGGTGAGGACTGGCGGGCAGAGGGGCTGGCTGGCGTGGAGGAGCAGGAGCAGGCAGGACCGCTTGGCCAACCGTGTCTCCTGCGGACCCCCCCCCTGGGACCGTACCTGCCACTTAGAAACTTTCTTAGCAAAAATAAAAAACCAAAACCAAATAACATCCTCTAAGGAACCACGCTGTTGCCCTGCATCGGGGTCCAGAAAATTCCAGTCAGGCCCTGCAAACCCCTCCCCAGCCTTCAGGAGACCTTGAGCTGACCGCCCCCCCTCCACCTGTGGCCGCCTAGCCCCTCACTCCATGTTATAGAGCAGGGAGGTGTGGGAGTGACCGGCGGTCAGACAGGACCCTAGCAGGCACCCCCGCGCGCGCGGCAGCAGCCTAGCACAAGGGCCGGGCACTCCCCAGGGGAGCACTGTGAGTGCGGGTCTTCCCGGAGTGCAGTCGTGTGGCCATCCTAGGGCTTAGGAGTCACAGCCTGACCTGAGGGGAAGTGGCCCCCATGCTGAGTCAGAGCCCAAGGCTGGGTTGTCATTCTAGCTGAGCCCACACAAGTATGATGGGGGGAGGGGGGGGCAGTCAAGATCATCCCCAGGGCTCCTTTCAGCTCGGAGCCGGAGATCCATCCAGGGCGCCTGCGGTGTGGTTTCCTCACAGCCACCTACTAGGCCGGCTAAGAGCAGGGGAGGAAGGCGGCGGCTCAAAGGCTGGGACCCTCATCCTTCCTTTTAGTGCTTTTATGAGAAAAGCTTGGTTCCTCTAGTTGTCTTCTGCAAAACAGCAAGTGAAGGGGTCCCCGCTGATGACAGGGTCCCAGGAGAGTCAGAAGCTTAGGTCTCTGGGTACCTGCAGGCCTGGCTCAGAGGGCACTTGAGCCACCTGGGGGGGGTGGGGGGGCATGGGCTCTGGGGCCCAGGCGGGACTGCAGCCCGGGCTGGGAGGGCCAGGCTGACTCCTCTGGTAACTCAGAGGCCCTTACTGGGGGCCTGCTCTCCCTCACCGTCATGTAAACAAGCTACCACTGTAAGTTCATATTTTATTTCCAATAGGTTTGGAGCTTTGTTGATTTTTGCATTTTTGTAAAAAAAAAAAAAAGTTTTCACTTAATTCATTGAAAGCCCTTTCGTGCTGAGCCCAAGGAGAGCCTGGGCCAGGCCAGACCCTTCACAGCCCTCTTGCTCCCGCCCCAGACCCCCAGCGCTGGGAGCAGGGTGGCCCCCCTCCACCCGCTCTGCCCTCCCGCACCCACTGCATCTTTCTGTACAGAACAATTTTTAAAATGGAAGCTAAGACACAATATACATCGGACAGGCACGCACACACACGTACACAGGCGTCCGCTCCAAATGGGCGGGACGTCAGCTGCACTCAGAGAGCACCAAGGAATGCATACAGAGCCCCTCCCGGGGAGGAGGGCAGGGCCTGAGCCCCACCTTGGTCCTCAGTCCGTAGCTCCTCCCCACCTACTGCCCTGCTAGCTGCCAGAGGGGGGTGGGGTGGGTGATGGGGGGTGGGGAAGCTGACAGCAGCTGGGGGGTTATGAAGAGGGCAGTGCCAGTCTGGTAGGTGGCCCTGGGGCCAGGGGGGCTGCTTTGGGGGCCCAGGGGGAGAGGACTGAGGTGGATCCCTGGCCTCAGGAACGTGAGGGGTAGAACTCCCAGGCCTTGCCCCTCGAGAAGCTTCAAGGGCCCGGGGCTGGGAGGGGGACGGGCCCCTGCAGCTTCGGCCTGCCAGCCCCACACCACACACACATTTGGTACACCTAGGAGCTAGGCTGCTTCGACCCCAGCACGTCCCCTCGGGCCTCACAGCTGGGAGCCAGGTGTGCCCCGGGGATGTCCACAGCCCTGGCTCTCTCCCTGGCCTGGGGAGGTGCAGTGAACAGGGCCTGCCCTGAAGGCTTGGTCCCTCCCCTCAGCCCCTTCCAACCTCCCGCTTGGGCCCCAGGAAGAAGTTAAAACTAGTTAGTTGTCCTACATTTAAAAAGAGACAGAAACGTATCCCCTGCCGAAGGCCAGTGGGCGAAGAGGGGACTTTGTCTCTGCAGTGGAAAAGAGAGAGTGGGCAAGGGGAGGGCTGCAAAATAGTTTTTTCTTTTAAAAAGTGCTTGGTAAGTCTGTTTTAAAGTGTGTGTCTATATCTATGTACAGATATACACACAGACACTGTTCACACACTGCCGCCCACACATACCTGCACACGTACAGAAATGTATACATATACAGAATCATATACATATACATACATACATACATACATACATATATATATACTTTAAAAAGTCCTAGGTAAGAAGATCTGAGCCGGGCCGGGGCCAGGCAAGTGGGGTCACGACTGGAGGGCATGGGCCCGGCCAGGCTGGCAGACTGGGCACTCGCTGCCCTCGGCACAGAGCTCACACAGCACAGCGTGTTGGCACGGCAGCACTGCTCGGTTCTGTTCCTGACACTTAAGGCATTTCACCGACTGCATGTGGAACACGGCCTGTGGGAGAAAGTGACATCATGGTCACCGGTCTGGCCCTGGGTTGGACAAAGAGCTTTCTCAACATTCTTCGCTCCCCGTGGTGAGGAACCTAAGACACAGAGCTCGGTGTGCTCACAGGCCCCGGCTGTGAAGTGAGAGGGCAGAGCTAGAGTCCAAGCCGATGCCCTCAAGGCTCGCAATGTCTGCTTCCAGGGGCGCGGGGGACAGGGGCTCTGCAGTCCCCACCCCGACGGGCTCTCCCGTCCACAAAGCCTCTGCCTCTTGTCTCGATCTTGCAGTGACCCTCGGTCCTCAAACGAGAACAAGGGGGCCTGGCTGCAGACGCCTGGTGAAAGAAAGAACGCGCTTTCTGCTGTGTCTTTCATGCTCCCCGGGGATCCAGCAGGGCACCCAGGAATGCAGACAAAGTAGCCCTGGGGACCTAACTGTCCGGAATGTCTGCTGGTGTGTCCAGAGCGCACAGGAGAAGCATCTCAATGGAAGCAAAGGCCCGGGTGTAGTAATGCAGCTTGGGTCAGCACCCCCCCCCCTGCCGAACTGTGGGGGCTGGAGGGGGTGCGTGTGGGCTCGGATGCCTCCCTGCCTCCAGCGTCCTCACCTCCCAACGAGTGACATTTTCTCCTACCTCCCCTCCCAGAGGGCAGCATTTTGTGTCAGCCCAGCAGCTGGGCAGAGGCCCTCAGAAGGGGTGGCTGTCCCTGGAGCAGTGAGGACCCATCTGTCCGTCCAAGCACTGCTGAGGCTACTGTACACCCCCACCCAGTGCTCCCCTAACTCCTGGGCTGACCTTGTCCACTTGCTCCAGGTGGGCCCGCAGCTGCTTCTGGAGGGAGTAGAGGGTGGAGAGTGAGAGGGCCTCCAGGTCGGAGAAGGTGGGCAGGGCCTGTGCGTCGGGGCCCGAGTGCAGCCGCTCCAGCTCTTCCTGTAGCTTCTTAACCTGCCCCTCCAGCGCGTCCCGCTGCTCCCGGGCCAGCTCGCACTCCGCGCCTGCCGCGCTGGCCCGCTCACCGGCCTCCTCTGCCTCCTTCTTCCAGGCATCACAAGCCTGTGGGCCCAAAACACAGCACCTGGTCATGATGGCCCCCAGCCCCTGCAACCCTCCCCCCTGCGAGTACAGCTCTGGGAGCCTGCATGGGCCATTTGTGGCCACAGGGCCTGCTGGAGAGCTGGGTCAGCTGTCTGGGGAGGGCCCGGGGAGGGGGCTGACACTGCCTGCAGAGAAGGGAGGCTTCGAGATCTGCAAGAGACCCTCTGTTGGTGGGGAAGGGGGCTCAGCCCAGCACGGCAGAGGAGCGCCAGGCCGAGCTGGGCATGCTGGCCAGCACCTGCGGGAGCAGCCAGGCTGCAGCTGGACACAGGGCCCATCTCTGAACCTAGAACACCCTGGAAAGTCAGGGCTTCTGGGGAGAGCAAAGCAGTGCTGTGGCATCAAACCAAATAAGCAACCCACACTGGGAATTCCGGGCCTGGAATTCTGAAATTCTGCTCTGTCCTCCAGGACCCTGGGCCTCCCACCCCTGGGCCTGTTCTGTGTAAGATGGGCTCAGGCTGGATCCCACCAGGCCCTGGGAAGTCAAGTGGGTGTGGGGGCCCAGCACCTGCTTAGCCTGCTTCCAGGACTCCTCCCACTGCTTGATGGTGCTGTTGGCTTCTTCGAGCTCTTGCCGCAGCCGGGCCAGCTCAGCAGCCCCTGGCCCTGACAGGAAGGCAGGAGAAGTGCCTGGGGAGAAGCTACCAGAGGCAAAATGCTCCCAGATGCTGCTATTCATCCCGTTCAGACCTGCCTCAGGAAAGGGAGGAACATCAGAGCTCTGGAAGGCTTTGGACCCAGACCCTGGGCCCCATCCACCCATCTGGAGGCTTCCAGGGGCTGGCTGTGCAAGGCTTCGGCAATATCAGGCCGGGGGATTTCACAGCTATGTACGGGGCCCACAGCTGCATCAGACCTACTGTGGCACCACCTGCTACTCAACACTTGGCACTTAACTTCTAAGGCTTGGCAAGCTCACCTGTAAAGTGAGGTTCCCATCACTCGCCCTACAGGGTGATTCAGGGGACTCAGGAAGGACTTGGAGGGACAGCAGTCTGTAAAGGTGGCAATTTGTGATTGTGACTTGATTGTTGGGCCAGAGAGAGGAGAACCCCCTTACATCTGCTTAGAGGCTAGGGAAGAGATTTGGGGGCAAAAATGTGGGCCAGAGCCTCAGGTGATGGCAGAGCTATAGCAGGAAAAGTTCAGAGAACCTTGACTTATGATGAGGAAACAGATAAAATGTGTTAAGAATCACACAAGCGGTAAACAGTGGAGACGATACACAGTCAGGGCATCTGACTCCAAAGGCTTATTCTCCCCAGTTAGCTGGGCTGAGCGCTCACTCAGCCACACACTCGCTTACTCCTTTGACAGAAGTTTGCTAACAACATGTGCCTGCTCTGTGGCCACCAAGGCAGCCCCTGTCTTCTAGAGGGGACCATCCCCACCTCTGGCCTCATTCTGCCCACACTTCTCATTCTAATAACTTCTTTCTCACTCCCTTTCTACTAATCCAGCCAGGATGTTCCAGAAACCAAAGGATTCTTTCTGGCCTCCAAGCAACACATACACCCAAACTGTGACAGACGTCATCGTGTCTGGACACTCTGGGGTGTGCACTACCAATGAGCCCATCTGCCCTGTCCCCAGAGGTGGGAACTGAGACCAACGAAGCGTGGTCCCGGCAGCAAGCTCTTCCCACGCACCTCCGTCCGCACTCAGGTGGCACTTCCTCTCTTGACCACGCCCAGGTCAGGTTCCCTCTACTATTCTGAATCACAAAGCCGGGCCTCTGACTCCACACAAGAGTGACAGTCTCTGGGTAGGCCCTAGTGTCCATGCACGTCTGCCTCCCTGACTAGACCACAGCTCCGTGGCAGGAGGGACTGTTGAGCTCACACTCTATAAAACTCTGCCCGATAAGTACATGGAGAGGAATGAAAGGAATGAATGTGTGGCCAGTAAGAAGGGGTACAGTCAAGATGCTTCCAGAATATGAACAAGTCAGACAAATGTGACACAAAGCATCTGAAGCTGACAGAATCACCGTAAAATGGAATAGCCACCTTCAAAACTGGAAAGAAGCTTAGAAATCAACGTGTTGCCCTGATCTCTGGTCAGGATATCAACAGTTGGCTCGCAGGCTCAGGCTCACTGTGACCAGAAAGCCCAGTGCCCTCAGGAGAGGTTGTTTCTGATCTTCTCTAACAGCTGCTGGGGGAGGGGAACTAAGACTAGGAGCTGCTGTCTGAGAGGCAGTGAGCTGGGCGCTCTGGGTACTCATTACCTCAGTGAGTACTCATGCCAGCCCGCCCACAAGAGGGTACCCTGCCCGGGGTGGTGGAGCCTGCAGCTTGCCAGGCCCCACTTCTAGCCACTGTGATGTGATGTGCATTCTAGAACCCCCAGTCCATACCATTCCAATTCTCAGGTTCAGCAAACAGCCTTTAGGGTCACAGCTGGGTCTGTCTGGTGCCTCTGCTTCCAGGAAGGCCACCTTAAGCCTGGGGTAAGCCTGTGCACAATTCTCCCTTTGTGTCTTGGGAAGCTGGCTGTCATGAGCCAGCCTCCCAGAGCTCTGGGTGACTGTGTAGAACGCCCTGGCATGATCAGCAGACCCAGGCCCGGGAGACTGAGGTCACCGCGTCTCGTGGCACACCGGCCCCTGGGCCCGGCACTTCACTCACATAATTTCGTTTAAGCCTCGCACCCTCTGTATAAGGAGGTTGCTGCCATTATTTATACAAACGTTAAAACATAGGAAACTTGTCCAGGTGTACCCAGAGAAGGGAATCATGGGACACGGACTTGACCCACCTCTGAGCTCAGAGTCCCCGCTCCAACCACCACTTCTGCACTGCCTCTGGCTGTGGACAAAGTGGCCAAAAGCACTTTCCAAAAGCCCAGACCCTGCTGCCCCGGAGAGACATACCCCCTCTTACCCAAAGATCCATGTGATGCTGAGGTCCCCAAAAATGTGTTTTCTGACTGGCTCAAGTGACCCTGGGGCTGCTGCAGGAAATGCGAGGAGAGGCTGACAGGAGGGGACGGGGATGCTGAGTGGAAGGAAGCAGAACTGCCCAAGGAGCCAGGGATGTTCACGGGCGCAGAGCTCTGCAGCAGACTGCCGCCTGGAAGAGAGGCCCCAGAGGGCCCAGTGAGGGCAGGGCAAGCCACACAGAGCCACGTAAGCCGAGGACAGCTTGTGTGCCCACCCTCGGCCAGGCTGGACCCCTAAGAGCCCTCCCTCACACGCTGCCCACCCACTGCCCAGTACCAATTGTGATGCTGCCTGCGTGGGGCACCGTGCTGTTATCGAAAGTCTTCTCTAGGGCAGCCACCCCAAACTCATTCAGGTCCAGGTCATCCAGGGCAGACTCTGGGGAAAGAGATCAGTAAGTGAGCCTCCCTGCCTCCCGAGGGGCCACGTGACCCCGAGGTTCTGGGACTCGTCTCCAAGACCCACCTCCCTCTACTGCCTCCTCTTCACACTCAGTCCCACTAGACCCAGGCTCTCAAGCCTCTGCCTGTCGGGCTGCTCCTCTGCCAACATGGACGCCCTGTGTTGTCTGCCACGCCACGTCTGGTTCGAATGGCTCTCTCTCCCAAAGCCTTCTCTGATACCTCGTGGGGCCCAGCGCAGGGTCCCTGCCTCTGACAGAGGTCTCGTCTCCTGATGTTACAGCTTGTATGTCTCATTCCTGAGTTCTCAGGGTGGGGGAAACATCACTGGGCCCTCAGTGGCTAATGCATGGTAGATGCTTGACATATACCCACTGCCCTCTGCTGAACTAGACTGGGAGGCTGGGAGCAATGTCCCTCCTCCTCGAGAGCAGGAACATCCTGTCTGCATCTCTTGACATCCCGGTGTCTGAAATACGACCTGCCACAAAGTGACACGAATAAAGGGCTGCTGACAGAGAAGGGCAGTTGTCTGCCACACAGATACCTAGTGAGGGAATGAGGGCCAAGTGATCTATGTCATGGAATTAGGCTGCCTCTGTCCAAGAGAAGAGGCAGCACTTTGTAATTTGCACGACAGAGCAATAGCTAATTTGCTATAAGGGCTAGTCCTGGCCCTACCTCCTGGGCTCATTTTCCCTTTAGGTCAAAGGGCTCAGGGTGCCCACCTTCCGACTCTCCCAAGGCTAATGGCTACAGTGACAAGCACACTGGTTTGAATCTCACTCCAGAGAGCTAGTTTCTCTGACCGCAGACCCAGTCCTGATCTTGGTGACAGAAATGGCCTAATTACCTATGACTGATTCTACCGTGTCACTGGTGGGATAGAAAGGCAGGGCATTTGCGTTCATGCCAGGGACGCTGCTGGTGCCAGCGGGGCTAGGGGGCGTAGCTGCCAGGCTGGAGGTGATACTAGAAGAGATGCTTGAGGTCAGGGGGCTGCCCACAGGAAGGATGCCCAGCATGTCCTGCAAAGAGAGAGTGAGGAGGAGAGACAATGGGACGCCCGCTCATGGGAGTCATGACCAAGCCCGGGAAGGAAATGGTGCGACCCAGGGCTCATCCAGTTGCCCCCAAGCTCAGATGGGACCCTAGCCACTCAACAACCTTGCCACAAGGCTGGAGTTGGACAGCTGTGGCTTACAGGCTAGAGTCCTGCAGTCAGGAAAAGGAGAAGCGAGTCCAGCGCCTGACAGAGTACAGATGCTCAAGAACTGTTTTTTGACCAGCTGATGAGTGAGTCCAGGAGGTTAAGGGGTTGCAGGGCCTGACCCTCACCTCTCTGGATTTGGGGCTGGGACCCCACCTTAGTCCTGCTCTCAAGTTATGGGGAAAGCAGTGGCCCCCCCCCTCCCAGAGGCCTGGGGTTCTGGGCCTGTCCCGTCAACAGCAGGAGTACCAGAAGGGGAGGAAGGGGGCTGAGAGCCATATACCTGTTTGGGCTGAAGTAGAGGCTGCTCTTGGCTTCTGGGCTCTAGTGAGTGGGGTTTTAACTTGGCCTGAGAAAGAAAAGTCGGGGAGCATGGGATGCATGTGGTGCTAGGAAGGGCCCCTGAGTACAGGAGTCTTCCCAAGCATCAACCTGCCACGGCCCACTGAGGCTGCAGGTACCTGTCACCCAGTCCCCCTTTCTCTCTCTCTCTCACACGTACCCTGCTCTCCCTCCCCACCCCTACTCTGTTCCCTACTCTAGGAACCAGGGGAGCTGTTCCCCTCCTCCCTGGTGACTCCACGCCACAGAGAAGTCCAGTTAGGGACACTCTTTCCTGTTCCCCAAGGCCCTGCCACTCTATCAACAGGGATAGACCAGATGTGGGAAAAGACCAGATGTGGGGTCAGAAGACCAAGGGTGGATGGAGTCCCTGCTCCTCTATTCACTGGCTCTGTGAGAGGGTAAGTGCCTGGCCATGCTAACTTTCCTGTTTTCATCTGTAAAATGGGATGGGCTCCCTCACTCTGCTCAGTGTCGAAGAGGCTGAGGACAAGGGTGTCCCAGCTCCTAGTCATGTTCCCCACAGCCAGGCCAGGACAGCCCTCCAGGGCTTCTCCTGCCCCTGCAGGAGAAGGCTGACCTCACTGGACTTCCCCTTGCATCCCTTACCTGGCATTTGAAATTTTTCAGGTACTCGGCTCCCACCTGGTCTTCCCTCTCAAAGCCAGGAGCCTTCTTATAGCTGCCAGGGGCAAGGCCAGACTCCCCAGGGAAGACAATGCCTTCCAGGCTCGGGGGCTTCCTGATGGAGCCCGGGGGGGAGCCACAGAGGTTAGATGGGCTGCCTAGGCTGCTGTTTCTACAGAGGAGCTGCAGAGAAGAGAGGGAGTAGCTTGGTGGGCAAAATGTGGGCTAGGCCATGGCCCATCCTCCGTCCCCTCCACAGAGGGAGCGTCTTCAGCAAGGGGCTTGGCTCTATTTGCATCTGCCAGTGGGCAGCACTACCACGCAGGGCAGTTTTCATGAGGAAGTTATGGGGGGACTGTGACCAAAGGCTTCTGTCCCTTCTACCCACTCTCTCCAGGCTGACCAGCACAGGCTCTGGGGGCCCCACCCACCAGGAGATTTTGACAGAAAGACTGTGGGGCAGAAAGGGCAGAGCTCCTTGGCCTGAGGCAAAATACCAGGGCCCCCTCCTCCAAGCACAGGCTGAGAGGGCACTGGGAGCATTAGAGGCAGGTGTTGACTCCTGGCTAGGCATGGTGCCCACCCGCTCCCTGGATAGGCACGTACAGCGCTGAGGTCAGGGGCATGCGGGCTGGAGGGGCTCACGGGCACCGAGTCTCCGGCAGCAGATGGCATGTACAAGACAGGACCTGGCTGAGTGGGGCTGGACACAGTTGAGGAAGGTTGCAGGTCGTCACTGAGGGGTGGCTCTGCAAGAGACAGGGTCAGGCTGTAGGCAGGCTCCTTGCCTGCTCTGTACCTCCAAACCACACACATCGGGGTCTTTTCCAAAGGAGACCAGGCACCCCCTGTATGTAAATAAGGCTCCTCCCTTATTTCTATCAATGTTATGTACTGTGTGCTTACTCTGTGCCACAGCATTAACTGTGAATCTTCACAATGACTAGAAGATACAAATAAGATCAGGGTCTCCATTTCACAGATACAGAAACTGAGGCTCAGAGAAGTTAATCTCCCTAGGTGACAGAGCTAGGAAACAGAAGAGTTGGGATTTGTACCTTGACCTGTACTACTCCAAAGCCTGAGCCACTAATTACTTCTCTGTGTGGCCTCAGTCGGTGGTCCCAGTTGCCCATGGCTAGCGACGACCTGTGTGCCACGAACACTCCCCTTCCTAGGGCCCTCAGCTTATTTTTGACTCTAATTCCAGAGATAAGCCCTGAGCCTGAGAAGACACTGGTAAGGACAACCGGAGCAGTGGATTCTAGTTGACAAGGGTTTCGACTTGAGCCCCATCTCTAAGACGGGTGGTGGTGGTCGAGAGTGCGATGTGAGGGCCGAGAGCCTGGCTGTCCAGTAGCTGTGAGCCACAGGCGGCTAGCCAGCACTCACGACGGGGCTGGTCTGAACTGAAATGTGCTGCAGTTCTCAATTACACAACAGATTTCAAAGACTTAGTTTGGACACACACACAAAA
The DNA here is from genome assembly GCF_008692635.1 of Crocuta crocuta. Classification (NCBI taxonomy): domain Eukaryota; kingdom Metazoa; phylum Chordata; class Mammalia; order Carnivora; family Hyaenidae; genus Crocuta; species Crocuta crocuta. The sequence goes on along the minus strand of NW_027527428.1, from coordinate 3,084,883 downwards.
AGTAAAATACCTTGATGTTTACACTGATTTTTTTTGAAATGATATTTTATATTGGGTTAAGTAAAAGGATGTTAAAATTAATTTAACCTGTTTCTTTTGCCTTTTTTTAAAAAAATATAGTTACTAGAAGATCTAAGATGACACAAGAAGGGCTGCATTATATTTTGATTGGACAGCCCTGCTCTCAGCAGGACAGAGTGCCATGTTCAGTTAGGGACATCTGCCATGGAAGGGGCATGGGGTGGCTGCTGAGATCTGCCTAGTTGGCTCTGGAAGGGTGCCTCATCCTGCCTGTGACTGTGAGTGCCTGACCAGGGGCCTGGTCCTGCTCTGTCTCACGACCTTAGAAACTCCAGGGCTTTAAGGCCAGTTCCTTAAAGGGTATGTGCGTGGGGGGGTACTGAACCTCCAGTGAGGACAGAGCCCGTTGCTGGCTGGCAAATGAGAGGCCACTCCTCTGACTGAGCCTGAGGAGAGGGTGAGGGGAGGAGAGGGTAGAGAGAGGAAAGGGAACAGCATACGTTCTACGTGGGCAAAGGCGCAGAAAGGTCCTCGGGGACAGCTGCCCGACTGCTGCATGTCGTTGCACTTGGTGGATTTATAGATCTGGAGGGCAGAGCAGAGGCACATCAGGCTGAGGCAGAGAGGGACAGGCAGGCATGGGTGCCTTCAAGATGGGAGGGTTAGCTTCGTAATCTCCTTTCTCGGCCCCAATCCATGCCACTTCCCTAACTCTCTCCCTACTGAGTTCTTATTTAAACTCCTGAAGCAGGTATGACCATCCCCATGCTAAGGACACCCCCCGCTTCTTGGGTCACAGGTTCAACCAGCCCCGCTTTGGCCCTCACAAAGGGATCTTCATGCTGCTTCTCCACTCAGGGTCTTGGCCAGGGCTGTGACCTGTGAATGTCTCTCTGGGCATTAAGGGAGCCAAGATCAGAGGCAGCATCCCTCAACCACCCTGGGTTAGGATCTACGTTTAACTTTCCACCTGGCTGTCTGCAACCCATACAAGGTGGCCTCTGTCCATAGGTCTATCTCCGGATGTTCCAGCCTCCATGAACCCATAGGCAGGGAAAGCATGTGCCTCTATGTACCCTATACCAGATCCTGGCACACCGATGTGGCCCAAGGCTACACCATGGGGCCAGTGAGCTGGGTTGCTGGTACTGTAAGCTCTGATCTCAAACAAAACAGCTGGAAGGGGCTTTCTTATTAAAATTGATGTCATTGGATTCTAAACACCATGAGTGATACCAAGTCCAGAATGGCCAGGTAACTAAGCCCAGTCCATGCCCTCCTTGTCAGGAGGCCACGGGGTGAGAGGAAGAAACAAAATTGGGAGCAAGGGGGCTGCTCAGTGACTGTGGGCTCAAGACAAGGCAAGTTACCCAGTTAAGGTACAGGGCTCCTCAAGCACTGCCTAGGGAGGCCTGGATGGTATCAGTGTGAGTTCCACCCACATCTGCCCAGACCCTCTTTTCCTTTTTCCTGGTTTCCCAAAGAGGGTATGTTAAGCCACCCACAGCCATCAAAGGGCCTGGCCCCTGCTCCAAGGCATACCTCCGGGTGGAACTGCTGCTCCGTGCGGGTGTGGCAGTACTGGCAGGCATCTCCATTGTCACACTTGCCGGGGTCTCCCCACTCATCCCCGTGTTTCACGTTTGGACATGGAGATGACCTGGTCCAATGAGATGGTGGGGTCAGAGGGATGTGAGAGAGGGAGACACTGGGATCTGGGGAATGCCAACTAGAGGCCTGTTAAAGGCTCCTCTCTGGTCTCCCTGCTTCACAGGGCTAGGCTCACAAAGACAAAAGAGGAGCTACAGAGTGAGAACTTTCCTGGGGCCAGAAGCCAGGCTCTGCTTCTCTGGAGGAGTATGGCTGTATCAGCAAAAATAACACTGTTTGGTCCCCTTCTGCCGGGTCCTCGTACCAAGTACTCTGCAGCCCCAGGAGAGCCAGGCTATAGCCAGAACCATACTTTCCAGACCATAGCTTAGCCCCAGCAGTCACCCCTCAGAATCAGAACTGGAGGAGCCTTAGAGATCGTCTGATCCAAGAACCTCATTTCATGGCAGAAGAGGATCCCAGCAGACTCCCCATCATTCAGTTGTCCTGACTATTCCCTCCCCTTGTACCTGGGCCCTTCAATCCTGTAATCCCTAGGGCTGGCCTCCCTGCCTCACTGGGAACATACTGGAAGCAGCCCCCGCCATGATCCCTTCCCTGCCACCCCTCCCTCCCATGGCTGGCCTGCTTGGGCCAAAGGACCTGTATTTGTGTTTCCGGGGGCTCCGCCGCCGGTCCTTGCTGTTGTGGTAGTAGGGACAGGCATAACCCTGGCGGCACAACCGCGGGGGCTTCTTGCACGGCTCCGTCTTATAGTTCCCCAGCACATAGGCAGTTTCTACACAGGGAGCCAGAGGCAGGGGTCAGGCAGATGTGGCAGAAGGGGAAGAAGCAGCCACGTGGGAAGGGGTCCAGGAGCTCAGGCCACCTCCTCATGTGCCAACGCCACGACTGAGACCCAGGAGAGAGGTAAGAACCATCCCCTACTGGAGATACAGCTCACAGGGTAAAAAAGGGCAATCTCAGGAGGGTCAAAACACATGTATATGTGTATGTAAATATTCCTAAGTACGTACATAGGAAAGTCCCCTGAAGAATTCGGGGAGCGCCTGGAGTGATGGGAATAGACAAGGTATATCTGGGGAAACTCCCCAGAAGTGCCCCCAAATGACCGGACTGTGGCTGGATAGAAGATGGGATGAAAGGGCGGTGGTGGGCCAAATCCTTAGGGCAACTATGGGCAGGAGAAGAGAGAGGACAGACATCTGGCAGGAGGAGGCATGGCCACTTGTGGGACCACCTTTACCTTGCCACCGAGGCTCCTCACTGAGGATTTTTTCTATCATGGCATGGCTCGCAGCCCCAGCAGTCTGGCCCTCTATGCTGCCCTCTACTGTGGTCTGGCCGTTCTGCAAGGCCTCCATGGCCTGGAGCTCTCTGGGAGGAAAGGAGAGCAGGGACGAGGCATGAGGGGAGAAGCAGAGTGCCAGCCCTGCACTCCATTCGTGGGACTCACCGGGTCAGCAGCCAGGCCCCCAGCTATCAGCCCAGCATGGCATCCAGCCCACCTGATGTCGTAGACAGGGGAGCGGAGGTCATGGGGCCCGTGGGCGAAAGCGCAGTGCAGGCCGTTTTTGGTGCAGTTGCCTTTTGAGTCTGTCTCGTGGATACAGATTCCAGTTTTGTAGTAGCGCAGGTGGTACCTGCGCTCAGTGTCCCCTGTGGTCCTGTGCAGGAATGGGCACCTGAAACATCGGGGGGTGAGGGGGGGGGGGGAGGCTCACTCACCTTTGCCCCTATGGCCTGGGAAGTCAGGCCTCGCCCTTCCCTACCCTCCCTGTCGCAGGCTCTCCCCAGGACCCAGGTGGCACATGGAGAGTGGGTCGAGGAGGCCAGCAGCAAGGAGCTCTGCTAACATAACAGAGCCACCGTCCTACCACCTGGCGGGCGCTGTAGCCCTCAGGGCCCAGAATTCCCACTTCAGCCTGCTCAGCCCATCCTCTCAAAGGCTCCTCGGTCAGGGCCCTGAGCTGACTTGCATGAAGCTCCAGAGAGGGGCACACTCCTGGGGGACAGCAAGTGCTGGCTGGATCCGCAGAGGTCCACAGAGAAACGGCCTGCTCACAGCACGCGCACACCCTCTCCTGCCCCAGTGCTATATTAGACTGGGGCCCGAGAGGGGGAACAAGACTTGAACCTCTGGGAGAAGACGTGCAGGGGCGGTTCAGTGATTTGTACCCAGACCCCCAACAGTGCTTCCCGTTACTGCCTCTGCAAGGTTCAAACAAGCAGGATCAACAAGCGTTCCCTCTCAGAGATGTCCTCAGGTCTGCCTTTTCTACACTTCTGCTTGGCAGAAGAAAAGTCTGTATAGGGTTTCCAAAAAGCAGGTAAAGAAGAAGGGGCCTCCCCCAGAGGACGGCAGGGTCTGAGCCCAGGTCCAGGCCACAGGAAGGTGCGCCAGGATGCAGCCGTCTCCCCAGAAGCCGCCCAATGGCTGGCTTCTCAGACTTGCCTGGCCTATTCTGAGGGTATCTGACCCAGGAAATGTGAGGCTCCTCTGAGGGCAGGCTGGGGAGGCGGAGGGCACTTACTCGTCGCCCTCCGGGCAGAGGCCCGTAGCCTCGTCGTACTTGGTGCAGTAGACGTCGGGGCTGTAGTTGAAGGTGCCGTCCCGACGGCGGATGGACCGGCGACGTCGCTGGTTCACGAAGTGCCAGTGGAAGCAGGTGTAGGGCCGGTGCTGAGTGCATTTGTGTTGCACAAAGAGTGGACACTGCTCCGTGCGGAACTCCTTCAGGTACCTGCAGGGAGAGCCCCCACGCAGGGCGGGCCAGGAGCAGAGACTTAAGCCCCCTGCTTCCCAGCAATCAGTTAGCCACCAAGTCCTCTGAGGGCCCTACTCGGGGGTGCTAATTCCGTTAGGACACCAGCAGAGGCCCAGAGCTAAGGATGGACCTTAGTGTCCAGATCCCATCCCGAACCCAGGTCCCAAGGCAGCCTGAAGAGCAGGAATCACAGACCACAAGGGCCCTCAGCGGTCAGCCATCTGCCGTGGTCGCCAGCAGAGGGCTGAATCGACAGCTTAGTTCTCTGAGGTTTCCCAGACCGAACCACTGATCACAGGCAAAGGGCTGAAACAAGAACATGAGGAGCCTCTCCCAAACTTCCTGCAGGGTCCGCTGTGCCCAGGCCTGCCTGCCAACCCCTGGAGGTCTCACCTGTCCCAGGAGCGGTGCTGGGGCTCCAGGCTGGGGGCTGGGGAGGGTGATGCTTTGCAGCTGAAAGCCCGAGTCACAGAGGCTTCCCTCTAACCTACTGAGTCAGGAAATTCCTGTCCTGCCTGCCTACTTTCCCTCAGAGACCCTTCCTAGCACCACACGGGTGTCTGGGAAGAAGCTCCTTTTTACAGAAGCATCTGAAGAGACCCCCCCCGCCCCTGTCAGCCTTGCCTGCCCCCCATACGCTCATAATTGAGTACCTGCAGCAGCTAGTGCTGTTTACATCCTAACCTGGGGATTTCGGGACACTGTCCTTTGGACCTCCTCCTGACCTTTGTCCCTCTCCTCTGCTTTTCATGTAGTGGCCAAGACACCCCAACACATCACTGTCCCATGCACCACCCAGTGGAGGGCCCCAGACCCACTTACCCCCTTACAGAACATGCCATCCATCTGTGCTTTGCTCACTCTACGTATCCAGGTGAAGGGTTTCTTAGGCTTGGGGGAGCGGGGGAACGCGCCGGAGGCAGACATTGTGGTTCTCTTTACTCATTCCCTCAAGCCCTAACAATGCAGGCAATAAATGACTTGATAAGGGGCATTTGATGCCAGTGAGGAGATGGTTCCAGAAGGTATAGAAGATTGTGTGCAAAAGAGGGCATGGAGGGAACCACCACCTGACCTGAAGCAACTGTCCAGGCCTGGAGCAGCACCAGAAGCTAGAAGGGCTAGAAGGCAGGGACAAAGGGGAGAGGCTGCGGCTGTGTCTTTGGCTCATGCCAGGACACCTGAGGCCTTGCTGGTCTGGGCATATGGAAGGTGTAGGGACAGGCAGGTTGAGGGCTGAGATTTTCCCGCTGGGTTTACTTTAATGCTAATAAAATGTGCTAAAAAACCCAGTCAGCCTTGAGGTGTGAAATGTCCAGGTGTATATACTGGGCCAGGGGAGGCTGGAATTGGGTACTCTCTGAGGGACACAAACAAGGGCTTAAGGGACAGTAAACATTCTGAAAAGAGTCTGCTGTTCGTTTGGCACGTATCTAATGAGCATCCACTGGGTACAGGCATACTGGTAGGCAGTGGAGACACTAGTGAAGACCCAGGTCCTGGTCAGCCCATACTCTCATGGAGAGACATACAAGTAACAGGCAGAATCAATCAAGTGTGGAGAAGGTTATGAGGGAGGTTTGCTGAGGGTTCTTTGCTGGCCCAGAGCACGGGGTCCAGGCTGGGACAGAGGAAGGGAAATGGGGAGGTGCTGATGGATAAAGAATGTGGGCAGGGTGTTGTAGGCAAAGGGCTTAGTATGAGCTCAGAAAGAGTATGTCTGGGTCCAGGAGCTCCATGCATGTTTGTGGCATGTGAGTAGCTGGGACAACTGGAAAGGGAGAGGAGGAGAAGGTGAGGAGGAGGAGGTGTGGGAGGAGCCAAACTGCAGGCACATCATCTCTGGGCCCCGGGTACATTCTGAGACACCAAGCAGAAACCTGGAAGTCTCCGGAGGGCCTGATATTCTCCTGTCCCTTCTGACATTGGAACACAAGGTCTTTCTTCCTGCCTGGTTAGACAGAAAGCTGTACCTCATGCTGCACACATGTCCCAAACCCTGGCACTGAGTTGGGACACCCATCCTCCAAACGACTAGACTGATCTCCTCCTGGACAGCACATACTCTATCTGACTCTGGACCCACTAGGAGACTAACTCAGGAGGTAACAGATGGAAAATGGGAGGAGAGGAAGCAGAATGCAGGGCCAGGAGCAGAGAAGAATGAAGGTGGTTAGGAGTGTCAGATTAAACAAGACACCCACTTAAATTGCAATTTCAGAGAAACCAAATATTTCACAGGGCACAGTTATACTAAAAATGTATCCATTATCTGAAATTCCAATCTAACTAACATCCCGTATTTTTATTTGCTTAATCTGGCAACACTCAGTGGCCCCTGTCTGCTTCGTATCAGTGCCTAGTGAAAAACTAGGGAGGCAGCCAGTGGAAGAACTCTAAAGATGTGGTAACCCTGACCCTGGGCATAGTCTGTCCTCTTTGAGAAGAGAGTCCTGGTGAGACTGCTTGCTTGGGGCAGCCATGTCCACAGTGTCACACGCAGATGCCAGGGATGCCACAGAGGACAGATATGGAAGCAACAAATAACCTCACCTTAAGTCACAGGCCAGGGACTTGGTACCTCTCCCCTGTCCACAGCACTCATTATTCTTCAGAGAGCCCAAATTTAATTCTCACTTTTTTAAAAGCCTTCAGTTTCCCCCAGCAGCCCTGGATCAACACCAACTATTCAGCCTCACATTCCAAGCCCTATACATCTGGCCCAATATTTTTTTCCCAGCCGTTATTTCCCTTGATTACTCTCCATTTCAGCTGCTAAAACTGGAGTCCTTGGTGTCTTGCAAATAGATCTTTAACTTTCCTGCCTTTGTTCCTGTCCCCTTCCTTACCTGTAGAAATCTTTCAAGGCTGAATTCAATGGTAAGAAACCTGATGCCACCACCTCCATGACCCCCTCCTTGACTTCCACCTATCCTTCCCTTTCTGCCCGTTATCCCAGCTAAGTTTTGGCAACATTTTCTCTAGACATTTTTGTAGCCTTTATCCTGTACTGCATATTAATGATCTGTACATTTTTCTCTACTACTAGATTATAAAATCCTTGACAGCAAGTGAAAACGGAGTAGTTTGCTGAATGAATACAAGAAATGAAGTCACAGAAAGGGAAAGCCCACAAAACAATGGCAGCAGCTTTGTGATGCCACCAGCAGGCAGAGCATTGAGAGCTGAAAGCCTAATCCTATCCCCTTGTGAAAAGTACCACACGCAGGAAACCTGTAACTCAGCACACACGGCAAAGTTTCCTGCAGAAAAGCCCCTCAGGAGAAGGGGCTGAGTGACCAATTTATGAAGGCAGAGAGCCCACTTTCAACCAACTACAATCAGAGAAGAGAAAATTTTAACCTTTTGCTAAAGTCATTAATGGAACTGTATTATCTGCTACCTAGGAACTAGAACGTTTGGGCAGAACTTCCCACTCTCCCTCTCCCACTCTAACCCTGTGCCAACCGGCAATGCAGTACCCAGAAAGCAAGGAGAAAACCACTTAGAAATCACTTTTCTATTTTCATGGATTAAAATGAAACACATTTTCAGTGGAAATGCACAACTGTTGCTGTTAAGCTCCAGTCCATCTCTTCATCTTAATGGTTTGAAAGTATAAATCTAAGAAACTAAGTTGACACTTACTCTTTAATTCAACCAGTTCTCAAGAAGCCCAAGAAGTCCTAGGGTCTAACCAAGGAAGGAAAACACACCAACTACTCACTCCCCTCCATCCAAACTCTGGGGAGGGCACAAGGCCCACAAGACTCAATCCTTCACACTCCCACCTCTCAGGAAGACCTGCACTCAAGGGTAAAAGCAGTAACAGACTAGTTTCGGACTGCAAGACCTCAGTGAGCTACTACTGACAGAATGAGTCCAGAAACCACGCAGGCCTTGGGGAAGTAAGAGGTCTGAGAGAAAGTCATGCCTTCAGCCAGCAGAAGGGATGAACAAAGCTTGGAGGGACACACGACTGGTCAGAGCTTCACCTTTACTAAGCAGTGCCTTCCCGTTTCCCCCACTGGGAACTGAGTTTAAATAAAAGCTATCTTTCACTCCTTTTCAGGACATCACATTAATTTTCCTAGTTATGGTTTATTTATAAATATAAAAAATTATGAAAGTCACATGCCCACTTACAAAAAATTGGGGAAATGGAGAAAAGGGCAAAATTGCCCTTAATCCCATGAATAAAACTGTTAGCCTTTTGGTAATAAATTTTCTCAGTAGTTTTACAGATTTAATCATAATGTATCTACCATATTGTTAAACTGCTTTACCCAACAATTCTTCTCTCTAAAAGCTTTTATTAAAAAAATTTTTTTGCTTTTAATTATTTTTTAATGTCTATTCATCTTTGAGAGAGCATGAGTGGGAGAGGGGCAGAGAGCGAGGAAGGCAGAGGATCTGAAGTGGGCTCCATGCTGATAGCAGCAACCCTGATATGGGTTGAACTCACAAACCATGAGACCATGAACTGAGCTGAAGTCAGACGCTCAACTGACTGAGCCATCCAAGGCATCCCAATTTTTATTTTTTAAGAAGGCTCCACGCTCAGCACAGAGCCCAATGCAGGGCTTGAATTCATGACCCCGAGATCATGACCTGAGCTGAGATCAAGAGTTAGATGTTCAACCAACTGAGACATCCAGGCTCCAAAAACTTTTAAAATCAAATATGTGCGTCCACTTTTTTTAAAAAAATCAAATACTGGGGCACATGGGTGGCTCATTCGGTTAAGCGTCTGACTTTGCCTCAGGTCATGATCTCGATTCATGAATTTGAGCCCCACATCAAGCTCTGTGCTGACAGCTCAGAGCCTGGAGCCTGCTTCAGATTCTGTGTCTCCCCCTCTCTATGCTGCTCCCCAGCTTGTGCTCGGTCTCTCCCAAATATAAACAAACATTAAAAACAAAAACAAGATCAAATACTTTCAAGAATTACTGGATTATTTTTATTTTCCAAAATTCTAAGTAACAGGCTATTGGAAACCTAAATTTAATCACTTGCTCCACTGATAAGTGTTAGCACATGAAGAATTAACAAGAAGTTAAGTTATATCACTCCAAAGGAGGTGATAAATCAAGTGCTAAACTACCAGTTCAATTTCCAACGAAACTTTAAATCCTACACCAAGTTTTCTTACTTAATAGATTTATCAATTTGGGTGTTTCACTCTCCAGGGGAAAAGTGTGAGAATAAACAACCTAAATACACAGAAAAGTATCAGAGGTGAAAGACAATATAAGTTTAGAGGCAATGGGGAGAAAGGAGCTGGTGTTCTCATCTAAATCTAGTTCCCCACTGCTTCTAGAACAGTGTGTTGCATGGTCTCTCTGACTCTACCTGCCTACCGCCACAACCTGCTCCCTTTCCCAACACCAGACTCTAGAGCAGGGTCAATAAATTTCTTCTGTAAAGGACCAGACAGTAAGGGTTTTAGATTCTGAAGGCCAAGAGGCCAAATTGGGAGTATTATACACTAACGTAACAAGAAAGAAAACAAACTTCCACATTTTTTTATTGATGAAATTCAAAATATAATAACTGGCTACAATAGAGGTCTACTAATGAGATCAGATTTTGGAGGTGGGTGGAATATTTGTTAAGCATCCCTCTCATCAAATTGGTTGTAAATGTTCCTCTGCTAACGCAGATTCTGTAATAAGATTTTATATATTTCATCTTTGAAAATGTCTCTTCACATAGATAGGTTCTGCCAAATGCTGTTATCATTCCATGAGCGTTTTTTTCCCCCACAAGCATGATTTTAATTGAGCATATTCTTCTCTTAGAAGATATTTATAGTATTTCGGAGTCTTGATATTTGCCTTTTAATCGCTTCTGGATGAAGGTTTGGTGTAAACTCCTTAGTTGCACAGGTAAATGGATTTTGAAATATGAAACTTCTGTTGCATTCACATCAAGCTGCCAAATCACCATGAGAACTGTAGTTTTTCGTTAGAAATTATCTCCACAGAAACTTTGTGTAGAAACGGAGATCTTGCCTTTGTTTCAACTTTTGACACCACACAGGAAGTATATAAAGTAGCCGGACTGGACTCAAACATGAGTTGTTGAAATGACTGTATTGCAATTTAAGGTTTGCAAATAACCTTTTGCCCTGTAATTTTAGGCTGAATTCATTAAGAAACCTTATCAAGTCCGCAGGAAAAGCCAATCTCCAAAGCTAGTCAGTGTTCAATGGTGGTTAAGAAGGATTCTTCTCATTCAGAAACATTTTGAGGTCAGCCCTGAACTCATAAAATTATAAGAAAACTTCACCACTGCTAGGCCGTCAAACTATTGTGTGGTAGGGCGTCAGAATATTCAGCTTCTTTTTCTTAACAGAAATTCATGGAATTGATCATGATGAAGTCTACAAGAGGGAGTGAAGTTCACTGCTGATTCTAATGGTTCAATAACACATGATAGATTCAAATATTTTTCTGCAAAGTACCTGCTGATGAATAATACAACGAATAACCACAGGCTTTAAACATAATTTCATAAGCTTTGCAAATCTGTCCAGTGACATCTTTCTCTGCTCCACACGTATTCTTACCATCATCAGTTGTAACAGATATTAGCAGATCATACTTCAGGTTGTCCTGAGTTTAACTTTTCTGAAAATATTCTCAGCGGTCACGGTTTTAAACAGACCATTCACTAATGGTAATTCTTCAGTCACTTCAAACGAGGGATTGACTCCACGCAGAAACCAGCTAAACAGGAACAGGAGGGTCTGTGGACTCATCAAGAGCCAAGGAGACCAAGTGGAATCACCTGCCTTGTTTCCTGACTGCTGACACTGCTCCCAAGGACTTCAGCACTTTGAGAAATTATTCTTGCTGAAAGGCTAACACTTTTAAATAAGTTTGTTTTCTCTAGACACATTTCTTCAGCTGCTGCAATCAAACACAATTTAATTAGTTCAATATTGGTAAGTGGCTTTCCTTGGTTAGCTAAAAAATAAGCCACTTGGGAAACTTACTTTAGTTGCAGCCTCATTTTAATTTTTGTGAAGAAATGCTGCTGTGATGAAACAGTCCCTTTAAAATTTCCTTTTTTAAAATGTTTGTTTATTTTTGAGCGAGAGAGACAGAGAGTGAGCAGGGGAGGGGCAGAGAGAGAGACACACACAGAAGTCAAAGCAGGCTCCAGGATCGGAGCTGTCAGCACAGAGCCCGACGTGGGGCTCAAACCCACGAACTATGAGATCATGACCTGAGCTGAAGCTGGACGCTTAACTGACTGAGCCCCCCAGGTGCCTCAGTCCCTTAAAAATGTCTATTGTTTCTCGGCCTTTTGGTTAAGATCAAAATTTCTAACTTTTCTGACCATTGCCTTTCTATGAGTTGGGGCTATTTTAACAACTAGTCTGGTAATGTTGATCCTTTCTGCTGATCCTTTCAGCAGAGTTCTCTTTTTTCTTTTTTCCTTTTTTTTTTTTTTAAAGTAATCTCTACACCCAACATGGGGCTTGAACTCACAACCTGGAGATCAAAGAGGTGCATGCTCCACTGATTCAGCCAGCCAGGCACCCCAGCACAGCTTTTATTAAAGACAGCTTTGCCACCTAGTTTGATAACAAAATAATTCACACTCCACTGGCACGTGCCCTAAGGACACAACATCCAAAATCCATTTTTCCCTTCCTCTCTTGTTCTGACATGATTGGTAGGCACTGGTAATAAAGAATAAATAAAACAACTTGATATGCTGATACACCCAGTACTGGAAACACTGTCAAGTTATAACTGTGTCATCACAATTTGTAGTACACGGAACAGGAATGCCAAGCAAGAAGGGCACCACATACGGTCTCGGACACACTGCTGACCCCTGCAGTTACAGTGTAAGAGCCGCCATAAACAATATGTAAACCAATGAGGAGAGGGTTCCATTAAAGCTTTATGGACACTGAAATTTCGATTTCATACACTTTTCATGTGTCATGAAATATTCTTTTTCAACCATTAAAAATGTAAAACACATTCTTAGCTCCCAGACCATACAAAGGCAGGTGGCAGGCTGAATTTGGCAAACGAGCCGTAGTTTGCCAACCTGTGCTCTGAGGAGCCGCCATTCCCCAATACACCATAACCCTCCCCTCCCATCTCTATACTGCTGTCATCTTGCTCCTGGTGTCTGGGTCACCTTGGCTTCTACTCCACATGAGGGTTCCTGCTCCTGCCCACGGGTGTTTATCACCTTCCTTCCATATTTCCACTGCAAAGCACGAATACAGCCCATATATAGCCCCCACCATAGTTATGTGTAGCCACGTCTGTTCATCTCTGCACCTCTGCAGACTGGCTCATAGCAGGCGTTCCAGATAGGTCTGTCCAAGAAAAAGCCAAGCTGTAAAGCATCACAAATGGTACAAGCCTGGACCATAGCAGCTATACACTAACCCAACAAAACCGAGAAGCATTTCCAATCTCTGATTTACATGCATCTCCTGGCAATTAAAGAACCAGTAACTTCTCTAGCTACCTTCCCCACCATGTCTGTACAGTCTTGTTCCTCACCCTAAATACTGAGTTTTAATTTTTTTTTTTTTCCATCTTTGGAAGGGGGTCCAGGCAGAGAGGGAGACACAGAATCCAAAGCAGGCTTCAGGCTCTGGGCCATCAGCACAGAGCCCAACGCGGGGCTCAAACCCACAAACTGTGAGATCATGACCTGAGCCAAAGTCCAACGTCTAACCGACTGAGCCCCCCAGGCGCCCCTAAACACTGATTTTGAGATCAGCCTCATCTGCAGACTAGAAAAGCAACCAGCGGGATGGCTTGCCCTGTAATTCCTAGGAATGTGTAGAGATCACTAGAGATGCATTAAATCCTTTCTTTGTTTCCTCCCCAGACTAAGGGATAGTATGATGACCATTTGGCAATAACTGGATACTTAACTAAAGATTTATTAAGAAAAATAATAGAAGTAGGTCACCAGACTTTAACAGGGGGAAAAAAAAACTAAAAGGAAAAATACATCCTGTATTATTGATTTTTAAGGGTTACCTGGACTCTTCTTTATTGAATTGTGATTACTTTTAGAATAAAAAAAAAAAATGCTGTTGGAAATGAAACCCACAACAGTAAATGACAACTTGACAGAGAATCTATCCTGACCCAAAATTAAATGAAAGATGCTGCTAATAAGCCAAAAGAGCTCCAGGGGCGGCTGGGTGGCTCAGTCGGTTAAGCCTCTGACTTTGGCCCAGGTCATGATCTCACGGTTAGTAGGTTTGAGCCCCACGTCAGGCTCTGTGCTGGCAGCTAGCTCAGAGCCTGGAGCCTGCTTCTGATTCGGTGTCTCCCTCTCTCTGACCCTCCCCTGCTCATGCTGTCTCTCTTTCTCTCTCTCAGAAATAAATAAAACATTAAAAAAAAAAAAAAAAAGAGTTCCTTTAAGTTAAAAGTGAACTGTGGTAAATATTTTTGCAAAGTAAATCACTATTTGAATGTCATCCAGTTTATGATGTGCAGAACCTGATTTGGAAACACATGCAAAGTGGTTAGATTTGAGTAAAATGGCAAATAAGATAGTGACGGCCTCTGGAGAAGCAATAGAGGAGAGGGTGTGGCAAAACCAGATTTGCTAAAGACTGGATGAATCTCAATATGCACAGTGAACAACAATATGTGAGCCAAAAAATAGGGGCAACAAACAGAAGACTGAGCCAACAGAAGAAACTCCAGATACCCTCACTTACATCCCCAACCTGGAGGGCCATGAGGAAGCACCTGGTCATGGAGAGCCCACTACTCTCCTGGCCAGTCAGATCACTGTTCATAAGCCTCAAATGGGGAATGTGATATGCCCACATTTCTAATAAGCCACAGATATTCATCTTTATTACAGCTAGTCTCCTAAACATGGAATTTCATCTTTTTCAAGCACTGTATAAGCTTTACCATAGAAACACAATCTTAAAAAGAAAAAAAGAGAGAAAGAGAGAGAGAAAGACTATCGGAGAACAGGACCATTTTGCAAGTAAGCTCTACGCCCAATGTAGGTCTCAAACTCAGAACCCTGAGATCAAGAGTCACATGCTCTACTGACTGTGCCAGCCAGGCACCCCATTCTTCAATATTCTTTACTGAAATCTAACCACAAAGTGACAGGATTCTGCAACTAACAAAGCAAAGAGAAAAGAAAAAATCCCGTCATTGTCAAACAGTACACTGCAAAGCCTCAAATGATACTTATCTGTAATCTCGTTTCCATATTAACCCTACCCATACATGACTCCTAAAAATATTTATAGAGATCACAGACCACAGCTTATCAGAATTCTTCATTTTTTAAGTTTGAGAATAAAATACTTAACTCCAAGTAGAATACTTTAAGAGTTGATAGGCAGATTAGGAATCCTAAACTACTATCCAAAAATATACATACACACAATCATATATGTGCGTGTTTGTGTATATATATATATACACATACACACACATACACGCACACAAAAAAAATCTTTGCTAATTTTTGAAGAGCTTAAGATAAATTACTAGAGGGGCACCTGGGAGACCAACTTCAGCTCAGGTCATGAACTCATATCATAGTTTGTGGGTTCAAGCCCCACGTCGGGCTCTATGCTGACAGCTCAGAGCCTGGATCCTGCTTCGGATTCTGTGTCTCCCTCTCTCTCTGATCCTCCCCTGCTCTCACTGTGTCTCTCAAAAATAAATAAACATTAAAAAAAAATTTTTTTTAAAGATAAATTACTAGTAGTTCTAGATTGAGTGTTTATAAGGATAAACAGGAAAAAAAAAAAATAAGGATAAACAGATTCTGTTCTGACACCAAACATAACCCAGAAACCATACAAACCATGTAACAAGAACCATAGCAGTGGGAGCTGCCCAGAAAATGGCCTTTTAAAAAACAAAACCAAATAAAGTTAAAACTTGGTTGGCAAATATTTGGACAATTCTGAAAAAGCACTATGCAGCTATAGAGATTTGGTGTCCAAGTCTGAAATGATCCTGGTTTAAAACATTATTCAGGCAAATAAAGTAAATGTTTATTGAATTTGAGTGTATCTGAACTTTTAAGGTAGGCTTTTTATTCTATACCTGGTTTTTAGCCAGAGTAGATACAGTAGGACCTTAGAGCCAGTATGAACCTCCTAGATACAACAGAACTGTCCTAACATACAGATACACAGGAACCCACCCACAGTACATGGGCTATAGGCACGGAAGCAAGCAAAGGCTTTGAAGTGGGGGAACCATTCACAGGTAAATAGCTGCAGCCCATTCTTCACTGGGAAAGGCATGACATTGGTGAGCCATCCTGGTCCCAAGAACTAAACAAGAACCAAGAATGATAGGTTAGCGTGCAGCTAGTCCTACATGCTCCTGCTTCCTTTTACAAAAGCTCCCTTGGCCGAAACATTTCGGAACTGGTAAAAAACCGAGGAGAAAGAGTTCATGGAAGGTTCACTCAGATCACTGATTTTGTAGAATGTATGTGAGGAGTACTGAAAACCCTGGATCATTCTTCCCCAAGTTAGAGAACACTGTGACTTGATTCAAAGTTTTCCTGTACACAGCCGGCCTAAAAAAAACCTCCAATTTGATGAATGTTCTAGTATAAATGTTTGAATTGATGTGTTATTCTGTACACTTCTGTGAAACAAAGTCTTTGGCCCTGTAAGAGCACATCTGTTTACTTTAAAACACAAATCCATCAGGTAAAATACAGGTAGCCTGTATGTGTGGCTACATAAAGAATGGCTACATAAAGAAGGCTACACAAAGAATGGCAATTAAAGTAAAATTTGAGGGGCATCTGAGTGGCTCAGTCGCTTGAGCATCTGACTTCGGCCCAGGTCATGATCTCACAGTTCGTGGGTTCGAGCCCCGCATCAGGCTCTGTGCTGAATGCTTGCTCAGAGCCTGGAGGTTGGAGCCTCCTCTCTCCTTCTCTCTCTGCCCCTCCCCCACTCACGCTCTGTCTTACTGTCTCTCAAAAATAAATAAATGTAAAAAAAATTGTTTTAAATAAAGTAAAATCTGAATGGATATGGAGGACAGGAATATACTCTGAAGACAACAATGACCCACATGTGACCTAGGAACTGAAAAATCTACTTTAAAAAAAATTTTTTTTAATCTTTATTTTCGAGAGAGAGACAGAGCTTGAGCAAGGGAGAAGCAGACAGAAAGGGCGACACAGAATGCGAAGCAGCCTCCAGGCTCTGAGCTGTCAGCACAGAGCCTGCTGTAGGGCTCAAACTTACAAACTGTGAGATCATGACAAGAGTCAAAGTTGGACACTTAACTCACTGAGCCACCCAGCTGCTCTCTGAAGAATCTACTTCACTGCAGATGTAGCTAAAGAAGGCATTTGGTTAAGGCTATTGAAGGAGGTAGCAAGGAAACTGAAAGCAGTAACTTGGCCTTGTTCAAATATTGATAAGAATGGTACATATACTGTGCTAAATGCCATGCACTATTTTAAGCACTTTACATATATTAACTCAGACCTCATTAACTCCAGCTGGCAGGTACCACTGGTATCCTCAGGAAACTGACATACAAAGAGGAACTCCCTTGCCCAAGGTCCCATGGCTAGTAACTGGCAGAGCTGACCTTCAACCTCAGTCTTGCCCTGGAGTCAGTACTCTTTTTTTTAACTGTTTATTATTTTTTAAAAATAGTTTATTGTTAAGTTGGTTTCCATATAACACCCAGTGCTCATCCCCACAAGTGCCCTCCTCCATGCCCATCACCCCCCTTCCCCTCACCCCCCTGGAATCAGTACTCTTAAACACCATGCTGGTAACTATGTTTTTCTTACTTGAGCTAAAAGGAAAAACAAGACTAACAGCAAACACTAATGGACTCTCCAGAATCCGTTCAAAATATATTAGGGAGATTTTGACAGGTCGTGATTACAATAACCACAAAATAAGTCACTAAAAATCAAAATCGGGGCACCTGGGTGATTCAATCAGTTACATGTCTGTCTTCAGCTCAGGTCATGATCCCACAGTAGTGGGTTTGAGTCCTGTGTCTATCCTGACAGCTCAGAGCTTGGAGCCTGCTCTGGGTTCTGTGTCTCCCTCTCTCTCTGCCTCTCCCCTCCTGCCTGCACTCTGTCTCTCTGTTTCTCAAAAATAAGCACTGAAAAAAATTTATATAAAAATAAAAAAACAAAAATGTTAACTTTAACATGCTCTAGTAGATATTTAATATTTATTTTATGTCTTCATTATGAAGTGCCTTTTTAATTTTTTTAAAGTTTATTTATTGGGGTGCCTGGGTGGCTCAATCAGTTAAGCATCCAACTTGAGTTCAAGTCATGATCTCGCAGTTTGTCGGTTCAAGCCTCACATCTGGCTCTCTCCTGACAACTCAGCCTGGAACCTGCTTGGGATTCTGTTTCTCCTTCTCTGCCCTTCCCCTACTCACACTCTGCCTCTCAAAAAAAATAAACATTAAAAAAATATTTTTAAATAATAAAATCTTATTTATATTTCGAGAGAGAGCAGGTGCACACAAGTGGGGGAGGGGCAGAGAGCGGGGGATATAGAAGGAATCCCAAGTAGGCTCCACACCAACAGCACAGAGCCCAATGGGGGGCTCAAACCCATGAACCGTGAGATCATGACCTGAGCTAAAGTTGGATGCTAAACCAACTGAGACATCCAGGTGCCCCCATTATAAAGTACTCTTAGTTCAATAATAAAATTTAAGCTTTGGATTCTTTTTAGATAAGAAAATACAGGTATGGTTTTCTAATTTATGTCATATTTGAAAAGACTGATTTGCACAAATCCTAATATGGCAAGCTACCAAATACCTGGTACCTCTAAGCAGTGAAAGTTACATCAAAAAGAAATAGTAATGTTCCTACCAGAACAATAAAAATAAACTTACCTACAGAAACTACTATTTAAAACTTTTAAGTCATAAAACACAAGGCCAAAAGTTTTTATCACCTCTTCTTTCTTAAGTGTAACTACCTCTCCTCAATGGGGGTAGTTTTGGGAGCAGGCCAAAATTTCAGAGGAAGGTGGGAACATGGGCCTTTTTCCTCCTCATCAGAAGTCATTTTGTTAGGACTTAGGGTGGCCATACAATGTTTCAAATACTAGGAGGAAACAAATGGGTTGACTTAAGAACACAAAAAGCGAACAGTGATATAAAGATTAAGGAAAGGGAAGAAACATTTCAATAAGCTCAGATAGGACATGATGATACTGTCACAGGCCTGAGTATCTTCTTTATCTCCTAAATAAATTGAGCCCCCAACAGGAAAAAGGTCACCTCACAGAGAACGCTATGAGATTTTTAAGTCGCTAGACTCCTTTCCATCTTCTCCTCCTCATCAGCTCTTGATACTGCTGTCAAATTCTACACACTGGCAAAGAAAAAAGGGATGAAAGTTGAGGGATTGTATAGAGAAATAATAAAAATTTGAGATTATTTGAACTAAAATATTACAGCTATTGATATAATTTAAAATGCCAAAAATACATGGCCTGTCCTTAAAGAAAGGTCTATGCGAACATTCAACCAACCATAAACTACCTGGGAATGGAATTCATTCCTTTTCAGAAGAGCAACCTCTTCTACCCGCCACCCACACCAGGAAGCACAGTTCATTTTTACAAAGACACTGGGGAAAACATGCTTGCTCCTTATAATGGCTGTCAATTCAGAGTCAATTTGAAGTACAACTGCCAACAACTAGGAGTCTCAAACTTGCTGAGTATTCGCTTCTCCACAAACTTAGACCATGGGGGCATTCACCTAGAATGGATACACAGGGACTAAGCCATTGAGAAGGCTGGAAAAAGGGCACCAAGGAGCTTTTCACGAACTGCAGGCTTTCCCATACCAAATGATGCTGGCAAGCCCTGATAGGCCATATGAGCCTAATAGATTCTTATGCCCTGATTTGTCTTTAACCTTTTTAAAAAAATTGAGATATAATTTACACAACAAAAAAATTCACCATTTTAAAGTGTACGTCTCAGCAAATTTTAGTATATTCACCATAATGCAGAACTACCCCCACTATCTAATTCCAGAACATTTCTATCACCCCCAAAATAAACCCCATACCTATCATCGTATGCACTGAATTTACCCAACTTTCTCCGCAGATATTTCTGTGGCCCATGCAGGTAATTTAAGATGGCTGGCTGGGGTGAATCTACACAGTATCTATGTGATAAGAAAACAAAAAGACTACTGAACCCAAATTCTTGGCATTTTTAGAAATTAGACTAACGTAATTTTTATATATTGTCTAAGAACGGCAGAGAAACTTACATTCAACATCCATCTTCACATAACACATTAGTGTGCCCCAAATTCATCCAAGATGTTAAAAGAAGGGAAGACAATCTACTAGGATTAGCCATAACTGTCCATAGCTGCAATTTCAAAATATAGAAGATGCAAATGTGGGAAAACCTCCTTTAGTATCAAGCATAGCTAGATTAAAACAAAACAAAACAACAACAACAAAACGGAAAAACTTAATCATTAAGTAAATACTGCCCCATTTGGGAAAATAATCCCTACACCAGTCCAGTATTTAAAATAATGTAGCTTTAAATGCAACCTTACTTTTTATCATTCCTGTGACCTAGAGCCTCTCCTAATGAGAAAAATAACCTTTAGGCAAAAGTCTGGCAAGAAAGCCTGCAGATGTGTGGTGCTCAGGTGCTGCAGGTTCTTATTACCTAAGTGAGCTCATGGCTTCTAAGACACACAGGAAGGAGACCTCACCTTCAGGCATCAGGGTGTTGAAAGCGGGAGGAAGTAGGTCCACGAGGGTGTCTTGCTTTTGTGCACTTATCTGGGGTGCTATTTCCAGAGAAGGAGCTCCTTTATAGAGTGTGCCCAAGATGGATTTCTCTAAGTTGCTCTCAGAGTTGTCCAGCTGCCCTCACCAATAAGTCAGTCTTTGTAGGTTGATAGAAACCACCAGTCAAAGCAGATGCAAATGGATTGTGGGGAAGCCTTCTTTAGTATCTAACATAGCTGGATTAAAACAAAAAAACTTAACCATTAAGCAAATCTTCACTTTAATCATTACTTTAGATCATAGCAAATATCAACTAGGTGCTATGCTTGACTCTACCCTTAGCATGGGCACTTAATTCTTAATGGGGATATCGTGGGCTCGATTGATGGCCATAACGAGCTCTTAAGTTTTGTCCTGTAAGAAATTACTTCTACTTGAATAGCAAGTAAACAAGATACAGAAATATTTATTGGTAATGTAACTCATGCTTGCTGAGGTTGCTTAGCAACCCTTCCAGTGATTTCTGTTGCACAACAAGTTGTACTCTAGTAATGTATTCACAATTTTATTGCAATTTGCAATTATGATTTAAATACATTTTCATTTCCTGGGTTTTCCAAAAACACAGTCAGATGCAATCAAGTGAAGTCACGACATTTACACAATGTATAAAGTAACAAATTTGCCTCAAAATAGTTATCTATGGAAATACTGCTACCTTATCTGGTTAAAGATGCCCAGGGAACAGTCCTAAGTTAAAATGACACTTGGCTTGATGAGGTCATAAAGCATTTCTCTTCTGTCTACCTAGAAGAAATTACCCAGTGGCCAGAATCTCCAAGAAACCTTCACACTGAACTAGAATTTCATTTTCCTTTATCCCAAAGGTATTAAGAAGCCTGAGAATCCACTGCAGGAGAAGGAATCCAAAAATGATATAATGTCTTTAAGGCTTACATCCTCTTATAGGGACAGAATACTGAGTCAGAAACCTGGTTATTTTGGAAGGCAGGTTTTTTGGTGACCTTTCAACTACACACTCTTCTTTTCTATTCCCAACTATAATAATTTAATAATTGTTATACAGTAAAAAGTCCAAAGTTAGCTGAACTGTAGATGCATTTTGGAATTGAATTGCTCTAAAATTTCCCATTCTTAAATAGGCTTTTATAAAATTCTTCTAATACAATATACAAGATAGACTTGTTCTGAAAACAGCTGGATTAAATTCAGTCTTTGTCAAATAAAAGACAAATTACCTAGCAAGATGTCACGTGGTTCTTCTTTGGAAGAGGACTAATACGCGCACATTATCCTTTTACTGCATGCTTAGCAAATGCTTGAAGCTGTACAAGAGAGTTAACTAATATAGGCATTTTCTAAAGGGTAGGATTCCTCAAGTCTAGCACAAGTGCCTACTACACCAATTTGCTGAAAGGATTATTTCAAAGTTTTCCTTAAAGCAAGATTATTCACAAGTTTAGAAGGAAAAACAACAAAATAATTATTCTTCAAACTACGTCACCAAGACAGTTGAAACTCTAGGACTTTGTAGGGCAAGAACAAGCCTACAGAAAGGCAATATTTGTTTCTGGTGAATTCAACGGTGTTTGCCAAGATTGTCTACCATTATAATGAGTGGCACTCAATCCCTAAAAATTTTTAAAGTTTATGTATTTTTAAGCAATCTCCACACCCAATGTGGGGCTCAAACTCAAGACCTTGAAATCAAGAGTCACATGCTCTTCTGACTGAGCCGGCCAGGTGTTCCACGTGGCACCCAATTTTAACACAAATTTCTTCCAGATTATTGCATATCACATAATCTCAAATAATATCAGGTTTAATTTACATCCCAGTAAGTTTTAAAAAGTAAAAAAAAAAAATTAACAGGTAAAAAGAAATACATTTAAAGAACAAAGGGTTTATATCTGTATCCCACAAATGGGTCATGCAATATATAAGGCCATATTCAGATTGGTATAAATTCAGGAAACTCATGCTTACGAGGAAGAATTTTTAAAAACGCTGGCCAGCTCAAATTTTTAAAGCAAATATTAAAATAAAAATTTTCTTATATTCTAACCCCCGGGGATAATAAATGGGTTCACCTTAAAAATAAAAAAAAAAATCAGTGCTATTAAGTGTACAGGCGTCAAGCTCCCTGCTCCTCAGACCCAGCATGACAACGGAATGAAGTTTTCCAAATCATCACAGCTTCTGAACGCCCGTAAGTCTCCCAAGGAAGACAACGGAGGTCTACCTTGGATTCTTGGTGATGAAAACATAAACATACATGCAAACGAACAGTCAACGTGAAATAAAAGATGGGAACACCTACAACCTCCAAGCCACCCAATCAGACTTGGGCGTTTGTTTCATCTACTTCGGTTGATTACTTAGCCACCTCAAAAGCCAAGACCGGGGATTCCTCTGCGCTTGCCCGACAAGGAATGCAAAGACAGATTTTAAACAAATGAGCGTATATCGGACAAGATCTCAGGTGTTAACGTTTCCACAGATGTTACCTTGTTTCATCTGTCGACTCAAAATAAGAAAGCCCTTCTCGTATGGATTCCCTAGTATAGACAGTGACAACTTACAGAGGTTGCTGCGGCGTTACACAAGATATTATACGTATTTTACTGAAAAATATGATCCGGGCAACCACAGATTATAAAGACGCTCCAGTTTATGTGAAACCCGCAGATTCTCAAGTCAAAACCATACTGCTGCCTGACCACACCACTCAACCTGATGAGTATTCTCCGAGGTAAGATCGGGTCACCAGAACCAATGGAAAGATGGCCGGAAGAACTCCAGTGAGAAAGGAGCAGCAAAAGCAATGGCCACAAGAGAAAAGTAACAGTTAACGTGGGTCGGACTGCAGCCAAGAAAAAGCTTCCACTTCTTTCAACCAATAGCAGGGAGTATCACGAAGAAACCAATACGCTTCCTAAAACCGAGGTCCCCCAATCCCAGAACACTTTCCCAATGGGGCTTACTTCTGTGAGTGACAAACGGGAGCTCCTCCTGTCTAGTTTTAATTCTTTCTACTCCAATGGGGGCTTCCTGCGCTCGGCTCACCAGGCGGCGTTACTGTGTGGCTCTTAAGGGGTTTTCGGGCCCCCAGGTTCCAAATCGCCAGCCAGCCTCAGGCCCACCTGGGGATCCTGCTAAACGGCCTCAGCACCTGGGAGCACAGGCGGACAGGAGGCAAAGCGCACCGGGGAAATCGGAAACCAACATTTTGCGGATCGGGAAGACCCGCCTCTGTACCCCTTTCTCCCGAGGCAGCTAGCGCTAGGGGGTCGTTGAACGTGCCTTGAAAAGGACATAAAAAGGAGACGGGGACCTCCGCTCAGACACCAGCGGGTTCCCGGGGGGTTCCATCTCGCTGGCCTCCTGCGGTGGGAGCGCGGGGGCTGAGGACACCCTCCGACCCCCGTGGGCCCCCGTGGCCCCGGACTCGGGCCGGATCCGCTGTCCCCGCGAGTTCCAGCAAAGAAGGGCCTTCGTACACGACACACGGGCTTCGGGGACACAAAAGGCCTCCCGGGCAGAGCGCGCGGGGCGCCTGACAGGACCTCGGGCCGACCGTCATGCACCGCGGCCCTCGGGCTGGCCCCCAGGGCACGCGTCCTGGCCCAGTCCCGGGCTTCTTATCGCCCCGCGAGTGCCTGAGACTGTGGTTTTACGGTCTAAGGAACAGTTAGGCCTCAAAGGCCTGGCCTGAGACGTGTGCTCTCCGCAGCCCGCGCTCCCGCCTTCCCCACTCGGCGGCGCGGACCGAGCTTCCCGCCCCACGGCCCGACCAGGGGTTGGTGGCAGTTAGAGGCGGTTGGGACCGGCCCCAGCAGGTTGGAACCGGTCTGGGCCGGGCCGGAGGAGGAAGGGGGGAGGGAGAGGCCGCCTCGCGCTCTCCCTGCGCGCGTGACTCACGCTGGCCGCTGACGTCAGGCGTGCGCGCGCGGCGGGGGGGGCTCTACGTACGTGTAGTGCTGCGGTTTCTCGGGCTGTGCCTGCAGCACCTGAGCGGTAGCGGCCGGGGGCGCCGAGGAAGCTGCGGAGCCGCCGGGCCCGGGGCCCTTCGACATGGTCCTGTCTTCCTGCCTCTTCGCCGCTCCCCTTTTATTATTCAGTCTGCGCGGTCCGCGCCGAGGACCTAGTGCGCCTGCGCCGCGCCACGAGAACGTGAAGACCCCCCGCACGGCAGCAAGGGTTGCTGGGAGTTGTGGTCCTCGGTTTGGCTGGAATTTTACCGTCGGCAGAGGGTTGCTGCCAAAGGAATGGACCACAATACCCAGGGATCTTTGCAGACGGTGTCCCGGATGCTGAGGGCCCGCCACGACTTGTGGGGATTGCAGTCCCGTCCCGTTTCTCCTTTTTACCAGTGCGTTTCCAGGTTCGCAGGCGAGATTTCCTTGAAATTGGAGCCCCTGAAGGAGAAGGAGCTCAGAGCTAGAGAGGCCCTACCGACTTCTGTAAAACAGTCCAAGTATAATTTCATCGCCCACAGTGTAGGAACTACTCGCCACCGGATTTAGTAGGGCTTGGTCTCAGTTCTGATGCCAGTCGCAGCAGTGCTTTAAAGAACTTGTCCGTTTTTAGCTCTGGGCCTTTGTGCTGCAGGCACCTATAGTACTCCCCCAACATCCTCATTCCTGAGGCCAGGCCAGCTGGGGAGGCATGAAGGAAAGTCTGCCTATTAGAAGTCAGCCTGAGAAATCTTTGTTAAAGTAGAGCTACACGACACCATATTCCCGCGTCTTTGCAGACGCGCTCCGTAAACTTTTTCCCCCGCCCTGAAACCTGCAGTTCCGCGACATGGGTCCCTTGTCAACTCGACACCTGGCCTGACCAACTTGTTTCCAGTACATGAGGAGCCAAAGACGAATTTAATCTCCATCTAGAATAGTCTGTTACACTGGCAAGTTGTAGGGGTGTTGAGAAGCGTCACGGTGTCCAGAGGCAGAACTTGGGTTTGCGTAGAGGGTGCTGCAATTAATAATCCACTACGGTTTTGTGCTCGGGTCGGCAGGCTGTGTTTTTCGTCCCTGTTTCCCGCTAGTCCGGCTAAGTTCACAATGTTAGATTTCGGAAGATAAGCCAATTCCTCTGACCTAGGCGTTCTGGGAGCTTTACAAAGTTCTTCATGGATATGTGGACACTTGTCATTTAACTTTGTTTTCCAGGGGCACCTGAGTGGCTCAGTCGGTTAAGCATCCGACTTCAGCTCAGGTCATAATCTCTCAGCTCCTGAGTTCCAGCCCTGCATTGTCGAGCTCTGTGCTGACAGCTCAGAGCCTGGAGCCTGCTTCGGATTCTGTTCTCCCTCCTGTCTCTGCCCCTCCCCAGCTCGTGTGCGATCTCTCTCTCTCTCTCTCTCTCTCTCTCTCTCTCTATCAATATTAACTTTGTTTTCCATATTGAGTCTATTTAAATCCATTGTTTTTAATGGCCGATTTATATACGATTAGATAGATAGGATTTTGTTAACTAATGATTGTCACTTTTTTTTTTTAATGTTTTATTTATTTCTAGGAGAGAGAGAGAGCGTGAGCAGGGGAGGGTCAGAGAGAGAGGGAGTCACAGACTGAAACAGCCTCCAGGCTCTGAGCTGGCAGTCGGCACAGAGCCCGACGCGGGGCTCGAACCCACGAACCGCGAGATCATGACCTAAGCGAAAGTCGGACGCTCAACCGACTAAGCCACCCAGGCGCCCCTGATTGTCACTTTAAAGGAAAGCATTCCCAGTAACGTTGGGAGTGAGGGAGGGCGGGGTGAACGGAAAATTGTTAATGCCCAAGAATGACAAATACTTTATTTAGTTCCAAATAACCTCACATCAGAAGCCTACAAAGTTGAGAAACTGGTATTTCCCAAACAGGCCAAATCAATTAACCACTAGGGGCGTGTGAAGAAAAATTTCAAAAGGACAAATAAAAGTTGTAGTGTATTGATTTAACCCTGTTATTAAATCCAAGAACTTGGTTTGTATGTTATTCCCAAAATTCCCGAGTGTGGTTTGAATGAAGAAATACAGCTCCACAGTACGAGGCTTTCAGTAAGCGTATACCATAAGCTTCAGAATGAGTGTGTACTGGTAAAATTGGGGGATGATCTCATCCAAACTGCTTAATTTACAAAAGAGGAAACCGAAACTTAGAGAATTTGCGCAGAGTCACTCAGCAAGCCCATGGCAGAACAAGAACTAAGTAGCCTACATGCTGCATCACTTCTACACTGTTTTGATTGTATAAACATTTTCCGTTCTTCTTCATTTCCTGTGTCGCCTTCCCTCCCCCTCACCAATTTAGGAAAAAGAGAAATTTGCATGACTGCTGGGAGTAAGAAAGACAAACTATTTCCACCAATCATCCTTTAAATGGATGAATGTAAATCTAACCCAGCCTCTCCTGGAGCAATTTTAGTTCCCCTCTAGTAATGAACAAAACTGCAAAAACAAAAACAAAACTGGAGTGTCTGTCAGGATTCTGGATCTTTTAGAAAATCTTTGGAACACAAAAGGATTGTTAACTTGGGAGCCCATTTCTTCTCCAGTACTTTTGGGCAGTCAAAAAAAGTTAACCCCCGCAGGGTGTTTTTTTGGTTACATCTCAGAACATTTGACAGCTTTCTAAGTGGGCTCTACCCAGTGGCTTGATTCTTGGCTTTACACAGGTTCTGAGGACAGGGCAAGAGCCTCCATCTTGGTTTCTCAGCATCACGTGAATGAAACAGAAAGCTCTATTTTTCCCCTACTGTAAATTTTGGGCAGAATGCCGAAATTAAACTTGACTAAATTATCACATAAAAGTTTAGGTATGTGATAATTAAATACAAATTGTACCTGTTAAGATTGATTGAGAGGGCTGAAATGAGAGGAATTTGATACCAGAGGTTGGGTCAAAGACATTTTTGCCATAGCTGATTTTTCAAATTGTGCATTTTCCCCCTCACTGTTGACACTGAGAGCAGACCTTCGATGTCACAAGTAAATTTTTGAGGTATTTGTCTTTATGTACAATAATTATCTGAGTTAAAATCTATACATACTTGTTTTTTGTACTTTTTATTTTGATAATTTAAAAATATTCAGGGGCGCCTACCTGGCTCAGTCTGTGGAACATCTGACTTTTGTCTTGATCCCAGGGAGAGTGAATTTGAGCCTCACGTTGGGTGTAGAGATTACTTAAAAATAAAATCTTTGAAAATACATAAATAAAATATTCAGTGGGAAAAAAAATTCTGTGAAGCCAGAGTAGGAACTATGCAGTAAAATGCCCAAAGCTGTATTTTAATTTTCTGAGTTTGTTTGGCTGCTCTTAACCTTAAGCCTGCTTTGATATTTTATATACCTGTGTCTTCAAGAGAACTGAATATTACAAAACATCAAAGACATTTATTTAGGCAAAGAGAGATTACCATTTTTATACATTTGTCATGTTTCTTAGAAGTTATCTATCTACAAGAATATACCATTAAACGCACATATTTAATTTAGTTTTCTTTATTTTTTATGGACGTGCAAATGCTGTCCTAGGACTATTCCCATTCTGGCTGTAGTCATTTCATTCAGTTGAATTACATAATTCAAAAATATGTTGCTTAGTAGGTTGCTTCTCACTTAAGCATTTTGAAATTACAATATAATGTAATTTGTGGTCTGAGAACATACAGAACAGTAAGTATAAAATCACTTACTGACATTTTTTTCTTTGTATCTACTATTTACTGCTACCTACACCACCCAACAAAACTACTGCCTTTTGATTAAAATGTATATGTGTGATGTCTAAAATACTTGGTGATACGATTTGCTGAATTCTAATTCTCTTTTACACTATGTACATAACTATCAAAATGTGAAAGTAAATAATTACAGGGAACACATTTTATTTTACTATGGAAAATATTTACAAAAACTTCCTTAAAGTAACTTCTACATTTTATTCGCGAGATGCAGCTGTGGTTAGGCTCCTGCCCATCCGTCCCCTTAAGTCCTGATAGAGACCAATGCAATTCATTTGCATTGACTTTCTATTGTAGAGCTTTGGAACCAAGGGAAGGATCCAAACATAGCTTCATTTTATCCAATCAGAAGGGCCGCTTCGTGCTAACCTCTGATTCGTCCATTCCTCTTTGCATTCATCCAATCATCAGGCCACTTTAACAGCCAATCAGAGGCCTAAGTACCCACCAATCCGGGAGCGGGTCCGAAGCACGGCCTTTGTGTCGGGGATGTCAGCGCGTCGGCGAAAGCTCCCGCCAATAGAAAAAGTCGTTGGTGTATGCAAATGAGGTCCCTATGACGCAGAGACGCAGCGTGAAGCGTGGGTATAAGAACGGAGGCCAAGGGGGGGTTTGGAGCACAGAGCGGTTTGGTGGTTCGTTGGAGGGTCCTCTTTTCTTTGCTCGGCGACTGCGGCTCTTCATTGGGCAGCAGGAGCGGCGCGGCGATCG
This sequence comes from Crocuta crocuta, assembly GCF_008692635.1. Taxonomy (NCBI): domain Eukaryota; kingdom Metazoa; phylum Chordata; class Mammalia; order Carnivora; family Hyaenidae; genus Crocuta; species Crocuta crocuta. The sequence continues at coordinate 3,056,234 of NW_027527428.1, read as the reverse complement.
AAGAAGCGGCCTAAGACTTCGTTCCTGGGTAAGTGTTGGCGGATTTACTTGTCGTCCGAGGCCCCGTCGGCCGTTGATGCCGCGGGCGGCAGCCGTTGGGAGCGGAGCGCTGGCCGGTGCGGGCCACCCGGGCCGCTGGTGTCGGGTGTGGGGCCGGGAGGTTTTCCCTTGGGGCTTCGTTCTGGAACCGCGTCTCCGCCTCTTTCCCGGTGGTGATTCAGAGGTCCCGATGCCGGGTTCCGGGCAAGCGGGGCCTCCGCCCGTCGAGGAGGGGAAGTGACTCCTCCCCGCGCTCCCCCTCCCGGGGGAGGCCGCCGCCGCTCCTCGCAGCCTGAGTCATTAGGGGAGGGGGAGGAGGCGGCAGTGGCGGCCCCGGGCCATCTGCCGCGGCGCAGAGGCGGGAGGGCAGGGGGCGCCGAGCCCGTCCCGCCCTCCGCCCCCGGGAGGCTAGCGCCGCGGCCCGGAGTCACGGGTGTCTTCTTTAGGTAAAAGAAAATGGCCCGAACCAAGCAGACTGCTCGTAAATCTACGGGTGGGAAAGCGCCCCGCAAGCAGCTGGCCACTAAAGCCGCCAGGAAAAGCGCTCCCTCTACCGGCGGGGTGAAAAAACCTCATCGCTACAGGTAGGCGAGGCGCAAGGAAAACAATGACCGGGGGCGCGCGCGGCCCCGAGCGGGAGCGCTGTCGGTTCCCGGGGGTCCACTGACACTCTCCTGCCCGCTGCAGGCCCGGGACCGTTGCCCTTCGAGAGATCCGTCGTTACCAGAAATCGACTGAGCTGCTGATCCGGAAGCTACCTTTCCAGCGGCTGGTGAGGGAGATCGCCCAGGATTTCAAAACCGATCTGAGGTTTCAGAGTGCCGCCATTGGCGCGCTGCAGGTAAGCCGAGCGCGGCTGGAGCAGGGTCGGAGGGCTTCGTGGCCTCTCGTCCTCGGAGAGAGTTTAATGGTGTGGCTCTTGTCCTCCACAGGAGGCCAGTGAAGCGTACCTGGTGGGTTTATTTGAAGATACTAATCTGTGTGCCATCCACGCTAAGAGAGTCACCATCATGCCCAAAGACATCCAGTTGGCTCGCCGGATACGGGGGGAGAGAGCTTAAGTGAAGGCCGTTTTTATGGTGTTTTGTAGTAAATTCTGTAAAATACTTTGGTTTAATTTGTGACTTTTTTTGTAAGAAACTGTTTATAATATGTTGCATTTGTACTTAAGTCATTCCATCTTTCACTCAGGATGAATGCGAAAAGTGACTGTTCACAGACCTCAGTGATGTGAGCACTGTTGCTCAGGAGTGACAAGTTGCTAATATGCAGAAGGGATGGGTGATATTTCTTGCTTCTCATGATGCATGTTTCTGTATGTTAATGACTTGTTGGGTAGCTATTAAGGTACTAGAATTGATAAATGTGTACAGGGTCCTTTTGCAATAAAACTGGTTATGACTTGATCCAAGTGTTTAACAATTGGGGCTGTTAAGTCTGACCATACATCACTGTGATAGAATGTGGGCTTTTTCAAGGGTGAAGATACAAGTCTTAACCACAGTGTAACTTACAGTTTCCTTAAAAAAAAAAAAAGTAAAAACTGGCAGCTATAGAATACACTATGTGCATTTATAATAGCTATTTTATATATTGTAGTGTCAACATTTTTAAATTAAATGTTTTACATTCACATGTGGTGGGGAGTCTTGTCATTAAGGTGTGTGTAATTTAAAGTCCAGTTGGTTTTCTCCTGACTAGACTGCACTTGTTTTCATGAGAGTAAACTGCTTTGCAAATTATACCTTGCATAAGTCCTCATTCTACCACATGTTAACTAACCCTCTAGCTGATTAATGCAAACACTAAGGGGGGGGGGTTTATTTATAAGGGCTCTAGAATATAATACAAGTTATTCACACCAGCATCATCTGTTACTAATCTATACTAGTTAGTGCAGCTTTTCTTTGTGTTGTGGTTGGTCTCATAACTAGGTTGAGTTTCTCTCTACGAAGAGGAAACCATGCTGAAGTTCTTTTCCTCGTGGAGTTTGTATTATAATAACCCTTAGAGTAAACTTGGTGTGGGAGAGGGGCACACAACTCCAGCTTCTTGAACCTCTGCTAGTTAAGGTGGTGTCGGTTAGGTTACATCTGATACATGGTCCTGGGAAAATCACTTTCTAGAGACGGCCTTCTAAGTGGTTTTAAAAATTAACCTTCTATTGAAGTCTTTAGGTCAATTATGTATGTTGACTAAATTTACAAATAAACTTGTTTACTCAACTAAGTGTCAAAAACCTACATTGAATATACAAAGAAATATATCCATAATCTAGGTTCTTTGTATCCTGAAGTTTGAGCTTGGTTTGTATCTTGTTTTGCTTGGTAGAGAAAGGAACCGATTGTATGCAGAAATAATTAGAACTTCTTTATAGAGGTTATTTTAGCACAAGTACACCTTGGTCTAAGCCACTTTTTCAGTATGAAGCTAGTTTAATTGACCAATGGATGGTCCACTGTATGCCTATTAGTATCTAGATCTAGTCCGCAAGACCATGGGCACAAGAGTCACTGGTCATGAGACCAGCATTTTGTGTATTTGACTAGTAGCTATAGAAAGATAGTTGTGCCCTGATAAAGTAGCTTTTTTAAGTTTGGGTTCATTTCAAATTCAAGGGGCTTTAGGAAGAGAGGCAAGGTAGGATATATAGGCTCGATTCTTAGCAGCTTAAGGAGTCTTCTGAGACCCTGAAGGTGGAAAAGTGGAGTCCAATAAGGGTTCTGGAACAGTGACTTCCCAATTCTCATCATCTCCTAGTGTTTCTGAAGGACACTGCAATCTTGGATGTGGGGCTGTGCTGTGGGGCGTCTGAGTACTAGACCTCACCCTGGTGCGGTCCGTTTGTTTACCAGTCGTGATAATCCAAGTGGGGTGTAACTTGAACCTTCTCCCCCAGTACAACTTTCTTACATCCTCATGTAGAGGTTTGTGGGTTTTATTGGGCGGCTTGGAATCTGCTGCTTTAAATAGTGCAGCTTGTGCTTCCACACTGCATGAGCCTACTTAACCCAGAAGGCAAAAATATCTTTTGGTTCTAGGAAGCTGCCCACACAGGATAACCCTGGGTTTAGATAATGGAAAAGAATCTGTAAGGAGAAAAGCAAAAGCTGGAGCTGATGGAGGTATCCTGTGCCCTTGATGGATGAGACAAAAATAAAAGTTTTTTTTGAAGTTGAGACTATCTCATCTTGTTAATGGTCTTCATTTGAATTGACAAAACCTATTTCACAAATGGAACTTTTTGTGGGTAAATGCCTGGAAAGTTGCCTCCTGACTTACCTGGGGGTGGAGGGGAGTACCTTGAGAAAGGACAGGCAGACCTCTGTTTTGAAAGGTGTCACAATTTGCTCAAGACTGCCAATTTATGCCTGTTGAGCCTGTGTATTGGTGCATTTCTTGATTAGGACGGGCCAGTCTGGCTATCAGGAGATTTTGAACCGAGCTATTTATTGCCCTTGTCCTGAAGCCCTTAGTCTGGCCAAAGCCAGGTCTACCCTGGTGAGGTAGCTGCCGTTGCTCTTTCTGTGCCCGCTTCTCTCTCTCCCCCTTTTCCCCTGCTAGGCTAATAGGAACTGTGGACCTGTGGGCTTGTGTTTCTGAGTCTGGCATAATCCCTGCTTCATCCCTAATCCGGTAGTGTAAAACCAGATGATTTAGACAACACCTAGAAATTACATCCTATTGGCAAAATTTAAGGTGGTAGGAAAACAGGCAAGCACTTCAAACCTGGCTTATGGTTTCTTCATTTGCTTTTTGAGAGTGTGCAAGTGGCTGAGGGACAGAGAGGAGGAGAGGGAATCTCAACCAGGCTCTGTACTGTTAGCCAACGAACTCCCACCCTCGACTGTGAGATCGTGACCTGAGCCAAAATCAAGCTGGATGGATGTTCAAGTCACTGTGCCACCCAGGCACCCCCAAACCCGGCTTATTTACGGACATTGCCCTTCTACGAATAGCTAACTGGGTCTTCATCACACCTCATTCAGCCAGAAGAACAGATCTGGGAGAGGCCAGCAATGGCCACCCCATACCCCTTGCCAGGCCTTCCCCAGCCAGGGAGGCTCAGAGTGTAGGGAAACCAGCTCTGAGCTGACTGGCTGGGCTGGAAATTTACTCTTTTCCACTCAGTTCTTTTCCTCAGTCATTCCTCTGCTTTCTCCCCTGGGGCTGCCCCTGGCTGGCTCCTTGCAAGCACAGCCTCTTGCCCGGTGTTGGGCATTGGGGCTGGGGCCTGTGCAGCGGGTGGAAAGCAGGCCCCCTTCTGGATCACTTTCAGGTAAAGTAGCAGACGGTAGACAGTCCGGTCTGCCAATGGGTCAGCAAGAAACTCAGGCGCTCCCTCCAGTTCGCACAGGACGGGCCCAGCCTGTGCTTGGGAGCAACAGCAGAGGAGGCCAGATTGCANCCCCCCCCCCCCCCCCCCCCGCAACGCCACGGGGAAGGGTGAGGTGTGGTTTTCACCACACCCATCTGCAGCTGTCGTCTCACTGGAGGTGCTGTGGTCCCCTGGGCATGAGAACCTTGAGCCCCCACCCTGAGCCTCTGGTCCCCACCCCTGCCTCCCTGTCCCTTGGGTCGGGTTGGGAGCACTTCATCGTCCCCTCACTGTGGCGATCACAGGCTGCTTCCCTCAGCCTGACCCCAGACACTGTTAGAAGAACACAGCGGAGCTGGCTGGGCCGTGCCTGGGCCCCACGGCCTCTTCCCCCCCTCAGCCCAATGGTGGTCCCACCTGCCCCCTGCGGACATCCTCGTGGCTGGCTGGCTGGCTGGGCGTGATTTTGGTCAGCAACTTGAGCGCAAACAGCTGGCCTAGCTGCCTTCCTGAGGCCAAGGCCAGGGGAAGGAAGGGCGGGCCAGGCCCCTGCCCAGGCTGCTGACCCAAGTCCCGCCAGCACCCCCAGGGAGAAGGCTAAAAAATGCCCCCTTGGGCCAGATGGCTGGCCTTCTGGCTCCCTGACCCCTTGGTCAGCACATGTGGCGAATGAGTGAGGTTGTAGATGGAGGTGGATGCAGCGGGGACAGCTCAGAGTGTATACAGAAGAGGGCTGTGCTACGAGGTGGAGCCGGAGCCTGGTGTCCGCCCCGCCGGGCTGCCTGCTCTGGGTGGCTCTGTTCATTGCCCCTGGCAGTGAGGGATCCCACCCGGATACCACCATCGTAACCAGCAGAATCCTGGGACTTGTGCGGGATGTGCCCCCTGCCTGAGCATCATGGCCGCTGTCTGGCAGGGGCCAGGCCTGTGGGTCAGGCACACCCAGGAGCAGCACGTAGCTTTCTGCCTCCAGCAGAGGACCCTCCTCCACCTCCACGGAGGAAGCTCAAGAGTTCTGCAGTCACTCTCACTACCAGGGAAGCAAGGGGAGGGGGCTTTGGGGAGGCTGTGGCCCCTTGGAGGGGCTGTAAGGCCGCACATGACTTGGAAAGGAAGGGTGCCAGGGACTGGTTGTCTCCAGCAGCTGCTGCCAACCCTAGTTCAGGAATATAGACAGTGGAATGGAGGGTGGGCAGTGCCCAGTGCCAGGTGCTAGAAGGGATGGCTGTGGGGCGTCTGGATGGCTCAGTTCATTAAGCAGTGGTCTTCGGCTCAGGTCATGATCTCACAGTTTGTGAGTTCAAGGCCCGTTCCAGGCTCTATGCGGACAGCCTTGGATCCTGTTTCCCTCTCTACCTCCCTCTCTCTCTCTCTCTCTCTGCCCCTCCCCCACTCACCCTTTTGCTCCCTCTCAAAAATAAACATTAAAAAAATAAAAAAGGCACCTGGGTGGCACAGTCGGTTAAGCATCAGATTCTTTTTATTTTTTGTTTATTTTTTATTTATTTATTTATTTTTTATTTCTAGGAGAGAGAGAGACAGCATGAGCAGGGGAGGGTCAGAGAGAGAGGGAGTCACAGACCGAAACAGGCTCCAGGCTCTGAGCTGGCAGCACAGAGCCCGACGCGGGGCTCGAACCCACGAACCGCGAGATCATGACCTAAGCGAAAGTCGGACGCTTAGCCGACTAAGCCACCCAGGCGCCCCTCTTTTTGTTTATTTTTGAGACAGAGAGAAACAGCATGAGTGGGGGAAGGGCAGAGAGAGGAAGAGAGACAGAATTGGAAGCAGGCTCCAGGCTCTGAGGTCTTAGCACAGAGCCCGACGCAGGGCTCCGAACCCACGAACCGTGAGATCATGACCGGAGCCGAAGTTGGACGCATAACCAGCTGAGCCACCCAAGCGCCCCAAGCATCAGATTCTCTATCCTGGCTCAGGCCATGATCTCAACTGTTCAGGAGTTCAAGCCCCCTACACTGATAGTGCAGAGCCTGCTTGGGATTCTGTCTCTCTTTCTCTCTGACCCTTCTCCGCTTGTGCTCTCTCTGTCTCCAACTTAAAAATTAAAAAAAAAAATTAAAATTATAAGAGGGGAACCTGTGTGGCTCACTTGGTTAAGCGTCCGAGTTTGGCTCAGGTTATGATCTCACGGTTCATGGGTTCGAGCCCTGCATGGGGCTCTGCTGACAGCTAGCTCAGAGCCTGGAGCCTGCTTCAGATTTTCTGTCTCCCTCTCTCTCTGACCCTCCCCTGCTCACGCTGTCTCTCTCTCTCAGAAATAAATAAAACATTAGAAAAATTAAAAAAATAAAAGAGAGAGAGACGCCTGGTGCCTTAAACCGTCCCCTGCATCTTGTGACTCTGGATTTCTCCCTGGCCCTTGGCACGATGGCCATCAGCCTAGAGGGCAGGAATTTCAGGGACATGGAGGCGGTGCCAAATAAAGATAAGGCGTAGAGCTGGCCCCTCTTAGCAGGAGCATCTGAGGCCAGGGAGGGACACGAAGCTCCTGGTGCTCTGAAGGAAAGGCCTGAGACTTGCTTGCATTTGGAGTTGTGCCTGGCACACAGCAGAAGCTCCAGACGTGTGAGCTGACCAGCTGGGATGGCCTTGGCGGCCCCACAGCACAGCTGGCTGGATCTGCTGCTGGCATGGGTGACAAAGAATCAGCCCAAGTCCTGAGAGCTTTGGTTACTGGCCTGGCTTCCAAACTGGGAGTGTTCCATGTAGAAACTGGGGCTCCCGTGGTCTAGGAGAGCAGCCACCCCTCCGTCCCTTATTAGCATCTGAGCTTTGTGTTGTCGTCACACTCCAGTTAGCAGAAGCTATGGCAGGTCAGGATGCTGGTGGGGACAGGGTGGTGACTGAGAATACAGGCTCAGGGTCAGATAGGTTCAAGGCCCAGCTCTCCCATTTGGATGAGTTCCCGAGCCCATCTGCGCCTCCCTAGCTGTAAAACGGGAATAAAAACAGTTATCTAATAGGCTTGAAAGATTTAATGACATAATCTGTGCAAAGCCTGGTGACTAAAAATATATGACAACAGAAGTAAAGGGCACTGACCAATCCGAACACAGACGGTAGTAAACAACCAGTGCTGCCCTGTGGGCTGAGTACAGCCCTGATATCAGGGCTTACCACAAGCTCGATATTAGTATTATCAATATTACAGAAGCTCCTCTCATTAATATTACAGCAGGGCAAAGGGGGTCCAAATCAAAAGATAGGTTAGCCATCTGGGAACAACCACAAAGAGAAACTCCCAGAATGAGTGAGAGGGTGGCCATCTGCTGAGAGCAAACATTTTCAGAGAAGGGATCTGTAGATATTAGCATGAGGGGTGGACCCAAATCCCATCAGGGTCCTGGCTGTGACTGCAGAGAAGTCAGAGCTGCGCGAGCTGGAGACCTCAATTGCCTGAAGAAAAACCAAGTCTAATTTTCTTTTTTAAACATTAACTTTGGGGGCACCTGGGTGGCTCGGTCGGTTGAGCGTCTGACTTTGGCTCAGGTCATAATCTCACGGTTTGTGGGTTCGAGCCCTGCATCGGGCTCTGTGCTGATAGCTCAGAGCCTGGAGCCTGCTTCAGATTTTGTGTCTCCCTCTCTCTGCCCCTGGTTGGCTTGTGTTCTTTCTCTGTCTTTCAAAAATAAATAAATGTATATTTTTTAAAGTTTGTTTTTGAGAGAGAGACACACACACACAGAGCATGAGCATGGGAAGGGGCAGAGAGAGAGAGAGAGAGAATTCGAATCAGGCTCTAGGCTCTGAGCTGTCAGCACAGAGCCCGATGCGGGGCTCGAACCCACAAACCGTGAGATCGTGACCTGAGCTGAAGTCGGAAGCTCAACCGACAGAGCCACCCAGGCTCCCTGAAAAACCAAGTCTAGCAGGAAGGACCCAAAGGCAAAGAGCCCGGGGATAGACACAGACTCTGGTAGGGAAGAGCCGCCTCTAGAGTGCCTGTCTTCAGTCAGGAGCCAGGTGTCACTATGGCCTGGACAAATGTGTGTGTCAGCAGCTTCTACGCCTGCCGCAGCCACTGGGTATCTGGCTGGCACTGAGGTATTTCCATCACTGCAGTGGGTATCGCTGGCAATTCTGTCATGATACCTCAGTCCCATGTGACAGCTGGCTCTGGCTGTGCTGATACTAGTGAGAGTTTCGGCCAGTAGAGCAGAGGACAGACCATTAGAGTGCCCCTCCCCCCATCCCCACAATCCTGTGACATCTGGCCAGGAAAGTGGGAGGGAGGGTCAAAGGTCAGACGCAGACTTCTCCGGAACAAATTTCAGTGTAACCTGCTAGATGAGATTCAAAAACACATCTTCTAAATAAAATCAATATTTCAGAGTTCCTCAGGGAACAAACAGGAGCGCTTGCCCTTAGATCAAATCCAGGTTCTCGAAGAACAATTGAAACAATACGAAGGACGAATATAGGGCAAATGGATGTGTTTTCAATCAAAATGAAACAATGGAAATAAAAACAAGGGTGTAGACCTGGCAGGCACTGGAATCTCTCCTCTCTCTCCTTATTTAGAAAGCTCTTTTCTCCTCCGACAGAGCACTTAGCCAGAGGGGGCCGGATTGTGTCTGCCTCCCACCCAGAGCATGAGAGCCTGTTTTATCTGGCCAATTGCACAAGGGAGAGTAGACCGATGTGTGCTGAATTAATGGCTGACTGATAATAACAGCAAATATTTATCCTGTGCTTACAAGGGCCAGGTGCTAGGCTGGGCACTTTATGAAGATGATCTCAGTCAGTTCCTTTTATAACAGTTTATTGGGAGGAATCGCTAGCCCCATTGTACAGATGAGAAACTGAGGCTCAGGTGGGTAGAGCATCACAGAGAAGGGGCTGCCTCGTCCCACACTCTGAGAGTGGTGCGGTGTTGAGAGGCATGGTTTATGGGTTTAATCCCATTTCAACCAGCCCCAAAGGCCACTCATTGTCTTGTGTTTTGTTTTGCCTGCACTAAAAAATGCTTTACTGAGGAGTGCTCAAAGGGAGCTGGCCCTCAGTTGGAATTTGGGATCCTTTTATTTCCCAAGGTTTTTTTTTTTTTTTTTTGGAGAGCGAGCGAGCATGAGCAGGGGAGAGACAGAAACTTCAGCAGGCTCCACGCATGGAGCGTACTTCTTTATTTAAGCAATTATTTAATTATTTATTTAAATAATCTTTATGCCCAACATGGGCTCAATCCTATGACCCTGGGATCACGACCTGAGCCTAAATAAAGACACGCTCAATTGACTGAGCCACCTGGGTGCCCCTCAAGGTTTTTTGTTTTTTTTTTAAATAGCTTTTAGTGAGGGGTGCCTGGCTGGCTCAGTCAGAACACTCGACTCTTGATCTCAGGATCCTGAGTTTGAGCTCCATGTTGGGTGTAGAGTTACTTAAATAAATAAACTTAGGGGTGCCTGGGTGGCTCAGTGGGTTAAGCGTCTGACTTCAACTCAGGTCACGATCTCACAGTTCATTAGTTCGAGCCCTGCGACGGGCTCTTTGCTGACAGCTCAGAGCCTGGAACCTGCTTTGGATTCTGTGTTTCCCTCTCTCTGCTCCTCCCCTGCTCAGGCTCTGCCTCTCTCTCTCTCTCTCTCTCTCAAAAATAAACATTAAAAAAATAAACTTAAACCCAGCTTTAGTGAGATATATTACACATATCATATAATTCACCAATTCAAAGTATAAAATTCAGTGGTTTTAGGATATTTGAAGATATGAGCAACCATGACCCCGGGCAATTTTAGAACACTTTCCTCGCCACAAAGAGAACTCAATATCCTTGGTTATCACTCTCTATCCCCTCCGTTTCCCTCAGCCCTAAGCAACGGTGAATCTCCTGTTCTGTCCCTGCAGATTTACCTATTCTGAACAAGTTGGGTATATATATATTTTTAAATGTTTTATTTATTTCTAGGAGAGAGAGAGAGAGAGAGACAGCATGAGCAGGGGGAGAGTCAGAGAGAGAGGGAGTCACAGACTCTGAAACAGGCTCCAGGCTCTGAGCTGGCAGTCAGCACAGAGCCCGACGCGGGGCTCGAACCCACGAACCGCGAGATCATGACCCAAGCGAAAGTCGGATGCTTAACCGACTAAGCCACCCAGGCGCCCCCACGTTGGGTATATTGAATCATACAATTTGCGGTCTTCTGGGACAAGTGTCCTTCATTTACCATGTGTTCAAGGCTCAACCACGTAGTTTCATACCATGCATCAGCCCTTCACTCTTTTTATTATGCCTGAATAAAATTGTTATGGACGTGTGCTCGCTTCGGCAGCACATATACTAAAATTGTTATGGACGTGCCATGTTCCCTTTGTCCATTTATCCTTTTGGGTTAACTTTTTTTTTTAAGTTTATTTATTTTAATAATCTCTACACCCAATGTGAGGCTTGCACTCATGACCCCGAGATCAAGAATCACATGCTTCTCCAACTGAGCCAGCCAGGTAACAACACCTTTTGGCTAATGTTGTTACCACCTTTTGGCTAATGTGAATAGTGTTACCATGAATATTAATGTAGAAGTTTTGTGTGGACCTATGTTGTTTTTTTTAAATGTTTATTTATTTTTGAAAGAGATGGGGGGAGGGGTAAAGGATCTGAAGCGGGCTCTACGCTGAAAGCCTTGAGCCCAATGCGGGGCTGGAACCCACGAACCAAGAGATCATGACCTGAACCGAAGTCCAGAAGCTCAACTGACCGAGCCACCCAGGCCCTCCTGGACCTACATTTTCAACTCTCTTGCATACATATTTAGGAGTGACATTCCTGGGTCACATGTTAACTCTTCCAGGGCATTTGGTGGAAAAGCTTAACTGTTTTACATTCCCATCAGAGACTGAGAGTTCTGATTTCCCCATATCCTCAGCAACATTTGCTATTGTCTTTCATTTTAGCCATAGTAATGGGGGTGAAATGGTACCTATTGTTGCTTTTGCTTTGCATTTCCTTAATGCTAATGATGTCGAGCACCTTTTCTTGTGCTTATTGGCCATTTGCAATCTTGGGGGGGGAATGTCAGTTCAAGTGTTTTGCCTATTTTAAAGGTATTTGTCTTTTTTGAGTTGTAAGAGTTCTTTATGTATTCTTGATACAAGGCCTTGAAATATAGGATTTGCAAATATTTTTCTCATTCTATGGGTTGTCTTTTTACTTGCTTGATTGTGTCCTGTGTCCTTTGATGCACAAGATATTTTATTTTAATGAAGTACAACTTAATCTATTTTCCTTTTATTTCTTGTGCTTTTGGTATCATATCAAAAAAGCCTCCGCCTAAGCCAAGGTCACAAAGATTTACCCCTATGTTTATTTCTAGAAGTTTTCAGAGCTGCATTTGAAAATTTTTATTACAAAAACATTTTTTTAAATTATATTTTAGAGAGAGAGCAGGCAAACGGGGGAGGGGGCAGAGGGAGAGAGACAATGTTATGCAGCCTCCGTGCTGAGCATGGAGGCTCCATCCCATGACCCTGGAATCAAAACCTGAGTGGAAATCAAGAGTTTGAGGCTCAGTTGACTGAGCCACCCAGGTGCCCCCAGAGCTGCATTTTTTAAAAAACTGAAGTGTAAATAACAGTGTTAAATTAGTTTCAGGTGTACAGCATAATGATTCAATAGTTCTATACATTACTCTGGGCTCATCATGAGTACCAGAGATGCACCTCATTTTTTTATTTTTTATTTTTTAATGTTTTATTTACTTTTGAGAGACAGAGGCAGCAGGAGCAAGGAAGGGACAGAGACAGAAGGAGACACAGAATCTGAAACAGGCTCCAGGCTCTGAGCTGTCAGCACAGAGCCCTCCCTACACGGGGTTTGAACCCACGAACCGTGAGATCATGCCCTGAGCATAAGTCGGATGCTTAACCAACTGAGCCACCCAGACGCCCTCAGAGATGTATTTTAAATACAGTACTCCGCTCTCTGGGCACCCCCCACCCCCCAGCAGAGCCCAAGCTCTATCCCGGCCACAACTCTCCACAAAGCCCCCACCCTAGTCCCAAACAGGCTGCTTACATTTCAGCATTTCTGCTTCACGGTTTCATATAGATGCAAATGCGGACAGGCGTCCAGGCAGGGACAGCTTGAAGGTTCAGGAAGCAGGCTGGTGAAAGAGGCGGTGAGTGTCACACGCTGGGTCCAAGGCTCAGGACCGAGGAAGCACCTGCTGGGGCCAACAGCCCCACCTACCTTGGCAGCTGCGGTAGGTCCTTCCAGGGGAGGCCGGGCCCACCGCCGGCCACTGCCACCTTCAGCTTTAGCAGTTATGACAGCGGGGCCACTACAGAAAAGGAGCCTGTAGAAAGCGACTCCCTGGTCACCACCAAACTTGGCTTTCCTCACCTCAATTTACGCATCGTGCCCGACCACCCTCTCCGAGACCCAAAATCAGGATCTGGTGACCTCGCACAGCGGCAGGACCCTAGGACCTGGGAGAGCCCTTTGGGGAAATTCAGGTCCCCTGGATGCCACTCTGCCGCTCTGGCTGTGGGTGAATGGCCCGGCCGCTGTTGGCAGCAGAGAAAGGGGCACCAGGG
>NW_027527428.1:3042238-3043229 GCF_008692635.1 Crocuta crocuta | reverse complement strand
GGGCGCGTGCAGGAATGCGCGCCGCCCCCGCGCGGCCCCGCCCCGGGCATCCCGCGCCGACCTGGCCTCGCTGCAGGGTGAGCATCATGGCCGCTTGGAGACAGCCCCAGGCCGGGGAGCTGCTGGCCCAGGCCCGCAGAGCGTTCCGGGAGGAGTTCGGGGCCGAGCCCGAGCTGGCGGTGTCGGCGCCGGGCCGCGTCAACCTGATCGGGGAGCACACGGACTACAACCAGGGCCTGGTGCTGCCCATGGTGAGGGGCCGGGCGGGGAGCCTCGAGCCTCCCCAGCGGCAGGGCAGGCCTTTGGCGCGCGGGGAGGTGCCTAGTCCCTGCGTGGGTGTCGGGCGGCCGCGCCGAACTTGAGCCGTTCTGCCCGGGGTTGGGGGGACGAGCACGTGGGAGAGACCCGGGGACGGGGTATTTCCCGCGTTGGAAGGGAGGAAGCGGGGGATCCGCGAGGAAGTAGGCTAGGAGGGGGGTGTGCCGGCGCCTCTTCACTCAAGCCCGCCCTCTGTGGACGTGATCTTCCCCATCACCCTGGGAGCCGCCTCAACTTGTGCGGCTCCAGTGTGGCTTGCGGGATGGGCGCGCTTCGGGCTTTGGCCTCTGGGGGCCCCAACCGCAGACCTGGGGGAACTAGCCTCAGAGCTCCTGGCCCAACCCGTTCAGGAAGAAACTGAGCCCAGAGAGGGCTAGTGATTTGCTTAGGGTCACACAGCTGGTTCTTGGTGGGGCTAGAGTCAGGCCTCTCAGCTCTCAGCCTGGGTCTCTTTCCGCCTGGCGCGGCTTGGCAAGTGAGTGGGTCCAGCCCACCAGAGACCACCCCAACATGGGAAGGCATCAGTTGGAGCTCCTCTGATTTTCTTACCCTGCTAGGTGCCCCACAGCTGGGAGCCCACGTTCAGGGCAGAGTCCAAGTCCACACTTGTGCAGCACAGGCCCCGCCCTCGAGGACCCAAGGGCAGGACCCAAGCCCCCAGGGCCAGCTCAGC
>NW_027527428.1:3041275-3042216 GCF_008692635.1 Crocuta crocuta | reverse complement strand
CAGCAAAAGGAATCTGCCTGGAACTTTTTATTCCTCAGAACTTTAGTATCAGAAAAGCCTCATCCGTGGGTGGGCTGGCAGAAGCGTTACATGCTCCCTGTCTCTCCTGCCAGGCGCTGGAGCTTGTGACTGTGCTGGTGGGCAGCCCCCGGGCAGACGGCCTGGTCTCCCTCCTGACCACCTCCGAAGATGCTGATGAACCCCGGCGGCTCCAGTTTCCGCTGCCCACAGCCCAGCGGTCATTGGAACCCGGGACCCCCCGCTGGGCCAACTATGTCAAGGGAGTGATTCAGCACTACCCAGGTAAGGGGACTAGGTCTGAGTCAAGTTCATGATAAGACTAGGATCACCACCTCTCTGCTGCAAAGTTCCTTAGCCGATCAAATCCACCATGGGGGTAACATACAGGGGGAGGGTACCCCTGTTTTACAGATGAGGAAACGGATACCCTGAGAGGTTCCGGAACTTGTCCTGAGCTGCCCGTTATGTGATTAGCGGAGCCAGGATTCAAACCCCTAGCCTGTTGGCCTCCAGAGCCCTAAACCAGGAGGAGAGTTGGGAAGACTGTGTCCCAGGGACCTCAGGGTAGGAGGATGGAGACACAGCCCTGGGAGCAGCTATCAGGCAGCTGCCTCCCTTCGTAACAAAATACATGTCCTTGGTGGGCCCATCGTCCCAGAGGACCCATCGTACCATCACCCATTCTTTCCAGCTGCTCCCCTCCCTGGCTTCAGTGCGGTGGTGGTCAGCTCAGTGCCCCTGGGGGGCGGGCTGTCCAGCTCGGCGTCCCTGGAAGTGGCCACGTACACCTTCCTGCAGCAGCTCTGCCCAGGTACTTTCTAGACCCCAGCACTCCCTCCCTGAGGTTTCCTTGTGGTCAGAGATTCTTCCTCTACTGTGGCTTCGGGAGGAGGGAGGGGAATCTCTCTGGAGTGTCGCTG
>NW_027527428.1:3033793-3041237 GCF_008692635.1 Crocuta crocuta | reverse complement strand
CCCCCGGGCCACCAGCCAGCCCCCTCACCTCCCCCTGTGCCGCAGACTCGGGGTCCATAGCTGCCCGGGCTCAGGTGTGTCAGCGGGCCGAGCACAGCTTCGCAGGGGTGCCCTGTGGCATCATGGACCAGCTCATCGCACTGCTGGGGCAGAAAGGCCACGCGCTGCTCATTGACTGCAGGTCAGGGGCTCCCCTTGTACCCTCCCGCCTCATCACGAGGAGTTTCTGGGTGGAGCGTGCCCACCGCCCGGTGTGGCAAGCAGACACTTGGGCTTGTCATCTCCCCACTCCAACTCCACGCCAGGTCCCTGGAGACAAGGCTGGTGCCGCTGTCAGAGCCCAAGCTGGCCGTACTCATCACCGATTCCAACGTCCGCCACTCACTGGGCTCCAGTGAGTACCCTCTGCGGCGGCGCCAGTGTGAAGAAGTGGCCCGGGCGCTGGGCAAGGAGAGCCTTCGAGAGGTGCAGCTGGAGGAGCTGGAGGGT
This sequence comes from Crocuta crocuta, assembly GCF_008692635.1. NCBI lineage: Eukaryota > Metazoa > Chordata > Mammalia > Carnivora > Hyaenidae > Crocuta > Crocuta crocuta. The sequence continues at coordinate 3,040,748 of NW_027527428.1, read as the reverse complement.
GAGAGCTGGCTGGGCATCCTGTGGGGCGGCCAGGCCCTTGGTGTGCCCTTGATTGTCCTGTGTATCCCGTCCTCTCCAGGGGCCTCTGCTATGCTCTGCCCACTCTCCCTAATCCTGCACACCTAGGGCTCCAACCTCAGCAGGCTGCTCGAAATCTTAACGTTGTTCTTTCTTATAGGAGGATTACGCTTTCTCTGTGGAAAATGTAGGAAAACACACAGGAAAATAGAGAGCTAGAGGGCCGCCACCCAGAAATAGCAGCCACTGCTAAAACCTCCAGTTTTTTCCTACATGTGCATTTACAAAGTGTAGCACAGGCAATATTGGCACTTGCTTTCTCTTTTACTAACATCTCAGACCCCTTTCCTGTGCCATTAGAGGCACATCGTCAGCAAGGCTTCTAAACTGCAGCATTGAGGTATATCATAACTTAATCATTTTCTTTTTTTTTTTTTTATTTATTTCTAGGAGAGAGAGAGAGAGACAGCGTGAGCAGGGGAGGGTCAGAGAGAGAGGGAGACACAGACTCTGAAACAGGCGCCAGGCTCTGAGCTGGCAGTCAGCACAGAGCCCGACGCGGGGCCCGAACCCACGAACCGTGAGATCATGACCTAAGCGAAAGTCAGACGCTTACCTGACTAAGCCACCCAGGCGCCCCTAACTTAATCATTTTCTGCTAACCACATGTGACGCGGTGGTGAGAGTTTTCATACACGAGTCTCTCTCTTCTTAGAATTAGATTCTTAGGAGTAAGATTGCAGAGGCAAAAGATGCACATATTTTAAAGGTTCCTGATACGTACGGCCGGGAAGATAGGATACGTAATAGTTTGAGGGTCAGATAAGTACGACCTCACTCTGTCGTACTGTGTGGATCAGATACTGTCATTACTCTCATCGTCTTAGATGAGGAATCTACAGTAAGTGGCTGTGCTGAGACTCGAACCAGGCATATTAGTCACCTATAACTCATACTCGCAGTCATGGGGCCAGGCTGCCGGCCTTGGGAGTTGTGCCCTCCCTGGCAGTGTGTGGGTGCCCATTTGGGGGACACTGGCCGGCTCTGTGGGACCGGCTTGACCTTCTCCTTGGTGAACTGTCACGTTCATGCCTGCCCCGCCTCCTCTGTGCAGGTGACCTTAGCGGAGGTGTTCACGCTTGAGCACTTTGGCCTTCCCTCCTCTCCACTGTATCCCTTCCCCACCACTGCTGGGGGTTGGGCGGGTGGGGTCTCCCCCACCTCGGGGACAGAGCTGCCCTCTGCCTTCTCCAGAGTCCTGTACTGAAGCCCTGCTTTCCCTCCTTCCTGTCCTCTGCCTGGCTCCTCCCCTTCTGCTTAGAAACGTGGCTGGTTTTCTTCCCTTCTAAAATTGAGTCATTTTCCTGTGCCCGTCTGGGGAGAACTAATGCTTATGGCCCCCATTTTCTTATCTCCATTCATTTCTCGGTCCTCTCAGTCGGCCTGCCCTTTGCCCCCGTCACTGGACACAGCAGCGCTCCTGGGCTCCCCCCCCCACGTACCCGAGGCTTGCATTCCCTCCCCCTCAGCGGCCAGCGGCTCTCTCACAGTCGTTTGCCTGTGCGCGCCTGCCCCTGGCTTTGTCCTCAGTGCACAGCACCAGCCACCATGGCTCCGCTGAGGACTCAGACACGAGCCTGCAGCCCCTTGCTTTCCCAGCTGGCTCCCCCCCCCCCATTTCCACCTGCAGTCCTGGAGCCTGGACCCCCAAGAGAACTCATCTTCCCTTGTCCCCTATAGGCTTCTGCTGAGCTCCCCTTATCTGTGATTTCCTCACCCTTGTCACTCCTGGTTGAAACCTCAGTTCCCTGTGTCCTCACTATCCCCCCCCCCTTGTCTCCAATCTCTGTCTCCCCTCCATTCCTCCTTCCCCCGCAGCATTCCCCTCGCTGGTTTCTGCCCGGGTAACAGCTGCTATCTGGGTTGCTGTCCCCTCCCAGCTCGGGCCCTGTGCCCAGGGCAGTCACTTTTGTCCACAAGAGCTCAGCCCCAGCCCTGCCCTGCTCCAAACCCTGTGTGGCATCCAGAATGAAGGAGCAGAGTCCCCCGGTACCCTGGGCTGCCGCTACCAACTCGGGGTGCTCTCCCCACCTGAGCGTTAGCCAGCAGGACAGCCTCTTCCTGGCGGGCCTGTGCGCTGCCTTTTGATCTTTGCCTGGGCTGTACCCCAACTCTGGAGCCCCAGCCCTTGGAGCCTCCCTTGACGCTTCAGCGTAAACGGCGGCAGGATTTCTTCTCTCTCTTGTGCTGCCGTGGACCCCTGAAGGCAGGACTGTGTCCCCCTCACCTTGGAAGCACCGAGTGTGGGGCTGCCCCTGTTTACTGAGCACCCACTGTGCACCCGGCACTCTGCTGGCATGGGGGCTCTACGCGTGTCTGCCCCCTCCGTGACTAGGGGTCCCATTGTATAGTGGAGAGAAGGCTCCAAACCTTAGTCACCAATGCAAAGTTCTGCTTACAGCTTTGTCAGAACCCAGTCTACGACTGGAGGCTCCTCCCCCCCCTCCTCCCCACCCCTTCCACTTGCTTCCCAACCCAAGGCCACCACCCTGGTGACCCCACCCCTCCATCTGCAGGGGCCCAGAGGTGGTGGGTGGCAGGTCTGACCCCTTTCCCTTCCCAGCTGGCAGAGAGCTGGTGAGCAAGGAGGGTTTCCGGCGGGCACGACATGTCGTGGGTGAGATCCGGCGCACGGCCCAGGCAGCAGCTGCCCTGAGCCGCGGAGACTACAGAGCTTTCGGCCGCCTCATGGTAGAGAGTCACCACTCGCTCAGGTGAGGACCCCTGGGTGCCTGTATCTCCCAGGCAAAGGCTGTCCCCAGGGCAGGGTGGGGACCAGGCCTAGGCCCACCCTCTCCTGTATCCTCTCTGCAGGGACGACTATGAGGTGAGCTGTCCAGAGCTAGACCAGCTCGTGGAGGCCGCGCTGTCCGCACCTGGGGTTTACGGCAGCCGCATGACCGGTGGTGGCTTCGGTGGCTGCACCGTGACCCTGCTGGAGGCCGCCTCCGTTCCCCAGGCCATGCAGCACATACAGGTGGGTGGGTGCCAGTGCCTGGGGGCGGGAGGGATGGAGAAAGGGGTTCCCAGGGCCCTGCCGCGCTTAGACCCCACCTGCCTCTCCCACAGGAGCAGTATAGCGGTACCGCCACCTTCTACCTCTCTCAGGCGGCCGATGGTGCCAAGGTGCTGCACTGGTGAGGCGTTCCCCGGGATGGCACCCGGTGGGCATCGGGCCTGCCAGGCAGCACGTCACCAAGCTCCAGGCCTCTGGCGCCTCCTGCCCTCCGCATCTGGGTGCTCAATAAACTTGTGCCTCCCACCGCAATAACCCGCCTGCCTCTAGAGGTTGGCGTGTGCTTGGGGGTCAGAGAAGCGGGGGGTCAGAGCCCCTCCCCGGCTCTGCGCAGCCCTCCCCGGAAGAACAGACAGGGCCGAGCCGAGCGGCAGCATAATCGTTTATTAAGTGCAGAGCAAAGCTGGGTCCTCATCGTCTAGTCTTAGGTCTTTGGTTACATACAAACAGGTTTGGGCCTGGGGTGAGGGAGTAGCGGCCCAAAGGGCCATCTGAGACCTCTGCTCCCTTCCTGCCTCCAGAGGACACCTGCCCTTCTGCTCTATAGTCAGTTGTGCTGGCCCTGTGACCAGCATGGGCATGTGCTGGAGCTTTGAGGGGTCCAAAGACGGAGTAGCTGAGGCAGAGCCAGGGAGAAGAGACAGGGNAGAACTGTTGGGGCACCTGGGTACTGAGGGTTCCACTGGTGGTCAGTGTCCGGCTCACAAACTCCTGGGTCACATGTCGGGTGAGGGAGCCACTTGCTTCCAGACGTTGGGACCCCAGGGTCAGTCCATCTGCGGGGGAAAGAGCACTGAAGGACCCTGCCTGGGGCCCTGTCTCTCCTGCTCTGTTAGCCCTGTGCTCCCCCAGGAGAACCAGGACCCCTTGCCCAGCAGCTCACCCAGGAAGAAAGGCTCCGTTGTGCTGGTGTGGGTGGTGGTGATGCTGCTATACTCGCCCGGCAGTTGGTGCTGTAAGAGCCCAGGGTGGCTGCCCAGTTGTGGGAAAGGGCCTGGCATGGGCAGATGAGCCAGTCAGGGATGGTGCCAGGGGATGATGTGGCCAGAGAAGGGGTAGGGGTGAAGAATGGGCAAGCCACCCTACCTCCGTCTTGGGACTCGATGGTGATGATACCCTCACGCTCTGGCCCATAGCCTTGGGTAGTCTTGGCCTGCACCTTGAACTTGTAGGGCACGTTCTCACTGAGGCCCGGCACTGTTAGCCGGCTCTCAGGGCTGTCGCCATCCACCAGGAACGTGGTGGCTGGCTCTGGGTGGGGGAGATGCCTTTAGCTTCTGTGACTCCCTCTCCACCCCTCCCCTGGCCACCCCTGATGTGGGGGCGGGCAGCACCTCCTCCGTGGGCCATCTCACAGGTCACCAGGTAGCCGAGGATGTCCCCATCGGGCCTGCGTGGCCGCTCCCAGCTCAACTGCAGCGAGTCTGGGCTCAGGGCAGTAAACACCAGTGGGCCCGGGGCGCTGGGTGTGCTCAAAGTGAAGGTGGAGCCTGGGAGCAGCAGAGCAAGAGCGTCAGTGTGTGGGTGACTCGGGGACATCATGGGGGCAGCCAAGGAGGGAGGAGTCAACTCACCTGGCAGGGGGCAGAGTGGGCTCTGGGGGTGCACCTGCGACTCGATGGTGATGACACCCTCGCGCTCTGGGCCCCAGCCTTCCTGGCTCTGGGCCCGCACACGGAACACATAGGAATGGTTGGGCAGAAGGTCTTCCACCACCACCGAAGTCTGGCTGGGGCTGGGGATGTGGAGCCGATGCAGCTCCCCTGGGGAGGGCAGACAGCCAGACGGTGTCATTCCTAGCTCTGGCCTGATCCCACCCCTTCCCTAGGCTGCCACTGATCATCACTCACCCAGGATCAGCTGTGGTTTGGGTACCGGTGGGGATCAGCCTGGTATGGTGTGGCTGGTTGTTTAGGTTGTACACTACACAAGGATGAGTGGAGCCTAAAATCCCACCTACGTTCTGTCTGTTTATGGGCCCAGGTCACACTGCTGGGAGTTTGTCTTTCCAGGGAAGCCCTGCTTCCCAGTTCCCACAAATGCATCTCGCAGGCCCGTCCCCCTGCGTCAGTGAAGCCATGTTAGGCAAAGCCTGGCGGAGGGACCGACCTGGAGAGGGGCCCAGGGAGCTGGATGAGAACTCAGGAGAGGAGGCAGTGACGGGCAGTGGGGAGCATGGAAGTGAGACCCTCTCAGGAAGTCTGGTGGGGATCATTGGTGTTGAAGGGACTTGGGGGGGATTCCTGTGCGGCCCCGGGTGCCCCGGCCCTGCAAGCCCGCCGCCCGCCAGCAGCGGCGCCTCACCGCCATTCAGCAGCTGGTACTCCACACTGTAGCCCTGCAGCGCCTGCTCACACTGCGGCTCCTGCCAGCTCACTTTCAGGGACGTGGGTCCCAGGGCTGAGAACACCAGACGAGTGGGGGTGTTGGGCACACCTGCAGCCAAGCGCGAGCCTGAAGACCGGAGGCCACAGTCAGTGTGTGGCAGGAACCCTCCCTCTGACCTCCCGCAGCTGTCCCATCTCTGCTGACCGCCGGCCTGGCCCCTCCTCTCCCCCAGCCCATCGTCCCCGGAAGGGCAGAGGCTGTGTTAGGCATCGGCACTGATGGAGATGGAATGGAGGGTGAGGTGCTGGGCTTGGGCAGTGGCTGCGATGAACAGATGGGTGACAGATGGAGCGGGACAGCTGTGGAGGCACAAGACGGCCACCCCTGTACTACCTTGTCCCCGAAAGGGCGCTGCTGGCTGCCCAGCCAGGATTATAGTGTCCCGTGAGTCCCCAGAGGGAGGGAACACTTTCATCTGAGCCCGACTCAGGGACCCGAGGGCCCAGGACAGCGGAAGCCTGCTCCTCCCCTCTTCCCAGATGGGAGGGAGGCCTACGGCGGGACAAAACGAGAGTGAGGGCAGAAAGTGTGTCGGAGGGTGGGCAGCGGGCCTCCCTGAGCTGGAAGAGAAGCAGGGACCGGGCTGGGGGCGGACACTCACTGTGGGAGGACAGGGAGGTGAGGGTGGAGTAGTCCCTGGGCAGCGTGGCAGAGTGGGAGTGCTCCGTGCGGGTCAGCGAGTGGTAGTCCCGCGTGAGGGTGGAGGATGTGCTCAGCACCCGGTGGGCCAGGTGTGGGCTCAGGTGGGTGCCGTAGGCGGCGTTGGCCACAGTCATCCTGTTCAAGGAGTTGGCGCTGCCTGGGAAGTCCATCCGCCCATTCAACAGGTGCTCTGTGGAAGAAGAGCGGGGTCACTTGGGCAGGCCTGTGCCGGACCCAGAGCCCCATGATGCAGGCGGTGGCCCTGGGAATTCCTGGGATTACCTACCCTCTGGGGCAGCCTTGCTATAAAGAAAACCAGCCTGTTGGCCCCCCGGGGGAAGAAGCTCAGTGTCCCTGGCAGAGTCCAAGGGGCCACACAGGCTTCTGCAGCCCGTGTCTGTCAGCTCTGCGGGATGCCAGCGGGGACCCTGTGAGCACTGCTGACCCCCGATGGGAGACCTTCTGCCCTTGCAGTCGGCCTGGCCTGGGGGAGAGGGCAGATGCCTGCCCTAGAGTCCCTTGAGACTTTGAGGGAGTCTCCTCGGGCACTAGGGCCTGTCCCCCGGGCACAAGGGACTGCTGAAGTTGTAAGCTCCCGCGGGCAGTCCTGCTTTGAGGAGGAGACGCGAATGCCTGACCCCGGGGCTCCCTCGGCTCTGGGGGTCCGCCTCCGCGCAGTAGCACCTCCCCAGGTTGGGCAGCCTGACCACGCGGGATCAGGCTGGCCCCTGGCTGGGTGCGGGGTCGGGGCGCCCCGGGCAAGCCCGTCACCTCCGGGGGGCCTGGGTGCGGCGCCGCGGGCCAGGCCACCGCCCTCCCCGCCCGCGCCCC
>NW_027527428.1:2999901-3033698 GCF_008692635.1 Crocuta crocuta | reverse complement strand
GGCTTCCTGGGGGCCGCGGGGCGGCTCGCCGTCGGAGGAGCGCCCGCTGCTGGCCGACAGGCGCGGGATGAGCTCCGGGGACCGTCGCCACGTGACGCGCCGCAGGTCCAGCTCCTCCCCCAGCAGGGGCTCGAACTTCCAGCTGCCGCCTTGGGAACAACGAAGGGCCGCGTTGGCACCGCCGGCGGGCACGGGGGGCTGCNTCGGCTCTCCGGAATCCAAGTGTGTCGGGGGGCGGGGTGGTCGCGGAGCAGGCGACAGGCAGGACACTCAGCCCGCGAGGGTCAAAGAGGAGCCCATCCGTGTGAGTGAGGATAAGACTCCAGGGGGAGCCCTGGCTCTGTCACCACCTGTGAGGCCTCTTGCTCTGAGCCTCGGTTTCCCATCTGTATACCCGAGAGATCACACTCTCCCCTGCCTGCCTCCCAGGGACGGTTCCAGAAGCCGCAGAGTGTGTCACAGACAGTGTTAACAGCTGAGCTTTCTTTCTCTCATACCCTCCAAAACCCCTGCGACCCTTGGGCTTGGGTTCCTTAATTAAGTCCAGGCTCAGCTCTGTCAGGGCACGTCGGTATTCACGGGGGGCCTGAGGCTTAGGCAAGGATGGAAGAAAGCAGAAATCCCAGAGAATCTTCACTCGTGGCATTGTGTGATTGGCATCCTATTTTACAGATCAGAACACCGAGGCACAGAGAGGGTGAGCACTTCATCTGATGTCCCACAGCAGAGCCAGAGCCAGAGCCAGAACTGAGCACCAGGGAGTCTAGCCAAGGACCCTTGCACCACACTCCAGGGAACCAGGAGGGAGGAGGAGCGGGACCAGGCAGGGGCCACTGCCTCATCGACCCTGGGCAGGCAGCTGCTCTGAGCTCCTGCGTCATGCCTGCCTCCTCCCACGTAGCCTTGTCCCCAAATGTCCTGACTCTGTGGCACAGCCGGTGAGCCTTCCAGGAGCAAGGCTGTATTTCTGCACGGTCCCACGGGCACGAGCCTGCACGACTCTGCACCTGCTCCCAAGCAAGTCTCTGCCTGCGCTTATACGCAGATGTGCACACGACTGCATGTGGGCCACGTTGGCTTCGTCCCCTCTACCCAGTGCCAGTATGATGCCTGCCAAATGCTAGGCTCTGCAGATACCATCTGGAGCTGAGGGGGACTTCTAGTCTTGATCTCTAGGCCCAGTGGTCATTGGCCCCTTCGCTTTCTCCGGACACCAGTGACAGCCCTACCTCCTGCCCAGGACTTCCGCTCCTGGATCCCAGACCCACTCACCAGTGTCGTCGGAGATGCTAGGCCTCTGGCTGCCAGCAGGGGAGCGCAGTACTTCATCGCTGTACATGAGGAAGTTCTCGTAGTCTTCCCCACACTGGGCGTCCACGATGGGGATGTCCGGGATGATGGGGACTGCAGGGGTGGGAGGGGTGAGCCAGGGACCCAGCCTCCTGCCCCCCCCCCCCCGTGCCCTGCCTTCCCCCTCCCACACTCACTGGACATGGGCCGCTTGGGCTGGGTGGCCAGGTTGATGATGGCCTCCCGCTCGGGCCCCCAGCCTGCCCCATTGCGCGCCTTCACCGTGTAGCGGTATGGCTGGGACTCCCGCAGGTTCTCAATGAGCAGCATCCGCCTCTTAGGACTGTCCACCAACACCTTCTTCATGGGCCCGATGGGTCCTGGGGCAGGGAGAGTGCCTCAGAGGGGTCCTTCTGGGTTCCTGCCTGGCCCAGCCCGGCCTCTGATGTGACAGCACTGCTGTGTGGCCTCTGAATCGCACAGAGGACGCAGGGGACGAGGCAGAGAGCAAGCAGCTATTGGAACTTCTATGTCGTGCCTTGCCCTAAGAACCTGGTGTGCTCGGTTTCAAAAAGGGTCACCAACTCTCCGAAGGGCTCATCCTTAAGTGGCAGGGCCAGGACTAGACTCAAGGTGGCCCACTGTCACCGCTACTGATCGGTAAACGCTCCTGTGTCCGGAGTGCCTCCACCTGAAACACGCTCCGACGGTGAGGGGGCCTGTGCCTCAATGTCCACACAACCAAACCGCAAGTGCTCCGTTGAGGAAGTGAAAGCGGAGACGCCTAGACGTCCACCCCAGCTGCCCCATGGTCACAGGAGCCAGGGCGGGAACAGAGGAGTGGGCTCAGGGAAGCTGCACCTCCGGGCAGAGCTAAGGGGAGGAGTGAAGGGGGTAGAGGAGGGCCAGCAGTGACAGGCGAGCAGAGGGCAGGCGGCTCTCTTCCAGTCACAACTAGAAGGGCAGACACACAGCCCTGGGAGAAAGGAGAAAGTGACCCCTGTTGCTCTGAGCAAGTGACGGCACCTGAGCCCAGATGCTGCAAGAGGTGCCCTGCCATGCCAGAAGGCTTCTGGGAGACCAGTGAAGGCACAGAAGGATGGAGGCCAGAAAGGTCCCAGTTTCCAAAGAGGTCCAAAGGAAGGTTCTGGAAAATGATGCCTGATAAGCTTGATGTCTACCCCCAGCGAACAACTGTGGTTAAGAAGAATTGATTGGTGGAGGCCATCAGCCTGGGTGGTCTCTAGCTGCCAGGGTGGGTACTGTTCCCTGCCCACCCCTCACATCTCTATCAGCTAGTAGGAGCAGCAGAGAGGGGCCCCCACTAAAGTGCCGATGCCCTCGGCCAGGAGAGCCATCTAGCACATTCCAGGACACAGCGGAGACCTCAGCAGACTGAAGCCATGGCTGAAATCATCAGGGATGGACTCTGGACAGGGAACGTGTCACTCCTGGGATGAAAGGCAGGGTCAGAGACTTCCTCACAGTGGTCCATGGCCGACTAGGTGTTATAAACCCAGACCAGGCTAAAAGTGTGATGTAGCGGCTGAGGTTGCATGCCGCCTGCTTGGTGGGTAAAGAGCAATGAGCCTGACATGTAGAATAATCTCGCTGCCCTCTGCCCTTTGGGGCCATCCCGGGAGTCCAGAGCCTGACCCACGTTAAGGTCCATAGGTCAGATGGGGTGGTGAGCTCCGCATCCCTGGGACCGAGCAAACAGAAGTGAGGGCCCACGGGGAAAGTCCCTGCACCCAGGCAGGAGGTGGAACCGAATTCCCTCACTTCCTCATCTTGGCCATTGGCAAGGGATGCCCACCCTTCCCTCCCTTCCAGGACTGGGAAGAAACAACAGTGATGCCAGGCACTCCGGCCTTGGGCTGCCAGATAAAACGTTACATGAGCTGCACTAACAAAATTGTTTCTCTGAAATTCGAGGCATCCTCTATTTGCTAAACTGTACTTTGGCCCCACACTGCACGGTGTGGAAATGAGCCGTGCTGGTTTGCTGTATGAGAAGGCATCTCGTGCCTTCCATCCCCACCTGCCCTGTGAGCTTTAGGGCTTGGTCCTGGGACGCAACCAGCCCAAACCTGACCACAAACCTGACAATGCCTCGGGCAGCCAGGTCTATGGGGCACATCCACCAACCGGGATGATGTGACCTTTCTCTTGTTCTTTGCTCCCTCCCTTTCCTGCTGTCCCAGGGCCGGGAGAGGTCCATGTCCTTACGGTTGTCCTCGTTGACCAAGCCGTAGCAGACCTCGTAGGCTGTGATCTCTCCGTTGGTCTCAGCTGGCTCAGCCCAGCTCAGCTGGGTCACCGTGGAGGAGACGACATTGAAGGCCAGTCGCCCTGGCTCACTGGGTACTGGGGGAGGGGTGGTGTAGGAAGAAAGCTGTCAGCAGCAGCCGAGGGAGGGCAGGGTTCTGGGGGTGGGGGTGGGCAGAGCTGGGCACGGGGGCATCAGGGTAGTTCCGGGACAGACACGTGCTGAGGCCTCACCTTCCTGTTGGGTGCGGCAGGACACCAGGGAGCTGTAGGGACCCTCGCCCTGTGGTCCGTAGGCGCACACCTTCATCTCGTAGTCGCAGTATGGGTACAGGTTTGTGAGCTCCACCGAGGGCACCTTGCTGTCAAGCAGGTGGGCCTCGGACTCCGAGTCACCCTGGATCCAGTACTTCACCTGCTCCCGGGGGAGGAGCTGGTCAGTGGGGAGCGGCAAGTGCCAGAGCTGCTCACTGACCTCCTGCCCTCATTGTTCCCTTTGTACAGATGAGACACGGAGGGGTTGGTGACCTGACANGGGGGGGGGGAGGGGTGGGAGATTCCAGGAAGGAGGTGGACAAATGTCTGAAAACTTCAGGGAGGGGCCTTCCCTCTTCCCAGGGCAGATGGGGGTTCCCTCTGTCCACTTGTGCTTGGCTCACTAGGGCCAAGCATGCCCTCCCTGCCCCCTTGGGGGCCCTCTGGGTCAGGTGACCCATCTCCCCAGTGGGTACCAGCCCTCCCTCATTGCCTCCCACCTTACCCTGTACCCTGTGGGCTTGCCAGGAGGGGGCAGCCAGTTGAAGTGGATCTTCCGGGACCCGGCGGCCTTGGCATTGGGGTTCTGTGGGGCACCCGGGTCACCATGGTGAGGCGGAAATGATGACAGCGTCTGGCTTGTGAAGTTCCGGTCCAGTTCATCTGCAGTGGGTCGAGTCAGAGCGGGACAGACAGGTCAAACACCCCCTCTTTGAGTGAAGCAGGAATCCGCCCTCACCACCAGGGGGCTCCAGAGACTCAGTTACCAAGCCTTCCCCACCAGCACTCAACTGACACCACTCAACACCCAGGACTCTGGGGGGCTAGTGTCCCCACTGGTGCCACAGAGGGCATCCTTCCCTCCTGGTGGAGGACAAGGGGGGGATCTCTGGAGGAATGAGAAGGTGGAGAGAGTTTGTCTGCCCTTCTTTCTCCCTTGGCAGCCAAAGGAATATTCCATGTGAGAACGCCTGTTTCTACACCCGCCTCCCCACTGTGCTCCCCACTCTACTATGAGAATCCTCCCTCCTCTCTTAACTTCCAGGCAAGCCTTCTCTGGGTTGGGCTCGTAGACACCACCATACTGGAGGCTAAGGAACCATGAGAATTGTTTCACCCCTCTAAGAAACACCTGCATTTTAGTTGGAACTGAAACTGAAACCAGAGGCCTAAGACCTAATGGTGGGGTTCACGGCTCCGCCAGCAGGCTGGGTAGTCACAACATGACTCGACCCTCTGGCTGAGCAGGATTTCTGGATAAAATGCAGGACCCCCAGTTAAGCCAGAATTTAAGATAAATAATAGGATAAGTATATCCCACTGAGGTGTGGGATATACTTATACAAAACTTGTTCCTTGTTTATCAGAAATCCAAATTTAATAAGGAATCCTATATTTTACCTGCCCATACTGGCAGCCTTAGCTGAAAGGCGCCCAGCCCTCCCTCCCCACCTGCTTAAGCACACCCCAGGCCCTGCCCACCTCGGTCTCCAATGACGATGGTGGCTGAGTAGGGCTGGCCCAGGCGGGCCCCGAACTTGGGGTTGCTGAGTTGAATGTGGAAGCGGCGGGTCTGGCGGCCCCGCAGGAGGGAGTCCATCTCCTGCAGCTCCAGAAGCTTCACCTGCAGCTCCTTCCAGGTCTCCCCGGGTTGAAATAGCAGATCACCCTCTGCAGGAATGTAGTCCTGGGAGGGAGAAGGGGTCAGGGTCAGAGCAGGCCTGGAGCATGAATCATGCCACGCACTCCACCCCAACCTCCTGTACACGGCAGGGACCACCCCACCTGCACACGAAATGCCTCCTGTTTCTGTAGCATCTCCCCATTTTACAGATGAGGAACTGAGACACACAGAGAGGTGGAGAAACTTGCCCAAGTTCACACAGGTGGTTGTGATAGAGCTGAGGTTTGAACCAAGGCCCAGAGATGGGAATGTATAGCAGATACAGGCAGACCCCATCCAGGGAGGGAAGAACTGTGCCCCACACTGTGGCTCTGAAGTCTGGGATCCGACCAGGCCTCCCAGGCCCTGCCTTCTAGGTAAGGTGCCTCCATCAGCTCTAGTTTTCTTCCATCAGTGCCCCGGAGCTCTCCCAAGCATCCAGGCTGGGTGCATCAGTGTGAATGTACGTGCATCCTGCTCACGTGAGACCACTAGGTGGCGATACACACTAACATTTCAAGTCCAGGCCCAGCAGGGGACAAATTCAACAGCTTAGAAACCCAGTCAGTCACTGCAGTCTAAGAAAAGCAGGAGTTACCGGCTAGATGACTGAGCTGGGCGAACACTTCCAAAAGTCAAAGTCACAAAAGACAAAGCCGGGGAATTGTATTAGATTAAAGGACACCTAAGACACAGGACAAAATGGAATGCCAGATCCTTGATTGGTTCCTGGACTGGGGCAAAATAAATAAATAAATAAATAAAATAAAATAAAATAAAAGGCTATAAAAGACATTATTGGGATATGTGAACAAGGAGAGATCTGAATATGGGCCAATTATTAGCTAATACTTTTTAAAAGTTATTTTGAGACAGAGAGAGAAAGCTCACACATGTAGGGGAGGGGCAGAGAGAGAAGGAGAAAGAGAATCCCAAACAGGCTCTGTGCTGTCAGCGTGGAGCCTGATGCGAAGCTTGAACTCACGAAACGTGAGATCATGACCTGAGCCGAAATCAAGAGTTAGATGCTTAATTAACCAACTGAGCCACCCAGGCGGTCCTGTAATGTGAGGTTTCTTAAGGTTGGTAATGATGTTGTAGTTGTGTGGAATAAGCTTGTTCTCAGCAGGTGCTGCCAGAAGCTTTAGGATCTACGCAATGTCTACAACTCACTTTGTTGAGCAAACACAATGAAATGAAACACAACTCTCTCCCCCATCTCTACAGTTCTAGATAAGAGATACAGGTACATGTATATATGTTTGTCTAGACAGATGCATCTATTCTTACATCTATATGGAAGGAGACTGAGAAAACCAGTATTAATTGGTGACTATGTAAAGGGTAAATGGGAGCTGGGGCACCTGGGTGGCTCAGTCAGTTAAGCCTCTGACTTCGGCTCAGGTCATGATCTCATAGTTTGTGAGTTCAAGCCCTATGTCGGGCTCTGTGCTGACAGCTCCAAGGCTGAAGCCTGCTTCGGATTCTGTGTCTCCCTCTCTGCCCCTCCTCTGTGTGCGCTCTTTCTGTCTGTCTCTCTATCTCAAAAATAAATAAACAAAAACATTTTTAGGGGCACCTGGGTGGCTCAGTTGGTTAAGCATCTGACTTCAGCTCAGGTCATGATCTCACGGTTCGTGGGTTCGAGCCCCGCATTGGGCTCTGTGCTGACAGCTCGGAGCCTGGAGCCTGTTTCAGATTCTGTGTCTCCCTCTCCCTCTGACCCTCCCCTGCTCACGCTGCCTCTCTCTCTCTCTCAGAAATAAATAAAACATTAAAATTTTTTTTTAAAGTTTTAAAGGGTAAACGGGTGCTCATGCTATTTAGTCTTTTCATTTTTCTTTGGGCTTGAAGTTTTTCAAAAGAATAACAAGTTGGGGAATAATAATAATGTTTTTTAAAAATACTTAAATACCAAAAGATCTGTATAAAAGCGTAACAAGGTAGCTAGAATCCCTTACATTAATACTGTGTGTTCAGTGAAATTTACGGACATACACATTCTTCTTTGGAACTTTTATCGGGAGCCCTGAAGCAGTAATGTGATCTGTCCCTTCCAATACCAGGAAGGGAAGACGAACAGGCCATGGGTGAGGTGCTGGCATTTGCCAAGCTGGCCTGTGGGTCCAATGAGACTAGATTCTGTTACCCTGAGTGAACTGCTGACATGAATATTTTTAGTTTGTAAATGTTGATAAATTCAGAAAAACAAACTGTAAGCCACGCCAAGCACATCCAACACCTCGACGTGGCTCTTCCCTGAGATGGGGGTCCAGGGATGAAGGGGGCGTGGGCCCACAGGCGCGGCAGGAGGCAAACTGTGACAGCCTTTCCAGGGTCTGCCCAGGGACATGCGGACTATGCTCCCACCTCAAGAACCCCAAAGCCCCTGGACTTGGGCAGACGGGGGATCCGTTTCGCTATGAAGGGTTGGGCCGCCCTGGTGGATACTGGCTTGTTGGAAGGGATATATGAACGGTCCGGACATGTCCCTGGCAGCGATGAGGACTCACCGAGGGCACCACCGGCACTTCTGGTGAGCGGGAGGCACCTGCTACGGAGTGGCAGGAGCAGACAGACATGTCCTTGGCAGGCCAGCCAGGGGCGCCACCAGCATCCCTGGGACTCTGGCAGCCGCCGTGTCCTGCTCTCGCTGGGGCCCTGGGAAATGCCTTTGACCCCGTGGCAGAGCCTTACCCGGTTGCCCTGCGCGGTGTTATCCTGCGTGCGGTAGGAGACCTGGGATTTGCCGTTGTCCAGGATGCGCCGGACGACAGGAATGCGGGCCACTTGCTCTCCGCCGCTGACCAAGTACTCAGGCTTCTCAAAGGACACTATTCCGCTGGCTGCGAGGACCCAGGCACCGGTCAGGGCGCCCTGCCCTCAGTCGTTTCGCAACACGCACCCTCTTTCTTGGCTCCGCCCAGCCTCCAGGAGTCTGCCTGTCATGCCTCACCCCGCTCGAGGAAGGGAATGGAAGATTCTTCTGGAAAAGGTTGCGGGGCTGGCACACTGTCCAGCTGACATTCCGGAAGCGTCAAGGCAGAGAAAGGAGGCCAGGCGGGGGCAGAACCAGAGATGGGGCATTGAGTGGGTGGGGGCAGAGCAGGACGGGGCCTGTGGTGCAGGAGCCGGTGGGGAGCAGGCTCAGGGACCACCACAGAGCCTCTGGTGCAGAAAGGATGGTTAGCGACAACTCGGGGTTCCCCGAGGAGCAGGTAGGGAAGGCAACCTGGGTATCAATGGTGCAGGGCTTTGCTTCCCCTCTACATAAGCTTGGGTGAAATCAACTCCCAATGCCCTTCCTGCTCTGATGTCCGGGCATCCCAGGGAGGTCCATTCAACGTCCTATGTTCAAAGGCCACAAGGGAGGCAAGATCAATGGGAGGGATAGGGGACGACTTCAGGGGGACACGACACCCTATAATTATAGCAGAAGCGCCCACATTGAGCGCTTACTACCGGGCCCTGGGCAACAACGCATAGCCACATACCCTTCTTGAGAGCCAGGTGCCCATGTTACAGATGGAGAAACCAAGGCTCACAGAGATTAAGTGGCTTGCCCAGGCTACATGGTCAGGCCCCATTTGGACTCAGATATTAGGAAGAGCAAGTGTGCCTAGACCCCCCCTTATGCCTTCCTGCTCCCTCCGCCCTGATCACCTTGCTCCTTTTTTTTTTTTTAATGTTTTATTTATTTCTAGGAGAGAGAGAGAGAGAGAGAGACAGCGTGAGCAGGGGAGGGTCACAGAGAGAGGGAGTCACAGATTCAGAAACAGGCTCCAGGCTCCGAGCTGGCAGTTAGCACAGAGCCCGATGCGGGGCTCGAACCCACGAACCGCGAGATCATGACCTAAGCGAAAGTCGGACGCTTAACCGACTGAGCCCCCCAGGCGCCCCTGATCACCTTGCTCCTTGATGATGGTGATGTTGACCAGGCGGCGACCGAGGGTGGCAGTGCCCACGGGCACATCGATGGCCTCCACCAGCAGCTGCTTCTCATCATCGTCCTCAGGCCGGATGAAGAGGGGCACCCGCACGTCTACCAGCTCCACGCCTTCCTGGAACTCCACCATCCCCCGGGCATCTGGGTGGGTGTTGGGGGGCAGTCAGAAGTGTGTCAGGGGGCTGCACAGGTGTGGGAGGCACAGGGTGGTGGCGCAGGGAGCCGGCCCACCTACCTTGGTCTGCAGTGAGGGTGTAGTAGCCGGGGGCCACCTTGAGCTCATGGAAGGACCCCTGTTCCACATGCTTCTCTGTCAGCTTCAGCAGGGCCTGCTTGGCTGAGCGAGGTGCCATCAACACCGTGTCCACAATGGTGTGGTCCTGCCTGGGGTAGGGGATGGGCAAGTGGGGGGGGTGTCGGACTGGCCACTTGTCCCCCCAGCTTGTCCTCTCCCCATTAAGGAACAAGATGCCTGGCAGCAAAAAGTGCCACCGTGTAGTAGCCCCAGTGTCATGGGCTACTAGAGTGTGTTCTAGAGAAAAAGGAATCTGTGGCCAAATCCATTTGGGAGGCAGGCTTCTTCTCTGTGGGACTTCTCAGAGCCTTTGATCTAGTTGTATGCATAGTGAAACTCTAAGCAGGGCATGGGGAATGAAGTCAGTGCTTCTCAAATGGATTTGACCACAGAACCAGTACTTTAAAGAGCATCTGGCATGCTGGCACCCCACCACCTCACCTCAGTCAAGCCACTGTGCCTCCTTGAGCCTCAGGGTCCTCATCTGTGAAAGGGGCTATCCCGTCCACCGCATCTATGAAATGGGGCCCCTCCCTAGACCCTCCCAGCCACTCCCCTTTGGGCGGGATTCCAGGAATAGATGCCACAGAAAAGATGCTAAGGGTATGGGTGCTGAAGTCAAACTCTCTGGGTTCAAATCCTGCTCTGTTTCTTAGTAACTAGGTAATCTTGGGCAATATACTTGACCTAGGGCTGCCCCACCCACGTGCCTTCAACTCACTTTTTCCCGGCATTGGGCTGCTGCCTGTGGAGGACAAAGAAGGGACCATGAGCCACACAGTCTCTGGGATATAGAGGCACAGACCTGTTTGTGTGTGGGGGATCCCTAGGCAGCTCCCACCCCCCACCCCCCCGGGCACCCAGGACCCACCGGAATTTAGTCTGCTGGAGCTTGTGTGGGCCTGTGATCTGTCTGTACACCTCATTCAGCTGCCAGGCAAGGAGAGGCGTGAGGCTGGTGCCCTGAGTGAGCCTCTCCACCCAGAGCCACCCAGGCCCAGAGGACATGGCTGGCTGGGGACACGCACATTGCCTTGTCCCCTTCTGGAAACATTCACAGGACGACCCCACCCAGGCACATGTCCAAGGAAGCCCCTCTTTCCTACTCGGAAAAATCAAGGTTCTGCGGCCGCTTTCTCCTTGCTCGCCCTCTACCTGGATCACACGCATGCCCAGAAGTGCCCACGGCCCCACAGTCAGCTGCTCTGGCCCTTACGTTCTCCTCCACCTCCTGGCGCAGCTGGTCACACTCCCGAGTGTCCGGCTTCAGCAGGTTCTCGGTGCAAAGGCGGGCAAGGCGCAGGGACAGCCCATAGGGCACTAGGGGGCAGGCAGGATGGGGGTCATCAGGCTCCCGCCCATCAGGCTCTCTAGAAGCCTCCTCCGAGAGCCAGGCTAGGATGGTGGGGGGGGAGGGGGCAACTGGCAGGCTGAGACCCTGAGGCCCGTGGCACCGCCAGGAAGGGTAGAAGGTGGCCAGGCCTGTGCCTGTGCCCAACGCCCAGAGAAAATGGGAATGGTGTGATCTGAACCCAGAAAGAGCGGTCAGTGTGCCTCAGGCCCCAGGGGCGCTGCCCAGAGCCACCGCGTCACGCCCGGGCCCTCACCCAGCTCCGTGGGGTTGGTGCTGGAGATGTGCGAGGCAGGGCCGGACCGCTGCACGTTGTTGGTGACCTTCCATCGGACCATGTCACGTCCCTTGAGGTTCCCGCTGCGTAGCATGGGCGTATCCAGGTGGTCCGAGGCCATCAGGTTCTCCCGCAACATGTAGTGGTCTTCCTTGAAGCCCACCATGTGACCTGCGTGACAGGGGAGAGATCTCAGCATGGGGCCCCACCCAGGCCCTCCCGGCCACACCCCCCCCAGGGCAGGACCCCAGGCCTCCTGCTTCCGCTCCAGACTCGCCCCTACTTCCCCTCCACGCTATCTGGGGGAAGAGGGGTCAGAGCCGTCGCCGCCCCGCAGATGCTGGGCCCGTACCTCGGTTGCAACAAGGGAGGAGTGCCAGGCAAGCCTAGGAGACAAGGCGGGCGGGGATGAGGGCTGGGACGGCTGCCTCAGCCCAGGTAAGCCCCTCCAGCCACCCCCCCACCACCCGTGCCAATGGCCCAGAGGGGCAACCATGCCCTCTCCAGACACAAGATATCAAGGAAGTTGAAAGGATCGAGGTGTGGAGCGCATATGGTGAGTACAGAGATTGACAGGCGCAGAGGGTTCCTGAAGTTTGTATCCTGGGATGCTGGTCCTGCCAGATGCCTTGTAAAGTACTGGTTCTGTGGTCAAACCCATTTGAGGAGCACTGACTTCATTCCCTGTGCCCTTTTACAGCTTCACTATGCAGACAACTAGATCAAAGGCTCTGAGAAGTCCTGCAGAGAAGAAGTCTGTTTCTCAAATGTATTTGATCGCAGACCTCTTTTTCTCCGTGACACACACTAATAGCCCATAACACGGGCACTACCACACAGTTTCTCCTCTGCCCCTGCAATTCAGCATTCTATGCCAGGCCGTCCTCCATGATTTCCTGCCTCCCGTCTTTGCTCTCCAGTGAGAGAGACTATCAGCTCCTGGTGGGCGAGGTCTTTCTTCCCTGTTGGCTCCCATGGCCCTTTGCACATGCCTGAACCGAGGGCAGCTGGGCTCAGATACAGGCTACTGATGCTGGGCAGAGGCGAAGGGCGGAGATAGGAAGGGCACCAGAGCTCGACAGAAGACGTGGCTTCACCTGGCCTCTCCCCACATATGAGGACCTTGGTGGGGGGGTGGGGACCTTGGTGGGGGATGAGGACCTTGGTGGGGGGTGGGCACCNCATGGTGGGAGAGGCGGCCCTGGGGGTGGGGCCCTGGGGGAGGTGACCCTGGTGAGGAGTGGGGACCTGGTGGGGGTGGGGCCCTGGGGGTGCGGCCCTGGGGAGCTCCCACCTTGCAGCAGGCACAGTATTTCCAGCAGAGCAGCAGGAGCAGTGCCAGGAGCAGCAGGAGGAAGATGAGCAGAGGGATGAGCCACCAGAAGGAGCTGGGTGGGCAGTCTGCGGAGGAAGGGGAGGGAGAGGAGGAGGGAGGCGATGCCCATCCCCTCCCCGGGGCCTGCCAGGCTGCCCCCCCAGCCCGTCCGCCGGCTCACCCTTCTTCCTGTGCACCAGGACGGTGCTGTTGGGCCCGGGGGTGCCGTCGCCCTCCACGGTGTAGCTGTATGTGCAGTCATCGTCCTCATCCCGGAAGGAGCAGTGCTCCAGCACCTGGTCTCCTGCACCCACACATCGTCAGCAGGGTGCCCTGCGCCTGGGAGCTGTCCCCTGCTCTGGGGCCCACGGGCGCCTCCCTGGCGGAGGACACGAATACCCTGGCACAGGGCCAGGGTGAGGGGGAAAGCTTCCCTGTCCCTGCCCAGGAGCATCAAAGGCTGCACATCTGTACCCCCGTCTGCCCCATCCTGGGTGACATTCAGGAACTTGGCTTCTAGAACATTGATCTGACCCAGCGGAGAGAAGGCTGTGCGCCCTCATGGCCCCATTATACGCCCCTACTGTGTTCATACCCCTCCCCGGCTATCTACCCCCTGCCCGAGCCAGGTGCCCCTCCCCAGACTCTTTGGTCCCTACTCAGCCGTGCCTCCTGCCTGGGTCCCTGGGTCCTGGCCAGACTGCGTGCCCGTGCCCGGGTCTGTGTGCCCTGTCTGGGTTCTGTGACCTCTCCCAGGTCTGGAACCCCTCTCTCTGGCCTGCCATGACCTCAGCCGGGATTATAAGCTCTGCCCAGCTCTATAGTCCTGCTGCAGTGAGTGACACCCCTGCCCCACCAGATGCCCTGCGCCTAGGTTCTCAGCACCCCCGTCCTCAGCGTCGCCTCACACCTTTCTTCAGCTCGTCCACCATCTTGACCTTGAAGTTGCACCCCTCACACATACGCCCCTTCTTCTCCCCAGTGCCCCAGGCTTGGCACTGGACACAGGAGCGCAGGTCCTCACAGATGCCCAGGCGGATCTGGGTGGGGGAGAGGGAGAAACCAGGGCTGCGTTAGGTGGCTGTCTGCTCTGCCCAGTGCCTTGGAGTCCCACGCCCCCAGCCCCATGACCTTGGCCTCACCGCTGAGTAGTTGATCTCACAGATGGTGTCCACGTAGAGCGACTGCTGGTTGCAATGGCAGCGGCCACAGCTGCAGTAGCCACGGCCGTTACAGATGCCCTGGGGCAAGAGGAGGCACCAGTGAGCTACCAGTAACCCCACCCCTGCCCGCGAGGGTGGGTGGTTCTGGCTGCGGTCCCTTCTGCCACCCTGCGCGCCTTCCTCGTGCCCAGGCCTACCCCGTTGCTGTCGATGCAGGTGGCGTTGCTGAGAGGGCAGTCACAGCTCAAGCCTGTCCAGCCAGGCTCACACACACACTGGCCCATGGAACAGCGTCCCCGGTCTGTGGAAAGGGAGAAGGAAGGGAGAGGAGAGCCACTTTCACTCCTGTAGTCCAGGCCGCCCACATCTGCCAGGAAGGGCCTGTGGTTGCTGAGCCCGAGCTAGGACTTCTCCAGCCGGGGACAGGGCCATCTCTTCCTCACTTTTTGGAAGCTCTATCCCTCCATCTCTCCCATTCCATTCTGCCTTCTGCCTTCCACTCTGCAGCCGGAGTCATTATCCTAAAACACAAATCCAATCATGTGGCCCCCTGGTGTAAGAGAACTCTAATGAGTTCTGGCCAATGCAATAAAGTCAGAGAAAGAATGTTGGAAAGTAAGAGATAAAACTGCCTTTCTTTTAAGTATTAGGAACGTGTCACAAAATACCAAAAAGAATCTGCGGATAAATCATTAGATTTCGTGAGTGAGTTTACCAAAGTGGCTGGATACAAGGCTAATATACAAATTGCTACAAAATGAAATCAAAACCTCCTATGACCTCCTTCTGCCAAAGGATAAAATCTAAAATCCTTAGACCAGAATAAAGGTTGTAATTAACTATGGCCTGCAGGCTGAATCCAACTCCCTCCCTGTTTTTGCTAAAGTTTAATTGGAATACGCCACATTCATTTGTTTACATATTGTCTATAGCTGCTTTCTTTTTTTTTAATTTTTTTTTATGTCTTTATTTTATTTTGAGAGACAGAGAGTGAGCAGGGGAGGGGCAGAGAAAGAGGGAGACACAGAATCCGAAGCAGGCTCCAGGCTCTGAGCTGGCTGTCAGCACAGAGCCCTATGCGGGGCTCGAACCCACAGACTATGAGATCGTGACCTGAGCCAAAGTTGGACACTTAACCGACTGAGCCACCCAGGAGCCCCTCTATGGCTGCTTTCTGCTACAGTGGCAGAGCTCAGTAGTTGTGAGGAGACCACAAGGCTCACAAAACTGAAACTATGTATTTTCTGGCCTTTTAAGCCCTGCATTCTGTTCCTGCCTCCTTCTCCAGCAGCCTGGGCCTCCCCTCCTCTCTTACAGCTTTGCCTGTGCCAAATGTCTGCCTTTCTCCAGATGCACCAGCTTCCTTCATCTCTCTGAACACACTTTGGGATGGACAGCTGAAGAGGAGAAATGGCAGACAAAAGCAAAAAGTGAGGAAAGGTAGAGAAGCAGGGGCTTGACCTCCAGTGACAAGTATACAGTTGAGGCTTAAAAGTATTTATTTGATGCCTAGGGGGCGCCTGGGCGGGCTCAGTCAGTTAAGCGTGNTCCCTCTCTCTGTCCCTCCCATGCTCATGCTCTGTCTCTGTCTCTCAATAATAAATAAAAATGTTAATGGAAACTAATTTGACAATAAACTATTTGTAAAAAAAAAAAATGTTAAAAAAAATTTTTAAAGTATTTGATGCCTGGATTTTCACTCATTCTCCTCCATTCAACCACTCAACCCTATCTGTGGCCCCGGTCTGGGTTCTGTGACCCCTGCTTGGAAGCCCTGGGCCCACTGCCTTGACCCCTGGGGGGCCGTGGTGGACATGTACCTCCAGGCCCTGCCTGCTACAAACGTGCCATCTTCTGCGAGAGGAAAGATGCCGTGCGGAATACCGCCAACCACTGAGGATTCAGCTGGATGGGACTCGCCCTAATGAGATGGGAGAATGGAGGTGGGCGCGGCCGACAGAACCTCAGGGGAGCGGTCTTAAGCATGAGTCCTTAAGCATTAAGGACACACCGGCGGGGTGCTTGGGCATCAAGTGTGCAGAGGGGAGAGAGGTCCACGTTGGGAATAGACTTGGGGAGGCGCTCAGAGAGCCCAGAGCAGGGCTGGCTCTAAACTTGGGGATTCAGACTCCTGGCCTGGCCCGCCCACCCGGTGTGGATGGGAGAGCCAGTGAGGCAGGCCAGGGCCCAGGAACCCAGGTCACCCTTGCTGTCCCGACCCCCCTGGCACCGGCTGCCAGGGCTGCTGAGCTCACCGTTGCAGAGGAACCCAGAGACACGGGGACACTGGAAGTTGTCATACTCGCAAAACGGACCCTCATAGCGGCCTTCGCCGTAGCACACGCAGTGGCTGCACTGGCACTCGCCACGCCCAGAGCACGGCTTGTCCTCGCCCTCCCGCAGACAGGGCTTTATGTCACTCAGCGAGCCGGTGGGGCAGCTGCAGGTGCTGCCGCTCCTAAGGAAGGGGTCAGTCACGTCCCCACAGCCTAAGAGGAGGGCTGGGGCTTTTACCATCCCATTTTACAGATGAGGAAACTTGAGGCTCTAAGAGTCGCATGGACGATGCTGCCTGAGCTGAGACTCAAATGTCAGTCTCAGTCCCCCCCGGGGTCCCTCCCTCAAGTCACGATGGACACGTTCAGTGTCTTGAAGCTTTAAAAGCCCTCACTAGCCTTTATTTATGAGCTCATATCTGATTAGGGAAGAAGCGCACATGGTTCAGGATACTAAAGGTACAAAGGGTCCCTCTCGTGTCTGTCCCCCAACCATCCAGTCCCCACATCCTGCCGGCCACCACTGTCCTGATTCTTGCACCTTTCCCCAAAGATATCCTTTGTATCTATGCATTCTGAAGCGCTTTGAACGGAATCCCCCTAACAAGCAGGTCTGCCCCTTTCCAAGCCTTTCTACGACCCGCCATCCCACCTTCAGCCGGGCATGCACAGTGTGCCCCACATCAGAGCCTTGCAGGGTCCAGGGCACCCCGGGTGCCAGCTTTGCGCCCACACACTCACCAGCCCTCATTGCACACACAGTGTCCACACATGAAGTCTCCGTGGTAGTTGCAGTGAGCTGAATGCACCTCTTTTTGCTGGAATGAGATGTGGCAAAGTATGACAGAGCCACTGGGGAAACGGGGCCACTCGCCGCTTCTGCTGCCTCTGCCCCTCAGGGCACCCCGCAGGGAAGATACGGCCACCCGGGGTTCTGTTTGTTCCTCGGGGCCGTGGCAGCTGGCCAGCGCTTCCCTCCCGCCTGGCGGGACTGCAGCATACCAGCTCACAGGGGCACACGTCACAGATGATGCCCACGTCCATCTGGAGGCCATCCGAGAAGGAGGGCTTCAGGTGGATGTTGCCTGTCTGGTCCTCTTCTCCCAGCTGGCACACGTGGGTCCCATCCAGCTCCTCCAGAGCCCGCAGCTGCACCTGGTAGGTGCCCTGCAGAGATCCCACCGTCAGCCAGAGCAGGGAGCGGCGGTGCCAAAAGACGCTTAGCCCTCGAGTTTCAGGGATGTGCCTGCATCCTTGATACCCAGCTCCCTGCCTGTCCCTCTTCACGACTAAAAACCTCTTCTTCCAGGCACAGGCTGGACAAGAGCAGCACCGAAAATGACAAGAGGCGGGGCACCTGGGTGGCTCAGTCGGTTAAGCGTCCAACTTCGGCTNGAAAAAAAAAGAAAATGACAAGAGGCACGGATGGCCCGTTCACTCATCTGACCACTGCTCAGAGCTCAGTGCTGCTTAATCTCAACTCTGCAGATGGGGACGAGCTGAGGAAGGTACCAAAGTCATCCGAGTGTCTGGCCTATGGGACTTCGAACCTAGGCCTGTCTGATGCTGAAAGCCACGCTCTTTTTATATTATTAAAAAACTTTTTTTTTTTAAATTCAGTAATCTTTATGCCCAACATGGGGCTCAAACTCATGACCCCACATGCTCCACCAATTGAGCCAGCCAGGCACTCCTGTAAGTTACACCCTTGATCTCTGCTCAGGCAGACACTCCTCCCTACCCCCCACCGAGGGGCCCTGTGCCCATCCTCCCCTACCCCGGAGCCCCACAGAGGCGTACCACTTCCCCCCGCCGGATGCGAAAAGACCCAGTATTCGTCTTTTGGAACATCTCGGAGGTGACCTCGGTCCGCAGGCCCCGGGGCGTTTCCAGGGCCCGGATGTCCAGGTCGGAACGAATGCGCTAAAGAAGAGGGACGCAGTCAGTGGTCTGGACGGCCTGGCTGAGCTCCACCCGCCGCACATGGAGGACTGAGGTGGGAGAGGTGCTCTGGGCGGCAGGGCCCGCAGGAACCTGGGGCTAAGGTGGGCTCCTCAGGGTCCCCGGGGAAGAGCAGGGACCGTTCCTCACTGGCCTATCCTGTTCGCTGTTACTTGGGACATCCTTTGCCCACTGCCTCCTCTCCAGCTCTGCCCCAGAGCCCGCCCTGCCCCTCACTTCAAAGGCTTCCTGCAGCAGGTCCACGATGTTGGAGGAGTCCTCCTGCAGCACCCCCAGCGAGGACACCGGGAAGTACGTCCGCAGCTTCTGTGGGAGAGAATGGCAGCCCGGGGCTAGGCCTCAGCAAGTATCGGCTCATTGCATCTGGACAACAGCTCTGAGGTTATCCTCACTTTGTGGATGGGGAAACTACGCCCTGGTGTGTTCTAGAGCCTGCCCTCCTCACCCCTACCTGCTTGGGAGCTGGGTTGGGGGGTGGGCACAGGACCTCCCATTTCCATCAGGGTGGGTGTGGCCCCTTGGGAGGCGCACAAGTTTGGGGAAGGAAGGAATTGGGGGTGGGAATGTTGGAGAAGTCCTGTGGACCCCCTTCCCGCCCCCCTTCTTGCCCAACAAGGCCTTGGCCCCGCACCTCGTAATAGCTGTAGGAGTAGTTGGTGACGGCGAAGATGGGGATGATGTTGTGTTTGCCAAGCAGGCGCACCAGGGTGGGCACTGACGGGTAGTCTTGCATCCTGTACTGGGTATAGGTGCCCGAGGCATCCAGGTGGCATGCCTCGTCGTTGCGGCTCATGATGCCAGCCAGCACGTTGGCACCGTCAGCCTCATAGTGGAAAGCAGACTCAGTGGAGAACACCAGCAGGTGGGTGCTGTCGGGGCGCCAGCCGATGTCCCTCTGGGGAAGACAAGCGGGGGAGGCCCATTGAGCAGGCTGCCTACTGCGGACAATGCATTGCAGCATCATGGATGACTGAGACGGTGGGTCCCGCCGTGAGCGCAGCGGAGCCACGGGGTTCGCAGCAGGCCATCATCACGTGACAGCACGTGAGTGGCAGCGGCGGGCAGCAGAAAACAGCAAGGAAGATGTAGGTGGGGTCTGTGCACGCAGCAGCCACCACGCAAGATCTGCACGAGGGTCATCCGGGCGGCTCCCCAAACTTCGTGCCCACCAAGCAAGAAAATTTTAACCGCATAGGAAAATGTGCACATGCAATATTACGTGAAAAGGGCAGCTAAGGTAGATAAGAGCTGTGCATGGCAGTTTGTTAGAAAAATACATGGGATGATTTGGAAAGCTGTATTATAAGCAGAAATGCTCCGGATAGCGTGAAGTGGGGGGAAAAAAGGAAACTTCAGAATTGTAAGCATACTGATTCCAGCTGTATAAAATCAGGAAAGGGAAACAAAATATGCTGGTGAGATATCCCATTGCCGGCGGGCTGGCTGACAGTGGCAAAATGATAGGCAATTTCTGTTCTTTGTTCTCCAAATTGTTTATAAGATGGTTATATTATTTTCAAAATGAAAAAAATTGATGGGCACGTAAGAACTGCTCTCTTCAGCTGCCCGGTGCAGTCAGAGGCTGTGGCTCTTGGAAGACTGGGCTTAGCACGGAGATGGTTGGTAGGCTGGCTGCAGGTCATGGAAGGTTCCAGAACCTCAGAACTCATGTCTGCTTCTCTGGCCAGTGCAAAAGCAGGCTGTGACTGCTCAGGCTGGGTCACCTTGGATCCTGGCACATCTCAACCTGGCTTGTCACGGAGGGCCACCCAGAGACTCTGGGCTTGTCTTCGAGCCGGGGGGTGTCCGCCTGGTACCAGAGCAGCCCAGTGGGCAGCTCGCGCCCTTGTGGAAGAACAGCCCTGGTCTGGACGGGCAGGACTCTCCCTGGCACTCACCGTGCACACGGCCGCCTGCAGGATGGCATCAAAACCTCCTTCAGGAGCGTCCAGGTTGCCTGAGATCCGCTCTTTTAGCAGTTTATTCCGGAACTCAGCCAAGTTTTCTGTCAGACTGATGACGTTCTTGAAGGAGAAGGGAGGGTCGCTGTTGGGCCACGGCTCCTTCAGCCTGGGCAGAGGTGGAGGGAGAGAGAGACAGACTCAGGGGAGAAGGCTCCGTCTACCCCTGTGCCCACCCTCTCTGGAAGTGCCCCTTTGGCCTGCTTCAACCAGAACACTGGTAAGCGCCCTGGCGGAGAGGAGGCTGGCCCCGTGTCCAGGACCTCTGCCCATTCGGTCACTCACTTCTCGGGCCTCATGTCCGTCTGAGGGACGCTGACTTTGTCCACAAACTTGCCAAATCCAATAGTGTAGTCGTTGGTGAGCTTCCTCAGGACCTCAGCTGGATGTCAACAGGAAAGAGAGGGGGCAGCTGAGTCCCGGCACCCCCGCATCAGCGCAGGGGGTGGGGGGCTGGCTTGGGAAGGAGGAAGAGGGAGAACAGCCCCCTGTCAATACCTTGCACATGAACATCAGTTCATGTTCACAGTAGGATGGGGGAGATGGGACTCAGGGGCCCAGACCCATGCATGGAGCGAGCCAGAAGGGGCGGTGGTGTAACTGGACCAGCTGGCGGCGGAGCTGGGGTGGAACTTCAACCTCATGGCCATGGGGGTACTCCTTGTCTGGGCCACAGGGCTCTGCTGCCCCCCCAGCCTGGGCTTTCTCTGAAGTCCCAAGCGGCTAGTGGGGTCTAGCGGTGACCCCCGCCCCGAGAATGGGCAAGGAGGAAGTTCCTGGCGGGGGGCTCAGAGGTCCTCGGCTTCCTTGTGGGCTGGGGGCAGCTCTCCTGAGCCCTGGCCTCCCAAGCAGGTGCCCAGCCAGCTGGGGGAGGCCCCCCTCTCCGTCCCCTGCCCCACAGTCCTCCACGCCGGCCCAGCCATACCCAGTTTCTCCCCCATCTGCTTGAGGTTGTCCAGATCGTCGGACATGGAATTAGAGAAGTCCATGAGGATGTACAGGTCCACAGGGCTCTCCTTGGGCTCGAACACGAGCAGCTGAAAGTGCTGCTCCTCGCCTGGCCGAAGCCGGACCCGGAGCCTCTGGGGCGACACCTGGCTGCGCTGCAGGGTGGTGTCGATCTGGGTCTCCTGTGTCCAGGGGAGGGGGACGCTGGCTGGAGGGTCACTCTGGAGACCCGATGCGGAGCCTCTGAGCCCAACCAGCGGACACAGCGGACCCCGGCAAACAGCCGCCTCGAGCATGGAGGAACCACTTCCCTTGACGCCCCTCCCCCACTCCAGGCACCTCTGTGATCTCGAAGCTGCTTTCCATGACCACCACGCTGTCCTGCCGGCAGCCGGCAGCCAGCAGCTCCGCCTGGGTGTTGCAGCGCCGCTCCTTGAACAACTGGTCAAAGGAGATGGGGTCAGCGGGGGCAGGGCCCAGCCCCTGGCTGTCCCAACCCTAGATTTATCCTGACCCTTGCCTGTTCCACACCCGCTCCCCAGTCTGAGGCCGGGCTGAGGGTGTGGCCAGTGCGGACTCTCGCCAGAGCCCAGGGGTGGGGCACGGCGGGGCAGGGCGTGCACTTTGGGGAACCGGGCTGGGCCGGTGCTGAGCTCAGGAGGGCAGGCAGCTCACCTCATCGGTGCAGTAGGCGCAGTGCCTGTCCACGCGGATGCACTCGGTGCAGCTCTTCACCTGGGCCTTCTTGCAGCGGTTCGCTGGAGGGCAGGGAGGAGCAGACCCACTGAGATGAACCTCAGCGGTGACCAAGCCCTTTCCCACAAGCATCCTCTTTGAAGAGAGGTGGGGGCGCTCTCCCATCTTACAGAGGGGGAAATGGAGGGAAATGGAGGCCAGCGAGTGGTGGCCGGTCTGCCCAGGTCACACAGCCAGGGCAGAGCCAGGTCTCACACCCGAGCTTGCCAGTCAAGTCCGGAGGGAAGGAAGGTGCGGGCTAAGATGAGGCGCTTGCCCATTTGCTGGTGGGGACGCCCTTGGCTGTCCCTCCCCTGCTCCTCCAGGGTAAAGGGGACTGTGTCCATCTTGTTTGTCACTGTGTCCCCCTGTAACTAGCCCACGACTGGCACACCAGCAAATTGTTAGTAAACGAATGAAGGAAAACTGCAGAGTCTTCCCAAAGGTTGTGGGGATTCCCTTTGGTTCTGTGGAATTAAAAATCACAGTGAGGCCCTACTGTGTGCACCCAGAGCACACAGTGAGTGGTCTCCTGGGCTCCGGGTAAAGGTGCGCTGTCAGGGTTTAACAGGGGCTCTGATGGGGCAGGGGTCCGCCCTGCAGCCTCTGCCCAGATTCCCAGCATGGTCTGTTTCAGGCTATCAACACAGCCTCCTGTGACAGGCCAGATTTCATCGGTGGGGCCGGACTCCTGACTGCAGACACTCAGAGCAGTGCCGAGTCACCGGCCCTCTCTCCTCCCAGTTCCTATAAAGAACACCCTGCAAGTGCCTCAGTTCTCTGCATGGGCATCTTCTCTCTCTTCTAGAGCAAATCTGCCTCCCGCAGTGAGTCTACCTGGCTCAGCCTCACTACTCCCAGCCCTCGAAATGGGCCATAGTTGTTTGTTGAGAGGCTAAGTGAGTGGGGGAGGAGACAACCTGTGAGAGCCCTCCGTGCCTTCAAAGGGGTGCCCGCGCCCAGAAGGCTGCTGTAGAGGCGTCTCAGACTCACCCAGTTCCCCGGGGAAGCTGACACTCAGTAGGGCTGCCAGCAGCAGCCTGGTCCATGGACTGGGACGCAGACCCGCCATCTTCTTCCTCCTGCGTAATGGCAATAACTGACATGTGACGCTTCCACCGCCCAGATCCCCGCCATCAGCTCACGGGGCCCCCCGGCCTCACTGCATAGGCATGGAAACCGAGGCTCTGAGAGCCGCTCAGCCTGCAGTGGTGGGTCGGCGGCCCCTAACTCTTCTCCTCCACTGTCCCCTTCCTTGCCACCCCTGGACTGACTAGATGGCCTGCAGGCCTGCGCCCTGCCTGGGGAGGGCCCATCATCTGGTCATTGAGGACTCGAGGCTCTGAGCTTGCCCTTGTGACAGAGCTCTTAACCTCATAGAGGGCAGGACAGGGTTTCCTCTGCCTGGGCCTTTCAGATCCCAGCGGGCGTGTGTCTGGTCTCACCCAACAGGGGCGCCACCCCCTGAGGGCCTGGCTCTACCTCCCTGCCTCCTCTCTGTCTTGGCCTACTTGCCCTTTGATGAAGGCAGTGTGGCCTGGAGGAGAGGGGTCCCTCCCGGTATCTGGGGCCCACGGAGGGGAGGAGAGGCCTTGCTGCACTGAGCTAGGCTCTGTAATGACTGCTGGGCCCATCAGGGGTGGGAGTCCCCTGCCCTAGCCCCTACCTCTGTCTGCTCCAGAGTTGGGTTTTTGGGGTCCCTGAGAAGATCACCCCTTCAGAAGTTAGCCCGGAGTAGATTACAAGCCTCTCTGGCCCCCCCCCCACACACACACAGTGCGCTGGCCTCCCCAGGAAGACCGCCTGCCCCTGGCTCATTACACTGTCTCAGCTCACCAGTGACCTTCGGGGCAGGCACTGGCATCCCTGAAGTCTTTTATTTATTTATTTATTTTAAATTCTTTATTTACATTTTTTTTTTAATGTCTTATTTATTTCTGAGAGAGAGACAGCGGGAGCAGGGGAGGGTCAGAGAGAGAGGGAGACACAGAATCCGAAACAGGCTCCAGGCTCTGAGCTAGCTGTCAGCACAGAGCCTGATGTGAGGCTCGAACACATGAACCATGAGATCATGACCTGAGCCGAAGTCGGCCACCCAACCAACTGAGCCACCCAGGCGCCCCTATTTTAAATGTTTTAATGTTTATTTATTTTTGAGAGACA
Organism: Crocuta crocuta; assembly: GCF_008692635.1. Classification (NCBI taxonomy): domain Eukaryota; kingdom Metazoa; phylum Chordata; class Mammalia; order Carnivora; family Hyaenidae; genus Crocuta; species Crocuta crocuta. Next base: position 3,009,830 of record NW_027527428.1, on the reverse strand, counting down.
GAGAGAGCACAAGCAGGGGAGGGTCAGAGAGAGAGGGAGACCCAGAATCCAAAGCAGACTCCGAGCTGTCAGTACAGAGCCTGACGTGGGGCTCGAACCCATGAACCATGAGATCATGACCTGAGCCGAAGTCAGACGCTTAACCGACTGAGCCATGCAGGCACCCCTGAGGACCTGTAAAAGATGGGTGGCCTACTGCCTCGGGAAGAGAAGGAGCTGGACAGAGCTGAGGACAGACCGTAGGGCCCTTGCTTCCTTCTCCAGGGCCAGTGCCCCCATGCCCACTGGCCCTTTCTCCTGGGACCTTTCCTCAGCCCTTGGCCTATGGGGCTAGGGCAGCCCCAGGGTGTGGGGAGCTGAGGCCTCCCCACCAAGTTTCCCCACCAAGGGGAGGCCTGTGGAAGGGGGCAGGAAGGTATTGCCTCCCTCCCTCTAAGGCATGCGGCTCCCAGGAGGCCACTAGCAGCCCCAGTACATACATCCACAGGCAGAGCGAGCTGGGGAAGAGGCGCCATCTCAGAGGGGCCTGGGGTAGGGGAGCCCTGAGCCAGCCAAGGGGCGGCTCCCTGGGGAAATGACTTTCCTGCAGCCTTGGGGCATAGGTACCACACCCACATGCTACAGAACACAGGCTGCAGGCTGGGACCTCCTGGGGCACCATTACACACGCAGGTACAGGCACAAGTGGGCCGAGCCCAGCTCTTACTCATCCTCCCATGCCCACAGGCTGGGCACACAGCGGGCATGTGCCCAGAACTCCACAGACATGACTGCTATTCAATCTGTGCAGGAACCCAGTGGGGGATGATTGCATTACCCCCGTTTCCCAGATGAGGAGGTGGAGATGAGGCATAAGCCGGCAAGGCTTACTCCCTCCATAGCCAGTAGTGGGGCAGCCCGGACGGGACCAGGGCGGCCCAGACCCCATTTAGCCTCCACGTTACCCTCAGAGGCATAAGATGGCATTAAGGGGTTAGTCATGCCCTCAAGAACGTTTCGTCTGACTCAACCTGTGTTTAAAAGGTTTTAAAAGTAACTGTCGATTGGGGCCTCTGGGTATCTCCGTCCGTTGAGCGTCCGACTTCAGCTCAGGCCACGACCTCACAGTTTGTGAGCTAGAGCCCCGCGTTGGGCTCTGTGCTGACGGCTCAGAGCCTGGAGCCGGCTGGGGATTCTGTCTCCCTCCCTTTCTCTGCCCCTCCCCCGCTCATGCTCTGTCTCAAAAATAAACATTAAAAATTTAAAAAAAAAATCTGTCGATGTTAAACACAATGAGATCTCACATAAAGGTTGGGATTGTGGGCTTATCGGAAGTTGTGACCACAAGCTGGGCCAGGCACGCAGGACGTGCACTGTGGGCCCCACCAGGCTGCTGGGCCATTTTAGGAGCCATCCATCCTGGATGCTCTCTCCACACTTCCTCCCATCCCACGGGACCCCTGCTGAGCACATCTGCACCTGCCCACCGCAGCCTCCACCCCTCCTGCTTCCCCATCCCCTGGCTACTTGGCTGCTCTGTCACCCGCGGAAATCAGGGCCAAGGAGAGAGCTGCTCTCGTCCAGCTCTCTCTCTTCTTTGAGCCCCCAGGATGGAGACCCTCAGCCTTCACTTCCAGCTCTGTCAGATCCTTGGGCTCGGAGTGTGTGGCGAGGCCACGGTGGGGTGGGGGCCCCGAGCTGGGCTATCAGCTCAGCCCNGGAGACCCTCAGCCTTCACTTCCAGCTCTGTCAGATCCTTGGGCTCGGAGTGTGTGGCGAGGCCACGGTGGGGTGGGGTAGAGCCCGAGCTGGGCTATCAGAAGTCAGGGGAAGGCCCTGCAGCGCAGCCAGAGGGCCGCCCGGAGGCTGAGTGGGTGAGGAAGGGGGCGAGCACAGGAGGAAGTGGGAGTGGTGGGCACAGCCCCCAGAGCTGCCGAATGAGGTCAGGAGAGCCTCCTGGAGAGCGGGCGTCCTGAGGCGACTTTGGGAGGAGTGCAGGCATGTGCTTGGCCGAGAGGACAGTCAGGGACTCTCCAGACCCCGCAAGGACTATGGTGCCACGCATAGCAGGCCCGGTCTGCCCATCGGAACAGGGAGATCTCTGCCTCTGGGTGGCTGCTCCCCCCACCTCTCTTGCAAACCCCAGAGAGGCCCAGCCCAGTAGGGCTGCCAGCCACTGCCTCGCCTCTGCCCACTTCTCTCACGGGACCCCCAGGCCTCTCTCCCCGCTCCCCCCTCTGGCTCCACTGCCCCTCTGCCCTCAGCTGCCCCCTGGGCACACCCTGGCAGGCCAGGCACCAGCCAGGGCAGGATGGGGCCAAGGCCTGCCAGCCTTTAGGAAGAGAAGAGATGAGGAAACAAAAGCCACCCAGCCCTCCCGACAGGGTCCCCTGAGTTGCTGGCCAGGGCGGGGTGGGCGCTCACTTTCTCCTCCTCTTCTCCAAAGTCGCAGAACGGATGCCCAGCTCAGGCGGCCGGGGGCACCGGAGGGTTGCNTTATGGGGCGGGCGGCAGGTGGGAAGGAGGCGCTGGTGAGTCAGGCAGGCTGCATTCCTGCGCACGGCGCACACCTGTCGGGGCAGGAGCCGGGGCGCCGCCGTCGCCGGGCCCGCCCCCCGGAAAAGGCTGCGGTTCCCGCGACGCCCGGCCCCCTCGCCCCGACCGACGGCGGCCGGGGCAGGGGAGGAGCCTCCCCTCTCTCTCCAGTCCAGCTCTGGGCGCGGCGCCTCCCCACCCCTCCAGCCTCCAGACTCTCTCTCGGGTGCCCCGCTGCCTCGCGCCGGGCGGTGGCTCCTTAGACCCCCTGCCCGGCCGCCGCCGCCGCGCTGCCACCTCCGGGAGCCAGGCGGTGAGCCGCCCCACTGCCCCGACGGCAACCGACTGTGCTCATGGCTTCTGCCCTGTGCCAGCGCGAGGCAGGGGCCCAGGGATGACTCAAGCCTGATCCGTCACTCACTGGGTCCTCTCGGCCTCCCCCACCCTCACCCTAGGCCTCCCCGTGCGTCCAGAGGGAGATGCCAGCAAGAACCTCTTCCCTGAGTGTCCTCAAGCAAGGTACTTAAAGCTCCTTAAAATCTGAACAATACGCATGAAGTGGCAGTCCCGACCTGGCATGGAGGAGGCACTCAAATTGTTATCGCTGTTCTTGACAAGCTGGTTCACAAATCTGATCCCCCCCCAGTCCATTGCCTGCAGTCTTTCAAGGTTCCCACGTGTTCAAGCTGGAACCTTTCAAGTTGCTCCATGACCTCAACTCCCTCTACCTCTCTAGCCCACCTGCCAACTATGTCGGACAACACCCCCCTGGCGAGCAGCGCCCCCTGTCCAAAGCAGGCAGCTTCAAGCCACCAAGTTTTTTTTTTTTTTTTAATGTTTATTTATTTTTGAGGGAGACAAAGACAGAGTGTGAGTGGGGAAGGGGCAGAGAGAGAGAGAGAGAGACGCAGAATCTGCAGCAGGCTCCAGGCTCTGAGCTGTCAGCATAGAGCCCGACGCGGGGCTCGAACCCACAGACTGTGAAATCATGACCTGAGCCGAAGTTGGACGTTTAACCGATGAGCCACCCAGGCGCCCCATCAAGCTACCAAGCTTTTACACCAGGCTGGGCTCGGCTCCAAATGTCTCCATCCTCCTCCCAACTCCCTGCCCCCAACCAGCCTGGTTCATCCTTCTTTTACCTGAAAGCATTGTGCTGGCATCGCATTTGACCTCCTGCCCCCTTGGTTGGGTTATGCATGGCTGTAGCCCCCCAGGGCATGGCTTTTTCATGTCCTTTGCCACTTGGGTTTGAAATGGTCTGTTTAGGAGTCTCTCTTCTCCATTGGGCCGTGAATCCTGAGCATCAACGCTCTCTAGCACAGCTTTTTTTTTTTTCTTACAAATAGTTTATTGTCAAGTTGGTTTCCATTAACACCCAGTGCTCATCCCCACAAGTCTAGCACAACTTTTTATCTGCAGCGCCTACCACCATGCCTGGCATTAGGTAGGTGCTCGGTGAAAGTGAGACTGAACCCGATAATATTGCCACAAAGCCTCCCAGCCGTCGGTGCTCTCGTGTGCAAACACGCTTGTGCACTGGCAACTGAGTGATTGTGGGAGTAGCTGGGACTGGATGTGGAGGTGCCGGGGACACGTGAGTGCTCCCTGCAACCATGTGAGCCACAGTCACCGCTGCCGGCTTGGCCGGTCATCTTTGAGAGCTGCTCTGCCCCGGCCAGGAACTCAGGGAGGCTGGCTCCTGGATTTGAGAGCATTGTGGCAGGAGCCCCAGTTTGGTTGAGGCGCTCAGGTCTGGGTGTTCCAGGCCAGCACAGGCCCCCTGAGGACCTGAGCTACTCCAGCAGGTGCTCAGCCCACCCTGGGACATAGGAGCTCAGAGAGCAGCCTACCAGAACCACCATTAGACGGCTCAGGGAGGTGATACACACGCCATTGTGGGTGGGGAACTGAGGCACCTTGCCAGAGAAGGAGACCCAGACCCTGAGGTGGCGATGCCACAGACTCAGTGGGCTCTGCAGCTCCTTCTTTTCCTCATCGCCAGATCCTTCCAAACATGATGCGCCTCGTGGCTCAGGTCATGGTCTCACAGTTCGTGGGTTCGAGCCCCGCATCGGGCTCTGTGCTGACAGCTCGGAACCTGGAGACTGCTTTGGATTCTGTCTCCCTCTCTCTCCCCGCCACTCCCCTGCTTGTGTTCTGCCTCTTTCTCTCTCAAAAATAAATAAACATTAAAAAAAAAAACACACAAAAAGGCCAGTTGATCTGTAGAATTTCCCATTGTCCAGATTTGTCTGGTTGCTTCCTCATGTGTTATTGGACTTTTTTTTTTTTTAGTCTACTGTAAACTGGAGGTTATGTATAAAGGCCTGATTAGATTTATGTGAAACATTTTTGGCAAGGATGGTCATAGATGGCACTGGGTGTGTTTTATTGGGTACATAATAAAATGTACATGATGTCAGCTGCCTCACCGTTAGTGATTATTAAGGAAATGACTGCCATCTCTCTCCGTTGTAAAAATAATATTATTTACTTTGTGATTAAGAAGCCATATAGAAGGGGTGATGATGCTTTGTCACCCTGCCTACTTCCCAGCAAACTTTCACTGAAGGGTTTTAGTGGTGATCATTTTTTGGATCGAAGATCCATTGTTGATCTTTGTCTGAATTTTTGGGTTGAAAGGATAGTGATTTTCTGTTCCTACATTAATAGAATGTATCCTCCTGATAAAAAAAAAAAAACCAGTTCTGTTCATCAACAGGGGATGAACTATGCGTCTCTGAAAATATGGGATATGGCTGACTCAGTTGGTAGAGCATGTGACTCTTGATCTCGGGGTCATGAGTTCAAGCCCCACATTGGGTGTGGAGCCTACTTAAAAGAAAAGAAAAAAAAAACATTAATTAAAAAAAAACAAAACCTGGAGGGGCACCGGGGTGGCTCAATCAATTAAGTGTCTGACTTCGGCTCAGGTCATGATCTTACATTCATGAGTTCGAGCCCTGCGTCGGGCTCTGTGCTGACAGCTAGCTCAGAGCCTGGAGCCTATTTCAGATTCTGTGTCTCCCTTTCTCTGACTCTCCCCTGTTCACACTGTCTCTCTCTCTAAGAAATAAATCTTTTTTAAAAATTAAAAAAATTTTTTAAAAACCCAGAAATCTGAAAATATAGGATAAATACTTCTTTTTTGGGTTATAGAAAAGTTCATTTTATTATTTATTTTTTATTATTTTGTACTTTATTGAACAGGCCTGAAATGTAAAGCTAAAATAGGACTTTAAGGGGGCACCTGGCTGGCTCAGTCTGAAAGCCCCACGTTAGGGATAGAGATTATTTAAAAACAGGGGCTCCTGGGTGGCTCAGTCAGTTAGGCGCTGACTTTGGCTTAGGTCATGATCTCATGGTTTGTGGGTTCGAGCCCCGCATCGGGCTCTGTGCTGACAGCCAACTCAGATTCTGTGTGTCTCTCTCTCTGAGCCTCCCCTGCTCATGCTGTCTCTCTGTCATAAATAAACATTAAAAAAATAAATAAATAAAAATAAAATCTTTAGGGGCACCTGGGTAGTGCAGTCGGTTATGCGTCTGACTTCAGCTCAGGTCATTATCTCGTGGTTTGTGAGTTCGAGCTGAGCTCTGTGCTGACAGGGCAGAGCCGGGAATCTGTTTCTGGTTCCATGTCTCCCTCTCTCTCTGCCCCTCCCCTGCTTGTGCTCTGTCTCTTTCTCTCTCTCAAAAATAAACATTAAAAAAAACAAAATCTTTAAAAACATAAATAAGACTTTAGGGGCATCTGGGTGGTTCAGTCAGTTAATCGTCTTCGACCCAGATCATGATCTCACTCACAGTTTGTGAGTTCCTGTCCTGCATCGGGCTCTCTGCTGTCAGCATGGAGCCCGCTTCACATCCTCTGTCCTCTGTGCCCCCCACTGCCCTCCTTTGCCCCTTCCTTGTTCCCTGTTCATTCTCTCTCTCTCTCTCTCTCAAAACAAATCAATAAGCTTTAAAAAAAAAAGTAAGACTTTAAGAATGTTGAATAGTAAAAAGGGGTACAGTCCTATTCACACAGGTAGTGAGTAGTAAACTAGGAAAATATGTAAAACTTTGGGGATTAGGAGGAAAAACGTGTTCAGGACTTAAGAGAGGTCCTTGGTTTCTTACTACAAAAATCTGTGGACTAAAGGCTATACAAGTAAGGCTGTTGGTTTATGGAAAAACTCCAAATTGCACAAAACTCCATTGGGCAGGAGAAACAGCCAGGATAGAAGGAAGCCAATCTGCAACAGGGATGGCTGGGCGGGAGGTGGGAACCCACCGGAGGCTGAGCTCAAGTCCATAACCTGTGGTTAAGAGCAGGCTGGGAAGCCTAGAGGCAGAGGTTAGTGCATTCACCAAAAGCTTTTGCTTTCCAGTCAAAGTTCCTAGGATGCTGATGTTTTCCTGAAACAATGCAGAACCTTTTTTTTTTTTTTTTTTTTTTTTTTTTTTTTTTTAAATGTTTATTTATTATTGAGACAGAGAGAAACACAGCACGAGTGGGGCGGGGCAGAGAGAGAGGGAGACACAGAATCCCAAGCAGGCTCCAGGCCCTGAGCTGTCAGCACAGAGCCTGACGCAGGGCTCGAACCCACAAACTGTGAGATCATGACCTGTGCCAAAGTTGGATGCTTAACCCACTGAGCCACCCAGGTGCCCCCAAATCACTATTAATAGTACAAAACAACCGAAAGGATTTCAATTGTGGTAAAACCATATGGCATAAAAATTACCATTTTAATCGTTTGTAAGTGTACAGTTCAATAGTGTGAAAGTATATTCACATTGTTGGGCAACAGGTGTCCAGAACTTATGATGGCAACTGAAACTCTGTACCCCTTAAACAGCTCTCCATTCCCCCCGCCTCTAGTTAATTACCTTTGTCTCAATGAATCTACTTTAGACACCTTATGTGAAATCATATTTATCTTTTGTGATTGGCTTGTTTCACTTATGATATCCATCTATGTTGCATGGGGCAAGATTTTCTGCCTTTTTGATTGAATATTCCTTAGTACCTAAATATCATATTTTGTTTATCCATTCCTCTGTCAGTGGGCATTGGGTTGTCCTCTTGGAAATTGTGAATAATGCTGCTATATGAACACAGGTGTGCAAATCTTCTCCACCCTACTTTCAATTATTTTGGATATATACCCCAAAATGGGATTGATGGATCATGTGGTAGTCCCATGTTTACTTTTTTGAGGACCTCCATATTATTTTCCAGAATAATTGCACCATTTTATCTTTTTTTTTTTTTTAAATATTTTTATTTATTTCTAGGATAGAGAGAGACAGCGTGAACAGGGGAGGGTCAGAGAGAGAGGGAGATACAGACTCTGAAACAGGCTCCAGGCTCTGAGCTGGCAGTCAGCACAGAGCCCGACGCGGGGCTCGAACCCACGAACCGCGAGATCATGACCTAGGCGAAAGTCAGACGCTTAACCGACTAAGCCACCCAGGCGCCCCATAATTGCACCATTTTAATATTCCATCAAGAATGCCCAAAGTGGGGGCACCTGGGTGACTCAGTCAGTTAAGTGTCCGACTTCGACTCAGGTCATGATCTCGCAGTTCGTGGGTTTGAGCCCCGCGTCGGGTTCTGTGCTGGCACCTCAGAGCCTCTAGCCTGTTTCAGATTCTGTGTCTCCCTCTCTCATGCCTCTGTCTCTATCTCACAAATAAACTATAAAAAAAAAAATGCCCAAAGGGTGAATTCTTTTAACTATCAATTTCAGAGTGAAGAGTTAATGTATTCCATTCCAATGGTCACGACCACATTTTTTTCCTTCTTTTTCAAATACTATACATGAATAATTTTTTCCATGAATAATTTTGTATTTATCCAATAGTGTACAATGGTGATGTGACATAATAAAACATCTATAAATGGTCATTGGCCATGGTTCCCAGAACAGCTCTGGAGCCGATAAAGGTGAAAGGAGTGCCTTTTGTTATTCATAACAGGTCCCTTTCAATCACACCAGTTTATGTTAATGAAGTGACTTTTGGAAAGCCATAAGGGATGGGGGTGCTGGTTGTCAGGGGAACCAACCACATGATTAGAGTTGGAACTTTCAGCTGCAACACTTCCCCACCTCCACCCCACCCCCACAGACCTCTGGGGATGGGGGTTGGAGGGAGGATGGACTGGAGATTGAGTTCCATCCCCAATGGCCAGCGATTTAATCCATCATGCCTAGTAATGAAGCCGCCATAAAGATCCTAACCAAAGGGGGTTCAGAGTGTTCCCAGCTTGTTGAACACCTGGCAGCGTGCTGGGGGGGTGGCGTGCCCAGAGAGGGCACGCGCCACGTTCCTTAATCCCTACTGAGCCCCCGTGCATCGCTTCGATCTGGCTGTCCCTGATTTGTATCCCTTTTATAAATCAGTAATCCAATAAGTAGACTGCTTTCCTGAGTTCTGTGAGCCACTTTAGCAAATTATTGAGTCTGAAGAGGGGGTCATGGGAGGCCCCAGTTTATAACCAGTTGGTCAGAAGTACCAGGGGCCCGGCCCTACAATCAGCATTTCAGTAGTGGGCCGACTTGTCGGACTAAGCTCTTAACCTGAGGCCTGCACAAACTACAAGCAGTTGGTGTCAGAATCACGTGATGTGGGGGCAGCTTGGGTGACTCAGACTCTGATTTCAGCTCAGGTCGTGATCTCACCATTCAGGAGTTTGAGTCCCGCACTGTGCTCTGTGCTGACAACGCGGAACCTGCTTGGGATTCTTTCTCCCTTCTCTGCCTCTACCCTGCTCATGCGCTCTCTCCAATAAATAAATGTAAAAAGAAATTACATGATGTGGAAAGCCTACACATGTGGTGTCAGAAGTGCTCTGTGGGTGTTATGACTAGTAGTGTACAGGGAACAAGGGGGTTTTTCCTTTTTGACAATACTTGCATTCTTCCTGAAGGTTCAAATTTAAGCACATTTGGCCAGTGGGAAATCCCTTCAAACCGGTTTGCTTGACCTTTGAAACACTCCCGTTAGTCTTCCTTACCTTCTGTAGGAAACTGCCCCAGTCCCATTTAGATTTCGGGATCAGGCCTTTCTTTAAGGAGCCCTGTTCCTTTTTCTGGGGTCATATTAAGGGATCAAGATCTAGGTGCTACTTCTGCTCGCTCCCGGGGGGCCACTGCTTCAGGGTCCTTTCAGTGGACGTAGCTGGGACCTTGGTTTTTTTTTTTGGGAATCATGAGTTCATATTGATGGTTCTAATTCAAACATTAATTTCTTGGGTTTTATTCTTTTATCTCTTTGCTCTCATTTTTGTTTTCTATTTCCTCCCTTCTTCACAACGGGCAGCATATTTCATGCGGTGTCCTGCCCCCCCATCTTCTCTCTCCCGGAGGTCACTCCAGATCTGTCCACGGAGACCTTCCTCATTCTTTTTTTCTGGCTCAATAGCC
>NW_027527428.1:2990534-2999668 GCF_008692635.1 Crocuta crocuta | reverse complement strand
TCTGAGCTGGCAGTCAGCACAGAGCCCGACGCGGGGCTCGAACCCACGAACCGCGAGATCATGACCTAAGCGAAAGTCGGATGCTTAATCGACTAAGCCACCCAGGCGCCCCCCTTTTTTTTTTCTTTTAAAGAAATTTTAAACATACACAGAATTAGAGGGAATAACAGAACCTTTCTGTGCCCATTACTGGGCTTCAACAATTGCCACCGTGCAGAGAATCCAGAACAGGAGGCCATGTGGGTGGGATGAGGGTTGGGAACTTTCAGTCCAATGACCAAGGGGGCAGGGACCACCTCTCCATCCATCCCTGTCCCTCCAAACGCCTGGGCACTGGGGGCACGAGGAGGCTGACCACTCTGTCTCCCACCTATAAGAACAGGGAGATGCGGGTGGTCTTGGCCCCCACCACGTGCTCAGCCGTTACAATCACGGAGAAAGGAGCGATGAAGGCCCAGGGGAGTCCGGGAAGGCAGGCCTGAGCTGCATCTGTTAGCACCACGTGTGCAGAGGAGGGGACGCTCAAAGGGACGGAGAAAAGGAGCTGGAGGCCGCGGGGAGGCTGGGGCCACCGGTGTCCTTGCCTTGCCACACTGAAGGGGGACTCTCGCGGGGAAAGCAGGGGCCATGTGGCCTGACGAGAGCCCCCTGGTGAGGGGGTGTAGGAGGAGGAGGCCAGATGGAACCTGGACAGGAGTGGGAGAGACTGAGAAAACATGGACAGGTCGGAGCAATTTGCTACAAAGACGAATGAGGGTTGGACCTGAGCAGTAATGATGGCGATGAGAAGGGGTTTCCGAAGTGGCCCTTCAGATGTGGGGACAGCGCAGGGTCTCTGCTCTTGGCCAGGGACAGATCATGGGGTCATTGCCCAGCGCTAGAAGTACAGGAAAAAGGCGGGGCAGGGATGCCTGGGTGGGTGGGAGAGTTCAGTCTGACCAGACGGAGTTCTTTGCGAGCAGGGGCAAACCAGGCAGAAACCACTTCGGTGCCTAGTGCCTGTGACATCCTCTCTACAGAAAGAAATGGGTAATCTGAACCCGTGCCACCCTCAGTGGGATTAAGGTGGGCAGGCACTAATCTTGTTTCATAAAAGAGTGAAGTTCAGAGAGATTAGAGACCTTGACCCAACTCATAAGGCTTCCGGGGGAACAGCACGGCTACCTCAGGGCTGTGCCACTCGCTGGGCGAGTGGTCATGACTGCTCAGCGGCCGGGCAGCAGGTGCCCAGAGCACAGCGGAGGGCCATGACCCTGGCCAGTTTTACCAGCGGTGGAGTTTACCTCTCTCCTGGGCCTAAACCAAGAAGGACCTGGATCGGCCAGCAACAAGCACTTGCGGGGCACCCGCACAGTTTATAAAGCTCTTGCGTACATCAGCTCGTGAACTTCTCACCACCACCTTAAGCAGCTTTATTATGGTGATTTGACAGAGCGGACTCACAGAGATGATGGCCCAAGACACGGCAACTAAAACACACCTTCAAGTTTAACCCAGGATCCAGAGCAGAGGTGCCGAGTCTGCGTCTGCTCCCGGGTGAGCCCCAGCGCCCGCAGGCCACAGAGGCGCCCCTGCTGGAGGCTGCAGGGAGGAAGCCTTCAGAGACCCTCTTGGGACTCAGGACAGCAGCTCCTCTCCGGGGTCGCAAGGTCCCAGCAAAGGAGAGGAGGGGGACCAACTGGCCTCCCTCAGTGCCCAAGCGTGTGTGTGGCCAGGGAGAGGGGGAAGGGGCCAATGTAAGTCCATGTTTATTTTGGGGACGGCAGGGTCATCACACTCCTCTGGTCATGCTACAATTATCAGGAGCAGTTCGAGGACCACCTTTCTCACTCTGCCCGCGGCACAGCAGCGACCCGCCCTTCACGGCCCGGCTTCCCTCTCCGACACGCAGTCCTTCCGCTGGACTGGAGAGCTGCCAAAGAGCGAGAACGGCAAGCGAATTCCCTCCAGACTTTCGGGCCGACGGCGGCTGGGAAATCTGTTTTGGCCCCGAGAGGAGCCCAGCAGCCACTGGTGCTGCCCAGACGCTGCTGTGGGGCAGAGATAACAGGCACAGGAAAGGCGGGGTGGCAGGATCCTCCCAGGAGCCTGGCTCTCACGTAAACAATGAGCTGCCGCCAGCCAGGGCAGGAGGTGATTCACGTCCCTGCTGGCTGCGATCGGCGGGCACTGAAGGCCCCGGGGCAGCCCTGGCCAGGCGTTCAGGCCTCTCTGGCTGTGGGTTGGGGATCAAACCCAGGACTTCTGGTAACTGGCTGACCTCAAAAGCCTGGGTGTGTCCAAAAAGTGGTCCGAGAGGGCTCAGTTGCGCCCAGAGGAGCAGAGGCCTCGGCCCTTGTCTGAGACCCGGCCGGGTTTCAGGATCAGGGCAACAAGACAGCTGCGACACGGGGCCTCACCCGCTCTCTGAACGCCCACCTGCCCAGGCCGAGGGGCGCACGCTGGGAACAACCACGGCAACTTCCTGGGCCTCCCCTGTTGCCACAGGCTTCGGCCACTCCATTACCTACCCTGAGGTAACAACCCCAGCAGAGAAGATGGAGACGGTACTCAGAACTTCCACACGTGCCTGGAAACAGACCACAGAAGAGGCCGCTGCATCCAAGACGCTGAGATGTAAGAATACAGCACTTTTAATAGGGCACCAGTCCCCAAGTGGGGTGTGGATCCTCTCCGGAGCACCTGACTCCTCTGTGACAATGTCTTCTTCCTGGCTGGAACGACACACAGAGGCTCCTCTTGCGGGTGGCATCTGGGGGGCAGCTCCCAGTCCTGAAATCTACAAGGCGGCACCTGTGCGCCGCGTCGCTCCCTGGGCTGCACAATCTCGTCAAGTCCCGGAGGGGCTCCTCCCCTCGAAGGAGGGGAGAATGTCCGAGCCGCCCCAAGCCGGTCCCTCGGGTCACTGCTTGGCCTTTTTCACGATGGTGCCCACGGCGGAGATCACAGTGGTCTTGGAGCCACTGGCACTGGTGGTCACCGTGACGACAGCTGGCAGAGTGGCCGTGGTGGTGAGGATGGTTGGCTGGGCTATCGTCGTCACCGGGATGGCCGAGTCCCACTTGCTCTTTCTCTTTTGGGCATCTGGAGGAAGGCAAGGGAAGAGTCAGGATCAGGACAAACCAAAGAGCAACACTGCGTATGCAGGCAGGGCCAGTGGTCAGAGCTGAGGGGCCGCCTGCCACAGAAATGCCAGGGGCAGCCCCCGGAGTGGGGTCCCCACCCCAGGCTCCCGAGATGCCTCACAAACTCTGGGGTCAGAATGAAAGCACAGCAAGGTGGAAGTTCGGCTCGGGTCCCCATGGCCTCTGTTCCCCCAAACGAGGCCGGGAAGCCCTCGCCCCATGTGTGGTGTGGGACCAGACAAGCTGCCCTCTACCTGCAACCGCCGTGCTGGCCGTGGTGGTGGTAGTGGCTGTGGCGTTGGTCGTGGTGCCTTTCTTGGTGCCTGTCACAAACTCGATCTGGAGGGCAAGAGGAAAGAGAAAACCTGTGCCAAGCTGTTTATCCACATCCTTCTGCCAGCATCTGGGCGACAGAGGGGGACGCCGGACACAGGAGGCACCGAGAAGCAGCCCTGTCGTGCTGTGTGAGGCAGGGAGAGGCGTCGGAGGGCACCTCTGCTATTTTGCGGAGAGCCCTCCAAAGGGGCACCGGAATGCTCCCGGTGTCTCCAGGTTTCTGCACACACAGGGCACCCCGGCGTGTCGCTCCACCTCACGCCCAGGATGGGGGCGCACCCACCCGCACAGGAGCGCAGCTTGGGTCCCTGGGCGCCGCAGGCACGGCCCACGCTAAGCCTGGGGTTTGGAGTTTTTGAGGGAAAAGAGAGAGAAGGGGCATTTCACCAAGCGCGGAGATCGACAAGACTCGACAGCCCCCGTGCTGGCTCCCAGAGGGCCACAGCCTCTCTGCTCAGGGTCAGGGCACGTGCTGGAGGCCACAACAGCTGCAGGAGGTCACACCAATCCAAGGGTGGGCAGAGCTGGCGCCCTGAGGCCCAGTGTTCTGTCTCGGGGACTGGTCACAAAGGGCACAGCCTCATTTAGTCTCACAGCCAAATTTCTGTTCCCCAAAGGATCCAGAATATGCTGCTTGGGAAGGAGTGGAGCCTAGGACTCTAACATGAGGGGTCGCCTGGCCACCAGGCACGGGATCTACAAGGAAGCACCGAGGTAGACCGTGCAGATCAGATCTGGGGGCTGAGAAAGTACTCTCAGAAAGAACACTCGCCTGTTTGGGTCAGGGAGGACACGGGTGACACCAGAGAGAAAGCCACCGGGGCTCTGCAGCTGGAAGGGGGAGGGGCGGGAGGGCAGCATGCAGAACCACAAGACCCCAAGAAACCAAATGGAAGCAACTAAGAAGCACCTTCAAGCTGAAGGTGGGGGGGTGGGAAACGACACCCGGACCCCAGGCCTGGCCATCAGGACACTTGTCCACCACTTACCTTGGTTCGCTCCTTTTTGGCCTTTTCCAGTTTGTCCATCTCGATCTTCTGGGCTTTAGCTACAGAGATCAGAGAAGTTGTAACAAAAGCAGCCCCAGAACAGCTCGCACATGAAGGGACACTTTAGGCCATGGGACCCCACACCGGTGCTTGTCACGCCCCCAACCCCGCACGCAGGTGGCCTCGAGGCCAGCAGATGGGAGTACCGGCCCTCGGCCAGCACAGAGCAGAGACTTTAGATGTAAAGGCCCTTGTCTGGGGGGGTGAGTTGCCCCTGAGCCCCAGCTGACTGTCACCGTGCGGGAATGGGGATGCAGGCCTAGGGTGGGCTGCCTTCCCACTGACCAAGGGCAGCTGCATCCCAAAGTTTGGGTAAAACGCTGGCAATGAATTCCAGTTAGAGGAGGATGAAACTCCTAGGCCAAACAAAACACATCTGTAGGCCACACCTGGCCCGTGGGCTGCCGGCTCCAGACCTGCCACTTGGGGGCCCGGACTCTGCAAATCTTCCTGGTTCTCCCTTCTGGGACCCTTGAGAAAATGCCTTCTCACTGGCCTTTGTACGCTCCGCCCCCCTGCCTGGGACACGGCCTGCCTCTGCCAGACCGGCCTCTGCACATCTTCAAACCTTGTCTCCAACACGGCCCCCCGGCTAGGCTGTCCCCCCACCTTTGGTTGGTTAGGTGGCCCTCCCTGCGCCCTCTCACCCAGCGCTGCTCACTGCTAGGACTGCTGTGCCCCCTCCGGCGGGTCATAAGCCTCCTAAGTCAGAGGGGATCTGTCTCATTCAACACTGTATAGCTACCTCCTTGGACACGACATGACACAGAGGGGACCCTGAAATACGTGTTGGTGAACTGACTGGATGGACAGACGGATGGATGGCCACCTACCTAATGCCTCATAGTAGGAGTCCTCGGACCAGCCATGGGGGTCAAACATATCCTGAAAAAAGAGTGAATGCTGTAGTCAACAAGGGTCAGTGGATGACAAATGGCTTAGAAACCCAAGTCCCTTCTCCCCAAGTCCTTCCATAGACTTTCCTGGCCTGGACTCCCCGTGCCGTAAGGGCAGAGGGACTCAGCGGTTACCCAGGGTTTCCAGCCAAAGAGGGGGCCGATTTGCTTTTGGGAATATGAAGCAGGGACGCGTCTGTCCATGGGCTGTGCTTCAGGAGTAAGTGAGTCCACACTCCCTAACCAGTCGGGGCCTCGGGCCAGGTCTGTTGCCACAATCTCTCCCCTGGACTGTTTCAGAGCAACGGGGACTCTAACAAGAGAGCCGGGAACTGTGCTCTTCAGCCAGCACTGCTGCTACCCGGGCCTTTCAGTGGCTCCAGGCTGAAGCCAGCAGAGTGAGCACAGGGCCCTGGGTGCCCTCCCCTCTACCCTCAGCCTCTGGACGCGGGACACACCTTTGGGTAGTTGGTGCCGAGCTCGTCGATCGCACAGAACTGGATCAGCTTCTCATAGATGCTGAAAGAAAAATACCAGAAGGCACTGAGCAGGCCCTAGTCCCGTGTGGCACCTGATTTTGAGAGAGAGACCAGAATGGTCCAGTTCCTGGTCTCAGATGAACCCTTTAAACTCAGCCCAATTATTGTAAACAGGCTTCCTGATAGAAGGGGAAACGTCCACTGGCCTGATATGAAGTCATTCCTTGTCATTCCCCCTCCCAGAGACATGGACCGTTAGCCAGGGGCCAGGACGGGTATGGTGTCCAGACATCTGACCCTCAGTTTGTGTGGCTGGGTCGGGGCCACACACAGGCCCACATTAAGGGCCGGGGCAGGTCCTTGATGTCACCACGATACCAGAGTCCCGGGTATGCCACTTGCTCAGACACTGGATGGAGTAAGATCCAGACACAGCTCTGTTCCCAAAACCCATCACCTGTACCCAGAATCAGTGATACTTTGGAAATGAAAGAGGAAGCCACAGGAATTGCCTCGTCCAATTCCCTTACTGTACAGATGAGGAAACTGAGGCGTGCTGAGGCTCTGGGCCTTGGGAGCAGAGTGAGCCGGAGAACCCAGCCAGGCCTCCTCCAGCCCAGCTCAGGTCTCTCGGCATCCAATCTACACCCTGGCTTCCATGTTCCTGCAGTCTGGGTGGTGGCCCTGTGGGCAGAGGCGGGATCCTAGCCGTGCCTCTCCCTGCCACCTCCATGGGAACATCCCAGTCCCCAGTCCCACATCAGCAACCCAACGGAGCCTGCAGGCCCACGGAAACTCACCTGGGGTTCCGAAATTCTTTCTTCCTTTGGATAATGTAATTCATATCCATTCCCTCCTTTATCTTCCGCTCATAAAGCTTCTGGATCTTGTCCTAGGAAGAAAAACAGAAAAGTGCTTCTGACGCCACCCCACCACTGGCAATCCCGGTCTGGGGTCACACGTGCTGTGTGTGGACACTTGGTCACAGGAGACCCACAGAGCCATGTGCAGCCCTACTCCAGTCATATCGTCTTTCTCCACCCAGCCTGGAACTGGCGCTGAGATCGGTCTGTTTCTGTTTTGCTTTCTCCTGACTCCCTCTGGATGGCTGGCAGAGGGCAGAGTAAAAGATGGAGGCAGAGAAACCACGGAGAAGACAATGAATTATCCCCACTTGTCAATTGGCTCCTGAATCATCCAAAGAGGATTCAAGCAAAGAGTGGATGGGCAGGGGCTTGATGGTGGTTTTGAATTTAAACACCAGATCAAGTCCTCAGTGGGAGACCTGGGAAGGCTGTGTCCTTTCAGAGGAAGGCAGGAGTAGAGCTTTTTGGATTTGGTCTCATAAGCTTTCTAGTGTCCCTTGTAGGAAGCTCACAGATGGCCACTCCCCACCACTTTATGAAGAGGCGCTGTCAAAAGTCAAGAGCTCATCTAATTAGAACTGCCCCCCAGACCCCTGCTCTGGTTTGATGGGCAATAGGAAGACCACCTGGGAGGAATCCAGACCAGTCCCTGGGGCAGACGGCCTCCACACCACCCAGCGCATCAAGAGGCCCCAGACACCCGAGTCTCAGGACAGAGCCACCTGCGAGGAGGGCCAGTGTGACCCAGCAAGGCTGATGCTGGCCCAGGGCAAGGTCTCTCTACAGCCTCCCCCACTAGCGGCGGCTAAATGCACAGACTCTCCAGAAGAAAAACATTTGGGGCACTCTTCACCTGCAAGAGGAGGTGGGCAGGGCCGGAGGTCCCGTGTGACGCCCTTTGGGAACATCAGGAGAGGTCATCCACTCCCTTTGTCAGAAGGCTGAATCCTTCTGCCGAGCTGGCCAGGGGCAGCACTGAGGTGCAGAGAGAGGTTTGTGATTCATTTACTGCGGAAAAGATGGCCAAGAGCGACAAACCTCAATACTATCTCTTCAAGGGCAAGGGGGGCTTTCCACAGAAGACTCGGCAAGTTGAGGGTGACCTGTATCTTAATAGAGATTACTTTTCTGGGTTTCCTGGGCCATCAGATGGGCTCTCCCATTTCAAGTAAACTAAAGCGTTCACTTAATGTTGTGGTTCCTACGGTCAGGAGCATCTAAAAATGAGAAACACAACGAACCTGAGGGCTGAGCCGGCCGGCTGTCTCTGGCAGATCGCCAGACTGTCCTTGCAGGCTGTGGCTTGTTGCCTGGCAGGGAGGGGAGATGCTATCCTGGGGGGGAGGACAACTCAGCAAAGGGAGGAGACTTCTGGGAAAGGAAGAGAATGTGCTCGGTGCCCCTAGCGCCGACTCTGGCCCTGCCCAGCCAGCTGCATTCCATAGCCCCAGGTCCCCTTAGTCATCCATCCGTCAGGATGGTGCCATGGGCCTGTGGTGTGGCCGGAGGCACCAGCAGAATCTGTCAGATTAAAGGTAGAGCAGGTGGACCGGATGCCACTAGTGGGTAGGCCTGTCTGCCCTGTGTGGTCTGTGTCACAAAGTTCCACGTGCAGGAAACCCACGGAGGGACAAGGAGAAACAATCCCAGAGGCTGAAAAGGAGGTGCAAACCCCGGGGGCTCCCCTGAGGTCCTCCTCTCAAGGGAGTAACTGCACTAAATGCCTCTCTCCCTTGGATTTCAGAACCTCAGGCCGCGTCTGCCTGTGATGCTGTCAGACAAGCAGCTAGTGAACTGGTGCGTCAGAATCTTAGGCCCAGAAATGCTTGCGGTTTTGCGTTTCTCTGTCCTATTTATTTTACATTCTAATAGTCCCTCAGTTTCTTGGCAAAGTTCCCCACTGGCTCAGCTGGGTGGCACAGAAGGTACGTTATTTTCTCTGCCTTGCCATAGGACCTGAGTGCGACCTAGTGGTCCCAGCTGGAACGGCGCCAGGTGATGGGGCAGAGGGTGGCGGTGGGGACAGAGCAAACTCCTGACGGCGGGCTAAGAGAGGTAATCAGGACTGTAGGCTCCTGCCCATCTGGCTGCTTCTTTTACTGATGGTTCTTAAAATTGAACCAAAGCAGCCACTTTGACCCAGGCTTTCTCACCTACACTGGCCTCAAGTAGCCGAGCTCTGTACTTACTTGTAAGTGATTTGAACATCTGCCAGGTGGTTCAGGTGGGATCTTGATTTCATCGGGCGACATGTTCCGGACTCTTTCAGAGAAGGAGGCTGTGGGGGAACAGAGAGAAAAAATTCTGTGCATGTGGATGTCGGGGTGGTTGCAGCTGGGGGAAGGATTGGGGCCAGACACGAAGTTTAAAAAAAAAAAAAAAA
>NW_027527428.1:2962969-2990295 GCF_008692635.1 Crocuta crocuta | reverse complement strand
TTAAAAAAAAAAAAAAAAGGCACATAACATTTTCTGGAGAGATGAAGGCTGTGCTATGAGACAGTACGATATTCGCAGGGGTCTCTCTGCGGGTATCATCTGAGTTGAGATCAAATGACCAGAAGGAGCGAGCATGTGCCAACTCGGGGAAAGAGGGGACAAGTGTCAAGAATGCATGAATGCTCCTGTGTCCCAGCAGTTAACTTTGAAGGAAAGGGTACGTGCAGGGTGTGCTGGTAAATGTTCAACAGCCAGCTGAGGGGTGGAAGGCGAGGAGGGGAAGAGTCAGGATCTACTGCATCTGCCAGTTTCTGTGGTATTCATTCTCTCATTGCTGGACCTAGGCCCGGGTGGGGGTGGGGGAGCATCACCGGCTCACAATGTGAGCCAGCTCCAGCCCCCCCACCGGCTATGTTCCTACAACACCCTCCCAGGATTCTGGAAAGTTGCAGAATTTCATCATTCTCGTCTTAGGCCATCCTACCCAAGACACAGGAGAAAGAGAGTTCCGGGTTCCCTATGCCCTGGGANTCAGGAGCATCTAAAAATGAGAAACACAACGAACCTGAGGGCTGAGCCGGCCGGCTGTCTCTGGCAGATCGCCAGACTGTCCTTGCAGGCTGTGGCTTGTTGCCTGGCAGGGAGGGGAGATGCTATCCTGGGGGGGAGGACAACTCAGCAAAGGGAGGAGACTTCTGGGAAAGGAAGAGAATGTGCTCGGTGCCCCTAGCGCCGACTCTGGCCCTGCCCAGCCAGCTGCATTCCATAGCCCCAGGTCCCCTTAGTCATCCATCCGTCAGGATGGTGCCATGGGCCTGTGGTGTGGCCGGAGGCACCAGCAGAATCTGTCAGATTAAAGGTAGAGCAGGTGGACCGGATGCCACTAGTGGGTAGGCCTGTCTGCCCTGTGTGGTCTGTGTCACAAAGTTCCACGTGCAGGAAACCCACGGAGGGACAAGGAGAAACAATCCCAGAGGCTGAAAAGGAGGTGCAAACCCCGGGGGCTCCCCTGAGGTCCTCCTCTCAAGGGAGTAACTGCACTAAATGCCTCTCTCCCTTGGATTTCAGAACCTCAGGCCGCGTCTGCCTGTGATGCTGTCAGACAAGCAGCTAGTGAACTGGTGCGTCAGAATCTTAGGCCCAGAAATGCTTGCGGTTTTGCGTTTCTCTGTCCTATTTATTTTACATTCTAATAGTCCCTCAGTTTCTTGGCAAAGTTCCCCACTGGCTCAGCTGGGTGGCACAGAAGGTACGTTATTTTCTCTGCCTTGCCATAGGACCTGAGTGCGACCTAGTGGTCCCAGCTGGAACGGCGCCAGGTGATGGGGCAGAGGGTGGCGGTGGGGACAGAGCAAACTCCTGACGGCGGGCTAAGAGAGGTAATCAGGACTGTAGGCTCCTGCCCATCTGGCTGCTTCTTTTACTGATGGTTCTTAAAATTGAACCAAAGCAGCCACTTTGACCCAGGCTTTCTCACCTACACTGGCCTCAAGTAGCCGAGCTCTGTACTTACTTGTAAGTGATTTGAACATCTGCCAGGTGGTTCAGGTGGGATCTTGATTTCATCGGGCGACATGTTCCGGACTCTTTCAGAGAAGGAGGCTGTGGGGGAACAGAGAGAAAAAATTCTGTGCATGTGGATGTCGGGGTGGTTGCAGCTGGGGGAAGGATTGGGGCCAGACACGAAGTTAAAAAAAAAAAAAAAAGGCACATAACATTTTCTGGAGAGATGAAGGCTGTGCTATGAGACAGTACGATATTCGCAGGGGTCTCTCTGCGGGTATCATCTGAGTTGAGATCAAATGACCAGAAGGAGCGAGCATGTGCCAACTCGGGGAAAGAGGGGACAAGTGTCAAGAATGCATGAATGCTCCTGTGTCCCAGCAGTTAACTTTGAAGGAAAGGGTACGTGCAGGGTGTGCTGGTAAATGTTCAACAGCCAGCTGAGGGGTGGAAGGCGAGGAGGGGAAGAGTCAGGATCTACTGCATCTGCCAGTTTCTGTGGTATTCATTCTCTCATTGCTGGACCTAGGCCCGGGTGGGGGTGGGGGAGCATCACCGGCTCACAATGTGAGCCAGCTCCAGCCCCCCCACCGGCTATGTTCCTACAACACCCTCCCAGGATTCTGGAAAGTTGCAGAATTTCATCATTCTCGTCTTAGGCCATCCTACCCAAGACACAGGAGAAAGAGAGTTCCGGGTTCCCTATGCCCTGGGACTCAAAGCATTCAAAACCGCCTTGCGAGTAAATATTTCAAAAATCACCTGCTGGTTATTAGCTTAGTCTTTTAAAAATAAACCTATCAACCTTCTTTTGTCCGCCGCCTGGTTCTTGGGAACAAAGGGCCTGATTCTGATGTGAAGAACCACCACTCCCAAGGGATAGCGCCCTCGGCGATCTGCCACTGCCCACCCAAGTTTCCCACTCTCCACGCTCCCTTCCCTGTGGCCTCTGGCCACCCCAGGCCCGCAGAGTGTGCTCTGGGTCACTCAGACAATGCACTGTTTGTCGAAGATTCTGTCTGTGCTCTCGAAAACATTCTCTCATGAAAAGGAGCATACAATGAGCGAACAGCAGGCGGAGTGGGGTGGGGCAGGATGAAGGGAAAGAATGAACAAACCAGCACTGATAACACCCAGCAAGTACTTACTGGGTACCCACTGTGTGCCAGGCCCTGGGCCAGACTATCTCTTAGCCCTGAGTGGCTGCCTGATGAGAACCTAGCACAGCCTTTGGTCTCTTTTCTCTCGGGGCTCGGTTAATATTTTCTTAGCAGATAAGGTGCTTTGATCTCCACTCAGAGCTGTGCTGTTACTACTAAGAACTCAGTGCTGAGAAGGGCTGAGGGTATGGCTCCGTGGGCTTTGCCAGTCTCAAGGCTGTGAAGCACCCTGTGCACCCTGAGGCTGGGGCGGAGCCTCATACGTGCTCCGCGTGGTCGGCAGTGGGTCCTCACTGGATGCCCCGAGAACAGAGCGCTAGGCGTGCCATTCTGAGTGAGGGCCAGCGGACCAAGGCGGGTTGACATGTCCTGCTGTGGACCGGGAACACCACTGCTGCCCAGGAGCAGTTTCCACCAGGGGACTACGTGCTCCTCTTTGCCCAGCACCTTCTGTCTCCTACCGCCGCCAGCGATGGTGGCACCCATTATCTGGCTAGAGTTCAATCTTGTCCTGGCTTCTCCCTCCTTCTCAGCCGGAGGCTCACGCAGGCCATGGGGGCCAGCTGAGAGTGGAATTAGCTGGGGTGAGCTGGTCCTCATTATTTCCGGAAGGCAAAAGCAAGGAAGGCCTGGGCAGGCTTTGGGCACAAGAAGGGGTGGAGAGTGTATGTGTGCATGTGACAAAAGACAAAGAATGCCCTTTGGCATTTGCCAGGAAAGCCTTTTGGAAAAACAGGGTGTGACACTGTTGCCACAGCAACCCAACCACACTAGGGCTCAAACAGTATAGAGTGTGGCAGGGAGGGAGAGCCCCTCCTGAGCTCCCGGGTTAGGAACAAAAGAATTCCTCCCAAGTAACTGGCAAGTGAAGGGATATAGTCAGAAAGTTAGATACACTTTTCCCACAGCTTCCAGGAGCCATCCTTCAGGGACTCTTTCCCTAAGTCCCAGGATGATCTAAAACAGAAGACATCAAACCCGTATATATGGTTATGTGGGCAGCCACAGGCCTCAGACCATCTTCCCAGGAAATCCATGGACAAATGTGTCTAGGCACTGGGGGCAGCTCTCGGGGTCTTCTGGGGGCATTCTGGAAGGGCAGCCGTACTCAGGATCTGAGAAGTCCACCTCGGTGATTCACTCCTGTGCGCACCCAAGCCAAAGAAGTCATGGTATCCGTGGCTGCCAGCTACGAATCTGAGCAGGACCAGCTAGTCAGCTGGGCTTACGTAATGGTGGGGACAGAAGTGCCTGGGGGTACCGTGGGGTGGGGCGGGGAGGCTCTCTAGTTCACCAGAGACATAGAGAACTTGACTGGATCGCCACCTCAGTTCCAGCCATGATGAGGGGGCATCAGTGGGGTGTGTGGAGGGGACAGACTGGGAAGGCGTGCTCAGGGCTGTCAGGTGGCCACAACGCTAGAGATGCCAGAGTCAGCTTCTCTGCTTTCATTTGCTCCATTAAACCTGGGGCCACCTTGGGGTGCCTGGGCGGCTCAGTCTGACTCTTGGTCTCAGCTCAGGTCATGATCTCACAGTTCATGAGTTTGAGCCCTCCATCGGGCTCTGGACTGACAGCGCAGAGCCTGCTTGGGATTCATTCTCTCCCTCTCTCTACCCCTTCCCTGCTCTCTCTCCCAAAATAAACTAAAAAAAAATAAATAAAAAATTAAGGGGTGCCTGGGTGGCTCAGTCAGTTAAGTGTCCAACTTCGGGTTTTGGGTCACAGGTCATGATCTCACTGCTCTGGAGTTCGAGCCCTGCGGTGGGCTCTGTGCTGACAGCTCAGGCCTGGAGCCTGCTTCGGATTCTGTGTCTGTCTTTCTGCTCCTCCCCTGCTTATGCTCTGTTTGTCTCTCTCTCAAATAGAAAATACACCCCCCCAATTTTTTAATTTTAATTACAAAAAAGAAAACAAAACCTGGGGCCACCTACATATATGAAAATACTTCCNGGGGGGGGGGTGTGCGGAGGAACCTGAGAGGTATTAACAGAAGTGCCGAGTTCAGGCAGAGCTCAACTACTACCTCCTCAGTGAGAAATCATAAGAGTAAACCAGACTACAAGGCTTTGATACCTACTGTGGTGAACGGATTCAACCATGGCAAAAATCCTCCAATAAAATAATGTATTTGACAATAAAACAAAACAATGGACATGTTCAATATCACAGAAAGATCTCAAAACATATGGGAAATGAAAGAAGCCAGACAAAAAATAAGATGGCAATTTCATTTCTATCAATGGTTCTCACCTGGAGGCAATTATGTTCCCCCCAACGCCCAAGGGGACATCAGGCCATGTCTAGAAACATTTTTCCTTGTCACGTGGCAGAGGGAAGGGAGTGCGACTGGCATCCTAAAGGCCGAGGATGCTAAAACACTGTGTAAAACACAGGCCAGGCCCCCACAACAGGGAATCACGCAGCCCCAAATGTCAATGGTGCCAAGGCTGAGAAATCCTGATCTTTACGAAATTCTAAAATAAGGCAAAACTGTAGTGAAGAAGGAACATCACTGTTTGCCGGAGAGCCAGGGAGAAAACTGTCTGCAAGGAGAGGGATAAACAAACATTTTGGAGCTAGTGAAGGAAATTAATTTTTTTAACAATAATTAAGTAATTAATTAATTTTTAAGTAAGCTCTAGGCCCAATGTGGGGCTTGAAGTCATGACTCCAAGATCAAGGGTCACAACTGCCCAAGCCAGCCAGGCACCCCTGGAGGGACAGAAGTGTTTTATGGGGCTTCTGGGGGGCTCAGTTGGTTAAGCTCCGACTTCAGCTTAGGTCATGATCTCACGGTTCATGGACTTGAGCCCTGCATCAGGCTCTCTGCTGTCAGCACAGAGCTGCTTCAGATCTTCTGCCCCTCCCTCTCTCGTACAAGCTCTTCTCTCTCTCAAAAATAAATATTAAAAAAAAACAAAAAAACTTTATAAAGAAGTGTTTAAAAAATTTTTTTTTAATGTTTATTTATTTTTGAGAGAGAGAGACAGAGTGTGAGTAGGGGAGGAGCAGAGAGAAAGGGAGACACAGAATCAGAAACAGGCTCCAGGCTCCATGCTGATAGCACAAAGCCCGATGCAGGGCTCAAACTCACAGTGAGATCATGACCCGAATGGAAGTTGGATGCTCAAATGACTGAGCCACCGAGGTGCCCCTGTACAGAAGGGTCTTACAGTGTGATTGTGATGGGGGCTGACATGACTACATGTATCTGTCAAAGTTGATCAAATAGCACCCTAAAAATTGACAAATCTTACCCATGTAAGTTATGCTTCAATAAAGCTATTTTCAAAAAGTGGCAAGGAAAGAAAAGGTGGAAGTTGGGTGAGAAATGGGGCGGAGGTGGCTGATGTGCCCCCCATTCCACTGCTCGGGCTCTCGGGTAGGCTGCCCTCTGACCACACAGCCCCCCTGCTCTCGTTTCTTGGTAGTTTATGGCAGGGACTGGTGAGATGGGGGAGGGAAGAGGAGACTAGGCCGGGGCCCACATGTGCCCCTGAGGATTAGCCACGCGGAGGAAGCCATGCTCTGCTTCCTCTGTCTGCAAAGCCAGCGGGCACATCCCCCACAGGGCCATTTTCTAAGCAGTGAACTCTGAGGTCTAGGAAAATTCTGGGTTTTATAGGATTTGAAAGACTCATACTGTATTCATCATACACACCACTCAGAGATAAAGGCAGAATCCCGTGGAGGGTCGAGGCTGCTTACCGCGGGCGCGTTCCTACCCACTCCTTCCCCAGAGAACAAACGTAAGGGGATAATTCTCATTCTTTCAGTTAGGAACGCAGGACAAGTCTCCACCTCCCATATCCTGTCAGAGGATCCTGTCCAAGAAAAGGACAGGCTGGAGGGGCTGCATGCCACAAAGCCTCCATCTGGAGGCACAGGGGAAGGTTCCGCAGGCCGCCTTTGAAGCAGGACCCATGCTTTGTGAAGATTAACGGAGCAGCCAGGGAGGGATGGTAACAGTCACCACACGGAGGGAGGGTCGCCCTCTCCGTGACGTTTGGACAGGCTCTGGCAGAGGTGTGACAAAGTCCATGACCAAACTGACAAGAGTCGAGGGGCTTTCTAAAAAAGGATTAAGAGACCAGAGTTAGCAGAGGGACTGGGATGACACGGGTGCCCTTTTTCAGAAACATAACTGCCTTGCCCCCCAGCCACAAAGCAGCTTGGACTCTGGGGCTGTGAGGCATGTTCCCTCCTGGGGACAGAGCAAAGTGCCAGCAGGGGCCACGTGTTTGCTTCTTGAGTACATGAATATGCCAGCAAGTGGGGAGGGGGCGTACCAGGACAGAGGACAAGCCTCGGGCGCAACGGAAAGAGCTCGCAGCTGAAAGGGGCCCTAAATCCATCTTGAAAACATTGGCAACTGACCAAAGCCCAGTGAAACGCACCATGAATATGATTTTCAAAGAAGAATTGTTCCCTGGGTGTCTTACTCAGACATCTTAGGAAATGCCACAGGCCCTGAGAGCACATGGAGAGACAAGGGGAGAAGCCCCACCCCACGCACTGGCAGGCCCAGCATGCCCATGGCCAGAAGCCAGTTCGCTCTGCCTCCGAGGCTGCCCCTGGGGTACTCACCAACTAATTCCTGAGGATCCCGCTTTTCTACTTCTGGGTTATCCTGCAAAAGAAAAATAAATACAAAGAGGTAAGCCCCGGGGCTCCTGATCCACGGTTACTTTCTTCACTGAAACCACTCAGGATTTTAAGGGAGGAGAAAAGGTAAACACAACACAAAGAACCTAAGAGTGAGCAGATGCTTTGGGGGCCTTCTGGGACCCCTGAACCTCCTAATCCCCAGAGTAGCCAGGATCCTCTAGATGCCTGCTTCAGGCTCTCCTCCAGGGCCCCCGGCAGGGACCGATATCCACCAATGCCAAGGAGAGCAAATGCCAGCCATCCGTCACCTGCACACCAGGACCTTGCCCGCTGTCTCCCTTGGGGCCTGGTCAGCCATCCCAGGACACCACCACCCCTACCCGGTACACAGGAAGCGAGAGGTGGCAGCTCTGTTTAACATGAGAATCCCAAGACTAAAACACAAAAGACTATCTGCTTTAGAGATTTTTCTTACTTTTAGTTTAAGCAAAAAAGGGAGACCTTATCCTAATGGGGTGGCTCCCAGAACCCCGGGGCAGGGTTGTACTGGGCCTTTAACAAGGGACTGAACCAGGCCCCCAGAGAGGCCCTAGCACGGAGGCAGCTCCTCTCTTGGCTCGTTACAACGGCTACATCTCTCTCCGAAGAGAAGCTTTCTCTGATCCTAGTGCAAACAACTCCCACTCCTACGGGTCCGTCAGTGCTGGCCGAGTGCAGAGACTTATGAGCAAAGGTTTCTTATCAGGCGTTTTGCTAGACCTGCTCTGTATTTCACTGCTCAGAGTAAGTGCTTCATTTAAACCAGCTCAACCTGGAGAAGGGCAAGGTCCCAGCCTCTGAAACAACCCTGGGCACAGCGGGGAGCAAAGGCTTCCCGAGTCCACTGTCCCCGATGTCCGACGGCAACAACATACCTGTCTTCCCCATCTCTGGGGAAGCCCGGCCCCTCACACACGCTCAGACCGGGGGCCTCAAGCGCACGACATGCTAATGATCACAGTGGTAGGAACTGCGCTCGGAGGGAGCTGTTGGACCTCACTTCTTTCCCCTTCGGTTGGTGGGGGAGGAGGTACGACGGTAACGACTCTGGAACCAAAGGGGCACGTGGACACAGCTACGGGGCTCTGGGTACTCCACTTCCGGGAAGAAATGTTACAGCAAATTAACATTTCAGAAAGGAAGATGCCAGAAGCCCTCCCACGCGATGGCTCTGTGCTAAGAGCGGGAGTTCTTAGCCCCCTTCCCCTAAAGTCCTTTCTGGTTCTGGGAAAGGCCCAAACCCCCTCGCTCTTCTGAACACTGCAGCTATTCATTCGACTGAAGCGGGCATAACGTCCAGGCCAGGCTGCTTAGCAACCTGTCTCCTCCAGCTCCCCGCCCCCTGCCAGTCAGGTGGGTGAAGAGGAGGCAGGCCCGAGCTAGGGAACGGAAGGGTTGGGAGGCCGCCTGGAGGACTGCCATGCCGAATTCAGGTTGGTCATCAATCAGCTGCTCTCCAGAGAGCGCCCGTCTCCAGGGGCCCCACAACAATCCCTTTGTAGCAGTGACTCAGGAGGAGCCGGTGTTAAAAGAGTGTGGCAGCAACAAAACGTGGGGCTGTAAAAGGTCCTTAAATTTTCCCTCCAGGGGACAGCTTTCTGGGTACTAATTGTGGGAAAACATCAGTTGGGTACATCCTAGCTCCCCTTCGTGGCCAGTTGGCTGGTCATCCAAGGACTGACCATTAACTATTCAAAGGCTCCCTGGGGGCTCCTTCCCAAAGCACCGCAGGGCGCCAGCTCTCCAATGGCCCGAGGAAGGAGGCACGCTATCCACGCTATCCACGTGGGAATGCTACCAGGTCCCCTCCAGAAGCACAGGAAGTTGGTCACCAAACATGCAGCGTCTCTTCTAAGAGGAAAATACTTGTTTACCCAAAGGCTCCTTGGGCAGGGCGAAAGGCTGTGAGCCACCTCGGCCTCCTAAGCTTGTGCCCCCAGCGGTGGGAGGGGCAGGGATTCCCGCATTTCACAAGGTCCCTGCCTGGCTGAGCTGAGGCTGCTTCAGCAGGTCTCAGGGAGAAAAGCAGAGATGGAACAAAGTCACCAACAGGCAGGTGTCCCCTCATTTCTCAGACTTTCTTTTTTTGGCTTAGTTCCTCATTCCTCAAATGGATCATTCTACACAAACACAAAAAGGGATAAAGTTGACAATTGGTTTCAACTTGCCAACTAGTCTAGTCTCTTGCTTTTTTAACATTACACCACGCATGCGCGCACGGACACACACGTACACAATGGGGTGTGTCCAGGGTGTACCAGGAGCCCCACTGGAGCTACGGACTCTTACTCAACCCCAGACCCAACATCCCCAGGGACCACCCCCTCCCCACAGCGGAATGTAGCTCCACGATCCCTCCAAGCCAAGAGCCAACCTACGAACCATCGATCCAACTCCAAGTGCAAGATTCTCTGGCCTTAAGAGAATCCAGTTTATAAAGTGACAACATACATGAGCCACCACAGCCTGGAAGCCATATAGTTCTGCACAGAGTTCTCCTGGAAAGACTTTGGAATGTGTGGCTAGTCAGATGCCTCCTCCACGTCACAGACACTGGTGGGACTCCTCAGGCCCCAGACACTGAAACCGTGGGAGTCTGTGCCTCCTGGTGGCCACACCTTGTTAGGCCTTAGAATATAATCAATTCTTCTGTCCTCAGACACAAATAAGCTGGGTTTGAGCCTGCTGAGCTCCTGGTGCTCCTGGTGTGTCACGGTGCAAAGGTGCCCCCAAAGAAGAAAGTCAACAAGCCAGGTTCTTCTGGATCCTAAAGCGGTTTGACCCCACATCCTGCCCTGAGCATGAGAAGGAGATTTGATTATGCTCCACAATAAAGGGCCTGGAGCCACAGATCTATCACGTGTTCTTCAGAGAGGATGATTCCAGAACTTCAAACAAAGCTGAAGAAAGGTCAGTAAGGAAGGAGAGCTGGGGTGTTGGGTGAGACCATTGAGGATGGCTATCAAATACCCTAAAGATGCATACATCCCAGGACCATTTACGCTCATTTGTGTCCATCGGAGGCAAGTTTCATCCAATCAAAGCAGCCTTGGGGGAAGACAGGACCAGGGGCGGAGCGTGGTCCACACTCAAGATGAAGACCCAGAGAGACACCCTTCTGTCAGACATGCCGTACATCCCAGCAATTCGGCACAAAATGAACCAAGCACCCGTGGCAGCCAGCCAAGAAAACCATTTGATGAAGTGTTTAATATGACAGAGCCAAAGAGAGAGATGGAAGGTTCACATTATTAAACTGCCAGGGGTTCAAGACACTGGTTTTAAAGTCAGCTCTAAGTTCTCATTATGCTCTTAAGGAGGCAGGAAGGGAAGAGTTAGGCCACAAGGAAAAAAACAACAAGAAACCACTGTTCCTTTTCTTCCCCCAAAGCGGTGTTTTGGAACGCACAGGGGGTGTCTGTCTTGACTTGTATGAATCCATCCCTCTGGCCTCCAGGTGGATATTCTCAGTTGGTTAAAGTCATGAACTCAGCCAGATCTACGCACCAGACTGTAGTCTGAGTCAGCTGGGTGGCAGGGAACTCACAGCCCAGAGACCCGGACAGCCCTGGCGCAGGACATGGTGGCCCCCAGGCACAGCAGGCCAAGGGCTTTCCCCCCAGTTCACTAGGCAGGCGAAAACAAAGCATCTCACCTAGCGGTTCCTGGGAGAAAAGACCAGGTAAACCACTTTGGCTCTCCAGTTCAAGTCCAAGTAAGACACAAGGGAAAATGAAACAGATGCACCGCTTCTGAAGAAGCCAAGGGAGACCATGGGAAAGGCAGGAAAGGAGTGCTGAGCTGGTCAAAGAAACAAATGCTGAGGCAAGGCCTCCCATCCCGACTGTCCGCACCCCTGCAGCCTCCCCAGGGCACAGGGCATGGCCGGCCAGGGACGGCCCTGAAGAACAGTGATCTGAACCTGCCAATTTTGGTTCCTTGATCAATCGTGTCTGAGACCCGTAAGAGTGCAGCAGCCACAACAGGGGCCTCTTACTCAGAGACTGTAGAGCCTGGAATGTGGTCCCCCCTGCAGAGAATACAAAAAAGTCCAACCATCCAGAAACTATGACTAGAGTGGAGGAAGGAAGTAGGAACAATATGGCTCCATGACGTGGGATAAGCTCCCATCCGAGCTGGGAGGGTTTGCTCAGCAGACAAGAACCGGATCCGGGTAGAGAGAACAGAGGTTTCTTTACAGCCAGCAACACTACACTAATCCTTCCCCAGCCAGTCCCACCAAGCACGCTCAACGGTCCAGCGTCAATCTGGAGACAAAGCAATGTGGCCTCCAGCAGCCGGATTCGGCCAAATCTAAATGTTGCTTTTCTTGCCCCAGCTTTGGGAGTACTGGGCACAGAAAGAGTACTCTGAACCGAGGGCAGACGGCAGCCTCTCCGTGCTGCTGGGGGAAGAACGCTACAGACTAAGCTTTCTGATAGATGATGTAATCCTACAGTTTAAAAGCAGGTGGCAGATTAGTAAAACAATGCCTTCTAAATCTTCTATTCTCTCAGACCTGGCACTGCCCAAGTAGTTATTAAGTCCTCGTGAGATCTCACTTAAAAATGACTCCTCACCTCACTGGGGCGCCTGGGTGGTTCAGTCAGTTAAGTGTCTGACTCTTGATTTCAGTTTAGGTCATGATCTCTTGATTCGGGAGTTCGAGCCCTGCAGCAGGCTCTGGGACCTCTCTTTCTCCTTCCCTCTCTGCCTTTCTATCTTAGAATAAATAAAACTTAAAAAAAAAAAAGACTCCTCACGGTGGCCTGAGGCCCTGGGAGGACTCGCAGCGGCCCTTTCAGCCCCTCCTCCTCCTAGCACGGAGCTGCAGCAGGGCCCAGGTAAAGCCCCTCCTCGGAACACCTCCTCTGCACTGTTGCTGAAAGTAATTCCTATTCAGACCTCAGTCCTCGGACCATGGAAGCCTTCATCTGCCCCACCCCCACCGGGTCAATGAGGACCTTGCTCTATTCTGGGCTCTTACTCACTGTCTTAGTTATCACTGTGTTCCTAGCACCTGCAGGTTAGTGCCCTGCCCACAACAGGTGCTCAAACATTGCTTAAACACTGATGAAATTGTGTGTGTGTGCACGCACGCGCGTGCGCGCGCGCACACACACACACACGCAGATGTACCCAGAGACACTCTCTTTTCTAAGTGGCCAGTGGTCCATTCTTCAGCCCAGGTTAGCTGTCCCACAGCGACCTGTAGCTGCATCCCTATCCCCCCCAGACTGCAGACAGTCAGGCTCACAGTCAATTCCTACATGCAACTCAATGTCAGAAAGGAGGCAGCGGGAGAGGACCTAAGAAGGGGCCAGACTTGGGATACAAGGCTGATGACAGGGAAGGAAGAAGGGGGTGGGGGCATCAATACTGAATTAAATTAAAAAACCCTTAAACCTAGCTTGTCGCTCCCAATCCTGAAACAAAAAGACAGAATTACTGTATAGTCTGTTTATTTGTTCCACAAACAATTTACTGAGCCTTTATTACGTACCAGGCAATGGGCCAAATACTGGGGATATGATGTGAACACAACTCAATCTTGGGGAGAAATCCTGGGTGTTCTGCTAAGTACTTTAATCCCAAGGCTCAGCAGAAGTCACCGGACTTCACACTGCAAGGAGATGGCCTTCCACGGCCCAGATGCCCAGCGTCTGTGCCCTGTTTTACGGCCCCACACTGGGGAGCCTTCGAGAAAGCCCGTCACCAGCACATTTCCTTTAGATGTATCCTGTCAGCCAGGACTGGGTCACTGCCACGGACACTGCCTACTTGGGGATGGAGATGCTCAATTTATCAGAAAAATGGGCAGCAGTTGGTGGGATCACTTTGGATCCAACAGACTCCCCTCCACTGCCGGCTCACTGCTGGGAAGACTCAGTTCCCCAAGCAGAGGTTTCTACAGGAAAGGGTGAAACAGGCATCCGCTCAGACAAATGAAGCCAGCTCTAGAACTGGCCTTGTAGACCGAAGAAAAGAGGAAATAGTTTCTTCTGAAACATCGAGCTCAACAAGGACGACACTGCTGTGTGGTGCGACTCTCTGCCACGTGCCGCCAACCAGACTTCAACGTAAATGCAAGGCTCTGGCCAGGAGCCAGTTCCAAAGGGCGGCCTCTGCTATCTGAGTATTCCCAGTGTGATCTCACATTTGATTCAAGACATGGGAAGATTCTGAAGTTTTTGAAAGTTGTAGATGTTCAGAGAGGGTCATTCCATTCCTGTCTTATACCTGGGTATCTGGGAAGGCTGTGTTTAGGTACAGAGGTCACCTCACATCAAGACTTTGGATTAAGCCTACAGTGGTGGGCCAGGATGCACTATTTTCTTAAAGGTTTTCCACAAAAACAGCGTCACTATGCTTCAGGTCGTTACTTGGGGGCAGGGGTGGGAGGACTTGGAGGCAGCCAGGACAAAGGGAAACAGCTCTGTGAGGCTGGGGACAGAAAAGTGAAGTCTTTGTGGCACATAACTCAACGCGGCCACCAAATCACAACAGCATTACCCTACTTGAGAGGTCAGCGGCCAAACTGAGGTGTTAGATTAAGATATAAGGCAAAAGTAACTGAGATACCAGAAAGCCAGGAGATTAGAAATGCAAACTGGGTGCTACCTCTACACTGGCGGGAAGAGAAATGAATGATCTATGGGGCCAAAAGGAAAGCCAGTATCTTCAAGGCACCGCTTAGAAAAAATGCACCTAACTCCAAAGTCAGGAAGGCAAATGAGCAAAACTCTACCGAACACTGAACCCACAAACTGCACAGCAGTACTTCCTTGTACTTCTACAAGGATTAGAACACAGAAGGGAGGTGGCAAGTACTGGATCCCGAAGGACGGGCAGCTTGGTTTCTGCATCATAGAATTTTTTAAAAAAAGATAAATCCTGCCTAGGGAAGGAGACACCCAGCCACACCTCGGTTAGTAATCCGTGGCATCTGGGCCCGAAGGGGAGAATGGTGTTGGGGCTTGCACAGCCGAAGGCAGGCCGACTGGGCATGCGTGGCTGCAGAACCACAAGGAATGGGGTGAGGCTGCCGGGAGTCTGAGCTGCGGGTGACTAGGAGCAAGGGCGGTCAGGAGGGCCCTGCTGGCAGTCCGGGGGAGCCAGGAGGGGGGACACAGGGAGAATAATGGTGGTTCCCCTCCGCCTGAGGTCCCCTTTCTACCAGCAGTGTTCAGTTTAAGATGTAGCCAGGCCTTCTTTGGAAGGCGGCTCGACAAAGGACCTAGCTTGGAATCCTTTCAATCTGGACAACAAAGGAACTACTTCCAGAGCGTGCACCCTGCCCCTCTCCCAATCTGTCAGGTCACACCACTTAGAACCACAGACCCAGCTGGGAGTGTGTGTCGGGGGGTGTTCTCCTCGGCATGGAAACTCCGTGTCTCCCACCTGTGCAAGGGCAACCCTGGCCCGAGTAAAGGCGAGGCCTAAAGAAGGCCATTTAGCCATTCATTGTGGTGAGAGCAACGAAAGTGAAATGTTAAGAAGGCTTGAGCATTTTCAACAGTTCAAAGGTCACATTACAACTTGCAGCAAGAAGAGTGGATGGCTCACAATCCAGCAATGGTCAAGGGCCATTTCCTTCTTTGGTCCCGGGTGAGTCATGCTGTAGCCTCCCCCCATCCCGCTAATCAGCACTCAAAAGGATCATGGGGGACAGGAGGCAGAACATGGGAGAAGGTAGGATAACAAAACCAAGCCGGAGGTACCAAGTACATATTCTCCCTCCCACACCCTAGACAACAGCACTTGTTAAAACTAACATACATTTTCCAAATCTCCTAATAACCCCACGAGGCAGACATTATTATTCCCATCTTACAGATCACTAAACCGAGGCAAAGTACACCGAAGCAGCTTCTCGCCCAGGAAGTGGCCATGCTGGGACCCAAACCCAAGTCGGCCTGACTCTAAAGCCTAGTCATAACCACGCCCTAACTTCTGATCTCCTTCTAGACTAAGAGGCGGCAGATAATGACAGTTTCTAGGAAGCCTTTGGCTCAACCACAGGGGAAGCCAACATCAAAGACCAAGGAGGAAAAATATCTCTTCAGTGATGACTCTGGAGCAGGTCACAGAGCAAAGGAAGTGTTAGGCTCTCAACTTAAGGGGAAGACAGCCAGAAGTATTACCTTTTAACTGTAACGACTGGGGCAACAGCTCAAGAGGTCCCAGTGCTCCAGTGAGTAATGCCTGAGTTGATAGGAATGGAATGGCTGGTCCTGAAAACTTAATCACATAACCAAGTGGGTGCCTCCACCCTTGTCCTCAGCCCTAGAAACTTCCTGGGTGCTTACAGAAGGAATGCTGCCAAATCCTGACTGCTCCTAAGCCCTTGTCCCTTACTGGGTGAACAATCTCGGGGACTGTAATGGGAACTCAAGTTTTAAAGAATGAGTTGTGTCTTCTGACCCACGTAAAGAGCACAGCATGTGTTTTGTACACCAGTCTAACTGGAAAGAAAGTGCCGACATGGTGTTATATTTGAATAACAGCTATAAAACTAAACACATTTTTTGCTACTATAATGTACTAATTCTTGTCTGTATTTGAGCTAGCTCCTACGATAAGAGCAACAAGAATTGATGTGAAAAAGTGTGCTGATGGGGTGCCTGGGATGGCTCAGTCGGTTAAGCTGCCAACTTCAGCTCAGGTCACGATCTCGCGGTTCATGAGTTCCAGCCCCGCGTCGGGCTCTGTGCTGACAGCTCAGAGCCTGGAGCCTGCTTCCGATTCTCTCTGCCCCTCACCTGCTCACACTGTCTCTCTCTCACGCTCCCTCTCAGAAGTAAATGAACGTTAAAAAAAAAGTGTGCTAATGACTGGTCTCACCTCTAGAAAAAAGTTGGTAGATGGCAATCTTTCCTTACCATTCACACTTAAAGGTATTTAGAAAATTACAAAAAGAAACAAAAAACCCTTTTTCTTATAGCAGTTTCACTGAGATATAACTCACATCTGACACAATTCTTAAGTCTTTAAACTTTAAAAAAAATTTTTTTTTAACATTTATTTATTTTTGAGAGAGGAAGCATGCATACACAAGGAGAGGGGTAGAGAGAGGGAGACAGAGGATCTGAAGCAAGCTTTGTGCTGTGAGTGAATAGCCCCATGGGGGCTTGAACTCACAAACGGACTATGGGATTATGACCTGAGCCCAAATCGAGAGTTGGACGCTCAACCAACTGAGCCACCAAGACGCCCCTAAGTATTTAGCTTTTAACTTTGCACTTATGACCTGCTATTATAATTACTCAGACTGTAACAACACAGAAAACATCTCATATTCAGATAGAAACAAAATATGTACGCTCTCACATAGGCAAACACAAAAAGACGGAAGAATGAAAATGGGACACCCTGTTAGAGGACTGTGCAATTAGAGGATCTTTTTTTCCAAAATACTCAATTCTTGCTGTTATAATAATTTGACAATAAAAACAAAACTCTGATAAGAGAACCACCAGAAAAACAGTACCATGTAACTCTTTCCTTGTCAGAGACCTCTGAGAAAAAGCCCACGTTTATGCTCTAACAGATACCCTTTGCTGTACCATCCTGAAAAATAATTCTCAGTAGAACATTCCACGAGTGGGGGTTCTCCCGAAGTTCACCCAGCAAAGGCACACGCAGATCCGCGTGTGAAGGCTAGGAAGGGACTTTACCACACCTCACGAGCCGCCCCTCTGAAGTGTCCTTCATGATGAGCAGAACCCCACACTGCTTGCTTAAGAAAAGCCCGAGCCTCTCCCTCTCTGATTTCAAAGTCCTGAGGGTAGTGGGAATGTGCTCAAAGCCCAAATAGGAAACCTGTGCGCTGCAGCAATCAATCCTGCAGAAGCTGGCACACGTTCCAGAGCCTCTTTCCTCACATGGATGACAAAGAGAATCGAGGGTTTAATCGGAAGCACTGCCCACGTGCGATTGCTGGCAGGCTCCTGAAAGTAAGTTCTCGCTAAAATCAGCAGTCAGGTGCAAATTCCTCGGAAACATGCTCCATGGGCGGCATGGAGAACGCAGATGTAGGACTCTGAAGCCTGCAGAGACTACTAACAGTGCTGGGTAGGGGGGAGGCTGGAGAAGAGAAGCAGCGGGAGGTGACCGAGTCAGCTCTGTCCCGGGGCAAATCCTTCCTCTAGACTTCAAGCCAATTAGTAACACTTGGCGACCAAGACACTTGACCTTCTTAAGGGAATTCAAGTGTGTTACGTAGTCACCAAAGATGAGACCCGCTCACTGGGCTGAGCCAAGGCCTCTGGGGAAGGTAAGTGAGGGCCTCGTCCACTCGTCCACTGCTCTGGAACTCAGAGACAATCTACCAACCTAGTTCCCAAACTGCCAGCAAGGCACCCCAGGGTGTTGCAGCAAACTCACAAAGGTGCTCACAACCTGTAAAAGTTTCAACATCTATCTGATACCACACAGATTTATGTGTTCTTCCTTTCCAGGGGCTATCAAATTCTGAGGATTGTCATGTTGACTCTTTGGAGCTAACTGTNCAGAGTCTGGAGCCTGCTTCAGATTCTGTATCTCCCTCTCTCTCTGACCCTCCCCTGCTCACACTGTCTCTATCTCTCAGGAAAAAAAATTTTTTTTAATTTTTTAAAAATATAAAGATTTATTTGTAAGTAATCTCTACACCCAACATGGGGCTCCAACTCATAAACCAGAGATCAAGAGTCACATGCTCCACTGCCTGAGCCAGCCGGGGGCCCCTGGCCTAGGGGTTCTGGGAAAAATTGCCGAGACACGAAGGGTGCCATGGACTGAGAAAACATGGATGACACACAGGATGACAGCACCTGACCAGACTCAGTTTTTGCTAAAAAGGCCATGAAGTGCCAACGACTGCGCTTTAGATTGTGGAAGACACAGCCTTATGCCTCCTCTCGTCGCTGTCACATCACCTGGTAAAGGGGGCGTCAGTGACGAGCCGAGGGCAGCCGAAGCCACATGCCTGTGGTCCCACAGCTGGAGAGAAGGCCAAGCCTGTGCTCGACTCAGGTCTTCTGACTCAAGTCCACTAGCCTGGCTCGAAGGTGCGAACTCACATTTCTGCATGAACTTTGGGGTCGAAGAATCTTAAAAATGTTTTATCTTAACTAGGGCTAGGCACATCTTTTAAAAATTGCCGGAACCACGTCTCCCCCACCCGATGCCGCCTTCTTGACCCAGAGATGCTATTTTGTTTTGACAGATGTTTGCTCTTTGGGCCAAGAGGATTCTTTCTCTGGGTCAAAGCTGGGACTGCAACACCTCCAGGAGTATGGCCCTCCCAGTTAGCTGGCTGCGGACCGCTCCGGCTTTCCCGTGCCAGGTCATCAATGCCTGTGTTTGTTTTCAAAGGAAGGGTGTGTGAGAGACAGTAAGCCAGTGGAAATACCTTCATCCACAGGAACTGTGGGAGTGGGGAAAAAAATAAACAAGGGAAAACGTTCCAGGGCCGCCGAGGTAGAACACAGACAAAGGAGAGTGGGAAAAGGAAGCCCATATGCCAAGGGCAAACAGATGGAGGAAACACTTAAGCCATCTGGTACCCCTGTCCCTGCAGTAAAGAGCTGAACAGAGGTCTGCCACTTCTGCTCGGACTTTTTCTAGGACAGCAGTGCCACCTTCTGTCGAGTAGTCAGATCTGAGTCGGGTTGCTTACTGAGGAGGTAAGACCAGAAAATTGAAGTTAGAGGAAAAAACATGATGCAACAGAGTGCCAAAGCATTCTGCCTCCCGCAGAACACTCAGCCACCTTCTTTTCTCTCGTTAAGGGCAAACTCAGCAACCCAGAGTGCAATCCCTCCTCCTCAGGTGGATGGATCAGGACCAAAGGCTCTCTCTAGAAGTGAGTCTGTAGTTATCACTTCTCTTCTTTTTTAAATAGGCTTCACACCCAGTGCAGAGCCCAACACGGGGCTTGAACTCATGATCCTGAGATCAAGACCTGAGCTGATATTAAGAGCTGGATGCTTAACTGACTGAGCCACCCAGGTGCCCCTGGAGTTATCATTTCTTACTCAACCCCCAAATATGGACTTTGTGCTCAGAGGTAACCCCAAACGTCAGAGTGATAAAAATTAGGGCCATTCCTAGTCTTTGTACTCTACACTTATATTTTCTAAAGGCGGCAATTAGTTAGGGAACATTCAACTCTGCTTATCCATAATACCCAAGCCCTCTCCCAGGAACCTGTTTGGGGGGCTAGTCCAATCCCCAACCCCCAAATTTCGTTATGACATTCTTGATAAATGCTTTCTTAACAACTGTCTGAAAAAGGTCCAGAAACAGGGAGCTTACTACCCTCCCTATAAAGCAGCTCAACCCACGTATGGCCAGAGATGACAAAAAGGTCTTCATTATAGGAAGACAAACACATTCCTTTTAATTCTTCTGTAGGTTGCTTCAAGTTCAGCACATGGCTTCCACCTCCCAGATGACACCTCCTCCCTGGTTGGCTCTCCCAGCTCCTGAACCTTCCATGTGACGTGGTTTCCAGTCCCCTCACCTTTATATTGCTCTCCTCTGAGCGTACTCCAGTTTCAAACTGTGGAATTCGATATTCCCAAACAAGCCCAACGACAGGGTGACCAGCCTGGGAAGCAAGCATAGGTCATTGCAGCTAACGCTACTGAACACAGACACGCCAGACACTATTATGCTAATTATCTATTTATGCTTACTCAGTTAATTCACATAAAATAAGTGAGGTAGATTTTATTAAGATGCATAATTTTGGGGCACCTGGGTGGCTCAGTTGGTTAAGGGACCAACTCTTGATTTCGGTTCAGGTCATGATCTCATAGTTTGTGAGTTCAAGCCCCATGCTGGGCTCTGCACAGGCAGCACCAAGTCTGCTTTGGATTCTCTGTCTCCTTCTCTCTCTGCCCCTCCCTCACACACTCTCTCTCTCCAGAATAAATAAACATTAAAAAAAAAAAAAGCCTATTTCCCAGGTGACAAACTCTCAGGTTAAGGGATTTCTCCTAGGAGAGCTGGAATTCAGATTCAGGGCTCTGACTCCAGAACCTTCACTTCCACCCACCACGGGGGCTGTCTTGTCTTATTCTGGATTCTCTACCCCCCTCACTGCACCTCAAGGTCACTGACACTTACAGAGCAGTGAAAGCAGTCACCAAACAACTACTCAGTATTACCGACCCAAGATTCTGGCTTCTAAAGAACAGGGGTTCTCAAAGTTGCTCTAGGGACCCCCAGAGGTCTGTAAGGTCAAACCTGTTTTCCTAATACTAAGACATCGCTCACCTTTTTCACTGTGCTGGCGCTGGCAGGGGCAATGGTGGGTAAACTGCTGGCCCTTTAGAACCAATCGAGGCAGCTGCACTGAGTTTTAGAAGTAGGAATGCTCTCAGTTACCAAAACAGCCAATTTCACTTAAAAATACCCTTGGTGCTGGGGTGCCTGGGTGGCTCAGTCGGTTAAGCCTCTGACTTTGGCTCAGGTCATGACCTCACGGTTCCTGAGTTCAAGCCCCACATCAGGCGTTGTGCTATCAGGGCAGAGCCTGCCTCGGATCCTCCGTCCCCCTCTCTGCCCCTTCCCTGCTTGTTTTCTCCCTCTCTCTCAAAAATAAATAAAGTTATAAAATATATATATATATATATATATTCTGTGTGAAGGNTTTTTTTTTTTTTTTTTTTTGCATTTTCTGTGATGACATGAGAGGTCACATAAACACCTCATCTGCCCACTGAGGTCCAATGGTTACCTCAAGGGCAAGCACTTATGTGAGGGAGCTGTAAGTTGATCTAGTTGCTTTCTTCATGGAATGCCATTTTTACTTGAAAGAATGAATGACAGACAAACTATGGTTAGTCAGATTTGGGTAACTGGCAGACATTTTCGAAAGAAATGAAGCAATTCAAGATCTCAAGTAAAAACGAGCATCTTAGAAAATGTGTACTGCCCACTGTGAGCAGACAGCTTTCCAATACTTAACGGCTTGTCTGATGAGATGGGTAATGTCATTAACAAATATAACGCTTTGGATATTATAAGGCAAAATGCATCGCTGGAGCTCTGCATAACTCCGTGAACCACCATTTTCCAGATCCCCAGCGCCTGAGGATGTGTCAGTATGGGTAAAAGAGCCCTGCAGAGTGTGTGGCAGATCTGTGGATGTTAATAAAGCAAGGTCCAAAAAATTCACTGAGGTTTCACATCCCACAGTGCAACTAGTTTTTAGGAAACCTCTCCCTGTTGAGTTTTGATCGAGCATCAAAGAAGAAGATCCACAATCACCTAAAGGGCTATTAACATACTTGTCTTCGTTCCAGCGATCTGTGTGTGAAGCCAGGTTTTCTTCACCTACTTCAATCAAAACAACACACTGGATCAGACTGAATGCGGAAGCACTTAAGAGAACCCAGCTAGCTGTCCATGAGGCTGGATGTTAAGGAGACCCGCAAAAAGTCAAAACAATATCTGTCTTTGAGTTTGTGGATTCAATTTTTTCGGTTTCAGAAATAGTTTTTGTTTGTTTGTTAAAAAGTAACTTACCTTAACATGTAATGGGTTTAAATGTTATTTTATTTTCTTAAACTATTTTTGTTAATATTTATTTATTTTTGAGACAGAGAGAGACAGACTGTGAGCCAGGGAGGAGCAGAGAAAGAGGGAGACAGAATCCGAAGCAGGCTTCAGGCTCTGTCCTGTCAGCACAGAGCCCAACGCGGGGCTCGAACCCACAAACTGCGAGATCATGACCTGAGCCGAAGTCGGATGCTTAACTGACTGAGCCCCCCAGGCACCCCACAAATATTTATAATTTTAAAATAAGTTAAGGGGCGCCTGGGGGGCTCAGTCAGTTAAGCGTCTGACTTCGGCTCAGGTCGTGATCTCACTGCTCGTGGGTTCGAGCCCCACATTGGGTCCTGTGCTGACAGCTCAGAGCCTGGAGCCTGCTTCCGATTCCTCGTCTCCCTCTCTCTCTGCCCCTACCCCACTCTCAGTCTCTCTCTCATAAATGAATAAATGTTAAAAAAAAATTTATAAATATTTGGGACGCCTGGGTGGCTCAGTCAAGTGTCTAACTTTTGGTTTTGGTTCAGGTCATGATCTCACAATTCGTGACTTCGGGCCCTACATTGAGCTCTGCGTGGACAGCACGGAGCCTGCTTGGGATTTTGTCTCTCCCTGTCTGTCCTTCCCCCACTCGCTGCCTCTCTCAAAAATAAATAAACTTAAAAAATATTTAAAAATTTTCTCAATTTTAAATGAAGTGATGCTCTTTGGGATCCTCAGCTTTTAATTGTGTAAAGACACCAAAACGTTTTGAGAACTGCTGTAGTAAAAAATCAAAAGCAGATCTTATTTATTTATTTATTAATTATTTTTTAAAGTTTATTTTTGAGAGAGAGAGATCCCAAGGAGGCTCTGCACTAACAGTGCAGAGCCCCATGTGGGACTTGAACTCGCAAACTGTGTGATCATGACCTGAGCCAAAGTCAGACTTCCAACCGACTGAGCCACCCAGGCACCCCAAAAGCCAGATTTTAAAAAGCCAAGGCAGTGAGGTGCCTGGGGTGGGGAGTGGGGGTTGGTTAAATGTCTGAATCTTGATTTCGGCTCAGGTCATAATCTTACTGTTCGTAGGACTGAGCCCTATGTCGGGCTCTGCACTGACAGTGCAGAGTCTGCTTGGGATTCTTCCTCCTTCTCTCTCTCTGCCCCCTGCCACTCCCCTGCATGCACTCTCTCTCTCAAAATAAACTAAAAAAAAAAAAAAAAAAAAAAAAAAAAAAAAAAAAAAAAAAAAAAAAAAAAAAAAAAAAAAAAAAAAAAAAAAAAAAAGCCAAGGCAGAAAGGAGTGCCATCTGGTGGAAGAGACAGTTATGACACCACTCCATTTGCAAACAAAATAAATGACACCCCTAATCCACACTGATGACATCGCCTCTTAGAAACTTCACATACTTAAGGCAGAAATACTCAAAATTCAAGACGTGGAAGATAAAAATATTGTTAGAAGTCAATTAAGTATGCCAGGAAAGATCCAGAATAGAGGGAGGGTTGGGAGGGTTTTGAGGTCGAGGCCATGACCTCATGTCTTGAGGTCTGACGACAGTTCTGGCAAGAGAGGAAGCCAATGTCAGGACGAAGGCGTGGGGAGCCCAGAAGACTCCTGCTGGGGACAGTTTCTAGTCCTTGGAGAGGCCACATCACTCAAAAGTTTTGGACTTGAGGATCTCTGAATGGGAGGGCTGTCTGACCCCTTCCACACTCAGCCTCCAAAAGAACTACATCAAGTTACTGGGAGGCTAGAATGTTCTGTCCTCTGAGGGCTGGCTCCGCAAGAACAAAGACTGTTCCAGAAAACTTTTCATTCCACAACCAGACTCAAAGTTCAAATGACTGAATGAAATACAGTAAAGCACATCAGTCAAAGGGTCAAGTATAAATGTGTCTTTCCAGCCTTCATGTGGTTCCAAGAAAGGCTGAGCACAGGACACATCCACAAGCTTCCCAATTCTGTCCCTCTCGCCCCCAGGCCCGGCTGTTCTTCCTCATTCCCAGGGGATTTGCTGTTTATTCCAGAAAGGCTGACAGTAAACTACCCACACCTTTCTCTCCAGCCAACTTCCCCAGGGGGCCTTCGAGCCTTAGGCAAAGGCCAGCAACTGTACACATAAAGTCTCCAGGACTCATGAACCCTCCCTTCCCTCCACTCCAAAGCCCGAGCACTTGGCAGCTCCTCAGGTTTATTTCCTGCATGGGCTCTAAGGCCCACACACCCCAACTACTAAGAAGATTACTACTACTACTGGGCATTTTTCTTCTGCAAGCCCAGGCAGAGGTGTGGCCGCCCATGACCCAGGCCACAAGTCCACCCTCCTGCTCATAATGTTTGCGTGGGTTAAGCCTCGGTTCCTCACTTGGCACAGAAAGGAGTGGCATTTGCTGTGCCTAGGGCTCAAAATTTTCTTTCTTCTGCATGCTGATGCCCAAACTTCCTTTCCTGGTGAAATGTGTTATCTGCATCCCCCACAACCTTTCACGGGTTTATTCCAATGGTCGCACACAGTTC
Source organism: Crocuta crocuta (assembly GCF_008692635.1). Lineage (NCBI taxonomy): Eukaryota > Metazoa > Chordata > Mammalia > Carnivora > Hyaenidae > Crocuta > Crocuta crocuta. Next base: position 2,965,935 of record NW_027527428.1, on the reverse strand, counting down.
TATCCAAACACAGAATAAGCTCAAATTTGGAACCGTATTTTCGGATATACTATTGTTTTGATTATAATTTGGTACAATTTTCCAGAGTTCTTCTATGTCGCCTTGAAAGCTTCAGCTGGTTTCAAAGCAGTTTTTAATCACAAAAGTTGGCCCATATTCCCCAGGCCTAGAAGGATGGAATTAAGACTTCCTCTTAGAAAAAGAAACGTTTCCTAAAGAAAGCATCCTTAATAGGCACAGTTATACTGACACCCAGGGCACAGTAGAGCAAACCTACTCTACTGTGGCACAGGGCAGGGGGAGTAGGGGGTCTTAACCATCATCACAATAGGTCAGGGAGCATGACCGGAAATGCCACTAATGACTCTTGGCTGCTAGTGGGAGAGAACTATCGAGGAATGGCTACGCCGTTTCAGAAAGACCACTCTGCTTACCCAAAAGTGGATGGGCATGAGCTGGAGGGAGTAAGAATTAGGTGCAGCTTCTCCAACAGCTGGGGAGACCTCACTTTGACCCTCTTGTGGCCCTTCCTCACTTCTAGACGACTAAAAAGTACAAAAGGCAGCCCTTAGGGCTTCCTGACTCTAGAAACATTCCCACATCTAATGTGGAGGGGCAGTGACCCCGCCAAGCCCTCCTGGCTGCAGGTCACCCGCAAGCTGCCATACTCAGCCAGGCATCTTGCCTTTCTAGTCTAGAGATACGGCACTATCCGCACTTCTGGAAACCCGAACTGCTCAGGACTTCCTCATTCCATGGTGACCTCCAGGCTTCTTTAGAAAGCCAGTTTCATTCTGGAAAATTCACAGGTGGTTGCGGGGCGTGTTAGTGGGACCAACCTTGACCAGACAGGAACTGAGCCATAACGTTACAATGCCTTGTTCACATCCAGCCACCCCACCACAGCCAACACCAAATACCTTTGGGTCATCAGCCTCAGGTTTTTCAGTCTCTGAATCGTCATCTTCCTACAAGACAAAGAATTTAGAGGATTAAGCTTAAAGGAGTGGGCCTGAGGGTTCTCACATGCATAACTAGGGGCTGGAACAACTTACCCAGCCTGGGCCATCCCACCGAGAACCCTCCCCTGGCCTATGACCCAGAACTAGAGAAAGAGCAGGGGAGAAGGAGATGTTCGGGGTGGGGTAGGGGAGGACATTAGCAGCTCAAAGTCGTTACTCCAGCAGTGCCACAGTGTCTACAGCGATGAAAATGCCTGAGATTAAAAATCACATATATAAAAATGGAAGAAGACGGTCATGTTTCAGAAAAGAATAAGACCAGGCCCCACAGGCTAAGAAGGGCATAGCGTTTCCAGTGAAATATCAATTATTTAAAACCAAGAACGTGAGCCTTTTTTCCTTCTTTGCCTTACATACACACATCGTTCACGGTCGGAGTGCCATGACGCACACACACCTACACCCTGGCACTCCAGCCCAGGGTCAGCCGCAGCTACATGAACAGCAGGAAGGTGGGCATCAAATGTCCAGGGCAAGTGACCCAGGAAAGGACTAAAGAGCAACACCCAGCCTTTCCTGGGTCTCAGCTGAGTAGGCCCTGCCTCCATCCGGGCTCTCCCAGAACTGCCACTGACCCATTCTCTCCAGTCTTGTTCCTGGTCCAAATGGCCAGCCTGACACAAAGCACCATGTGAACAAGGCATTCTCCAAAGTGTGCACTGGCCGCACATGACCTAGCCCGCCATTCCACTGAATGAGTGCCAGTGAAGGTCAACCACCAGCTACCCTATCAGGTAGCTACAGCCACGTCTGCTCCCAGAACACCCCGATGCACAAAAGCCTTTAACTTAACACCCAGGGGTAACAGGTAATTTTCATTTGAAATTGCTTTTTTCAATGGAGCTACACTTTGACCCAAACATTAAATAGTGCCCCAGCTGTTACCATAAACACCACCCGCAAGACTCAGACAAATTATACTGATGGGTTTGAGATTGAACTGTTCTGTCAGATGCCAGTAATCCCAAAGGCTTAAACGCAATCTCCATAAATTACTTAAAATGAAATCCGTCATGCCAATAATCAGAGAAGTAGCTCAGCCAAATACAATCACATTTTAGAATGTCTATATTATGATTTGATGAGAGGACTTCACTAGAATATGAAAGTGTAAATATGATGGAAATTCTAAGCAAAGCCCGTGTGCAACAATACTTCAGAAAGACATCATGCAAATTTACTAAAGAAAATGGTTATGGTGTTAAGCTGGTAAGTGTGCACGTAAGAAAGTCAGGAAAAAAAAACAATTGCAAAGCTTTTCTAAACAACTGTAGTCAATTCTGAATTATCAGCATTAATGGTGGGGCTAAGAGAATGACAATACCTTCCAAAAGAGCATCAAATACAATATGCATTTTTGTTTCATTAGAAAGTGTATGAACGCTAACATTTAAATATCAACGCATAGGAAAGCCTTCAAACGGATAATAAAGTACATTGTTTCAATTAACGGTGTTGCTACTAAATTCTATATTCAGATTTCACTTAGTATGCCTTTGTGCTAAGCACCCGCTTGAATCCTTGTTTTCTCTCCAAACTTTTTAAGTTCTGGATCCTGAGGTTCAGGTGATAGTGTATCAAAAGGCTTTCTGGTTCATTAAGACAGTTTTCTGTGTTGTCAGCGCACAACTCGATGTCAGGCAAGTTTTGTGCTCAAGAACCAAAGGCACTCTGATAAAAAGTGTCAAGTAAGATGTCAAGAAAGTTCAGAAGGATCAAACCAAAAATAAAAAACTAATTTTCCTTCCTAATCGTTTTAATAAGCTGAAAGATTTTAAACCAAGATTAAAGATGATACAGAGTTTTTTGTAGATATAAATATCAGTTAGGAGGAATGCGTTGTTACAAATGGAATAAATTATCTTAGCAAAGAAAATGAACATGAAACATTCATTGATACCTGGGTTAAATAGAGTAGTTTGGAATCCTCCCCCCCCCCCCACT
>NW_027527428.1:2915069-2962960 GCF_008692635.1 Crocuta crocuta | reverse complement strand
TGTTTGGACCCCTCCCCCCCCCCCCCCATTTCAATTCAGAAGTTAGTACGAGATGGTGCAAATGAAAATAAATTTCATTTTCAAAGAGAACTACTGATATCCAATCCAGTTTCCTCAACTGATACCAAACAAAAAGAGGGGGGAAGAGGGGGAAATGACGTTGGCCATGGAATGGAACACTGTTGGCACAGTTCAGAAGGTTTCTGACAAATGAAATGGTGCTTTGAACAACTGTGGATTTGGGAACAGACTTACTTACCGACTGTTTGCTGTTCTCGTCCTCCTCTTCTTCGTAACCATCTTCATCACCTCCGAGGCGAGAAAAGTCATCCTCTCCGTAGGCTTCAGATACTAATCCACCTTTCTCTTCTGAAACAGAGGGAAAAAGGAAAATGAATAAATGCGTTCAAAAATAAAAGACCACCTTTCAGTGGTTTGAATGGCTAGAACTATCTCTGAAGATCAAAGGGGAGCCTAAATCTCGCATGACTATAAGCCCAGAACCTGCCTTTTGAAAGAGCACAATTTAGTGGATAAAATCATTAAAAAACATGGAAGAAAACTAAACACTAAATCCTTTCTCTTAAGCTTCTAATCTTCCTAGTATGCCAACTGAAGGCTTCTCTTCTTTGAACTATTGCTGCACGTTGTTGAAAAAAACCTCTTTATTTTTTAAAATTTATTTTATTTTATTTTAGGGAGAGAGAGCAGGGGAGGGGTAGAAGGAGAGAGAGAGAATCTTAAGCTTACACAGGACTCAAGCTTATGACCCTGATATTTTGACCTGAGCCGAAATCAAGAGTGGATGCTTAATTGACTGAGCCACTCAGAGGCCCAGAAAACCTTTTTTTTTTGATATATGCATCTACCTTGTATCAGAGGCATCAGAACTTGTCTTCTCCTTTTTTAAAAAAAGTTTTTTTTTTTAACATGTATTTATTTTTGAGAGACAGAGACAGAGCACAAGTGGGGAAGGGGAAGAGAGAGAAGGAGACACAGAATCTGAAGCAGGCTCCAGGCTCTGAGCTGTCAGCAGAGCCAGACGTGGGGTTCAAACTCACAAACTGCAAGATAATGACCTGAGCCAAAGTCAGTCACTTAACCTACTGAGTCACTCAGGCGCCCCAAAACTTGTCTTCTTATACAAGATGAAGGCTCTGTTGCCCTCACTTTTGTGCTCTCTTTTAGGAACAGGAACTTTAACTGGGGGCACTCAGAGGGATTCCCAATCATATCTACTTGAGAAGAAAAATCTTCTTCTATGCTTAAACCAAAACAAACAACAACAAAATTACAAATGCTACAATTACTGGGAAACCACCAGAGAACCTCTTGACTGGGTCACACAAAACTGGGAGTAGCTAACCTCCAGATGCAGAAAGGAAGGCCCAGATCTGTTCCGTAACTTGCTGCCCTCTCTATGATGCCAAAGAAATCTGTTCCCAATTCCTAACATTGTGAATCTAAACCTGAGTAGGGCAACAAAATGATGGGCTTTAACAGCCTACAAAGTACTGGAATCACTGAAGAACATTAAAAAGCTACAAAATGCCCAGATCTTACCCCAAATCTACAAATTACTTTCTTGCCAGCCAGACCAGATACATATATTTTTAAAAGTTCCAAGACGGGGGTGCCTGGGTGGCTTAGTTGGTTAAGCGTCCGACTTTCGCTTAGGTCATGATCTCACGGTTCGTGGGTGCGAGCCCCGCGTCAGGCTCTGTGCTGACTGCCAGCTCAGAGCCTGGAGCCTGTTTCAGTCTGTGACTCCCTCTCTCTCTGACCCTCCCCTGCTCACGCTGTCTCTCTGTCTCCTAGAAATAAATAAACATTTAAAAAAAAAAGAAAGTTCCAAGACGGGGTGCCTGGGTGGCTCAGTCGGTTAGGCGTCCGACTTCGGCTCAGGTCATGATCTCATGGTTTGTGGGTTCGAGCCCTGCGTCGGGCTCTGTGCTGACACCTAGCTCNCTCCCCAACTCGTGCTCTGTCTCTCTCTGTCTCAAAAATAAAAACAAACAAACAAAAAAAACAAAGAAAAAAAATTCCAAGATGCGTCTAGTGCACATTCCTAATGCATAGTTATAGACTTAACATGACACAACCTTTACCACCCTCCACGTACGTTCTTCCCATTACACAACGAGCCGGGAGGGAACAGCTAGTGGATCGGTAGCTTTGGATCCTTTCCATCTTTCGCCCATCCCTAAGCCCAGCACGGATGCTCGGCATGGAGAAGACTTTCAATAAGTTACCGCAGAATAACCGAATCAACGGAAGGAGATGGTCCATTCTTACTCCAGAGCGTCTACTCTGTCCCAATCAGGGCCTCGATGGCGCTTCGGGGCTCCGGGGCCCGATACCTGGGGCACAATGACCATCTCTTTCCCTCCCGCTCTGCTAGGGGAGCAGCTTTCCGAGCAGACACCTCATTCTCCCCTTCCAGCTCCCTACTCGGGCCTCACCAGCCGCGCTGCCCGCCGTCTCGACGCCAGCTTCGCCGTCGGACTCGGGCTCTGAATCTTCCGCGTAAACTGCCAGGGACGACAGAACATTCTTCTTCCCCGCCATCTTACTCCCATAACCCCAGCGCGCCTCACTCTTCTGACTCAAAGAAGCCGACTTCCGTGCGGAAAGGCGACTTTTTTCTATCCCAGAAGAACCCGCGCCGGTTCCTGCCCGGAAACCAATCAAAACGGCCGTTTCTGGGTCTGGCCCCGCCCCTCCTACCGGGCTCCCGTGACATCATCACTGCGCGACGGATGTAAGGTTGTGTGGGTTTTACCTGATAACTGAATTCTCAATTTTTTTGGCTTCTCAGAGTTTGGGGTGGTTTATGGGGGTCTTCGACTAGTTCCCAACCAGCGGGCAGCAGCGTCCCGGCAAGAGTCCTTCGCTTTCGGGTGGCCCGCGACCAGCTCTGATATCTTGGGGTGAAGAGAGGGAGGCTTCGGCTGGGGAAGGGAGAAAAGAGCGAACTGGGGTTTAGAGGAGGAAAAGCGATGAGCTCTCCTCCAGGAGGTGGGAAGAAGGGGTCGGGGTTCTGGCGGGAAGAATGACCGTGAAAGCGGCACTTATAAAAGGAGAAGGTGGGTCTTAGAAAAACAACTCCATCTTCAAAAATATTCCGAAGACATTTGTGTTTCTTCTCGTTTCTTCTCTGATTTCTAGCTCTGTGCCGTACCGCTGCATGGGATAGTTCAGTGTTTTTATTTTCCTCATCATAAAAGTGGAGATGTTAATTGCCCGGGAATGGGTTGCTTGAGGCTGTTCACCTGGAGCTATGTTACTTGGAAATAATATATTTCTTGAGAGTAATAAAGCAAATTTTACTCAGAAAAATAAGTATTTTTAAAGCAGAGTAGAGGGTTTTCATCGCAACCATATGCCTTAACTTTTGGCCACGGTCTGTCGCTAAGATGAGCACCCACCCTTCTTTTGACCCTGAACGTCGAGTCCGGAGCACGTTGAAGAAGGTCTTTGGGTTTGACTCTTTTAAGACACCGTTACAGGAGAGTGCGACCATGGCTGTAGTGAAAGGTAACATTGCCAAACTACCTGCATTTACATATGTGCTGGCTGTACCGTGGCATTGCCACGGAGAGTGCCACCACCCTCCTTCTGACCCCTCCTCCCGCCCCCCCCGTCCATAATTATTGTTGGAAATCTTCTAAACGTGTCACTTAAAACTGGCATTTTTATTGGCAGAATCACCCAGCCATTCTGGTTCTTCATAGCCAGAGCTGCAGATTGTCTTTGAAAACAGTTCGTAGATTTCAGTTGGTGTTTGTGTGTAGGCATTAGTGGGAGTGGCAGGAAGGGCTTAATCCAGTTACTGACTTTCTAAGTCCTTTGTTGAAGAGGGAGTGGTCTGGGTCCCAAATAGGGAAGGAAGGAGTAATAATACCATAAATCTGATACATACAGACAAATGGAAGTTGTCGAGAGGGTAGCAACGATATATTAGTTATATTTTAACACTTATAAGCAAAAGCCTTCTAAATGATGTGGCTTCCATATCTCCACAGGTATGCCCACTCATCTAGAAGTAATCAACTTTCATGGTTGCTTAATTCAATCATCCATAACCCAACAGACTCAAACTTCCCACCCTTGTGGTTGTCATTGCCGTTACTGGAAATGGTTTGTGCCCATTTCCAAATCTCTCTCGATCTCTGCCCTTAGCCCGGAAAGGATGGGAATATTGAGACCTTTCCACGTGCCACTCTGCTAGGTGCTTTTCCTACACTCTCATTAAGTGTTCAACAGCCTTGGCAAGGAAAAAGATAAAAGGCAGCAAGCATTTAGATATCATTGTCTTTTATTTTTTCAGGTGACAAGGATGTGTTTGTTTGCATGCCCACAGGGGCAGGAAAATCCCTCTGCTATCAGCTCCCTGCTCTGTTGGCCAAAGGCATCACCATTGTAGTCTCTCCACTCATTGCTTTGATTCAGGTGAGCCTTAGGGGGATGAAGATGGTAACCCAAAAAGTTTAGGGGAAGGTGGGATTGGTTTTTTGTTTGTTTTTTTGTTTTTGTTTTGCTTTGTTTTGTTCTTTCCAGCTGGAAATGTCCTATCTCATTTATTTGGTATTTCCCTTTCTATATCGGGTTTCTGAATTGTCCAGATGTGGAGTCTCCACTAGTGCATAGTGCTCTGGCAGGTTATGAATGAGTTTTCTGTATTTTGATGGCCCAAGGTCTCTTCTTTTTTTTACTTTTCACCCAGAGGAGTATGGAAATGTATCTGCATACACACAGACACTCACTCTCTCATGTACGTACATGGGCCCTCCTGACAGGATAGAAGATGCAGATGGGTAGAGAGCTAAAAAGATAGAAAGTGGTTGGGACCTTGTCAGCATCTGCTCTGCACCTCTGGCTATATTTAAGCCCTGCAGGTGGGCTGATCGAATCAGAAACGAGGAAGTGTGGCTGTGTGGTTAAGAGCCATCCGCCATGAAGAGAAACGGAATGACAGTGACAGTGCTTAGTGAGTTTCATGAGGTTTCAGGCTTTGTGCTAAATGCCTTAGATGCATTCACTTACCCTTTGCAGTATAAAATTTCACTTAATGCTAATAACTGTCCTATTAGATACTTAACCAGTTTTACAAGAGAGAGGAAAAAAAAAAACCCTGAGTCTCAGAGGCTAAGAGCCAGCCAAAGAGCATGTGGCGATTAAGTGAGCCAGGAATGAGCCAGGTCCATCTGCCTTCAGAGCCTGTGCTCTCAACCCCTTCACCTTCTGAACTTTTTGTATGCCCAGGGAAGACCTTGGAGGTTGGGAGGAGGGCATTTATGGCTGGGAAATGCCCAGCGAGCCAAGGTGACATTTACCACTGGGTCCTCCCCTCTGTGGCCTGTTTTCCTTCTACCCTCAGGACCAGGTGGACCACTTGCTGGCCCTGAAGGTACGAGTGAGTTCTCTGAACTCAAAGCTCTCAGCACAGGAAAAGAAGGAGCTGCTCACGGACCTGGAGCAAGAAAAGCCACAGACCAAACTTCTGTACATCACACCGGAGATGGCGGCTTCGGCCTCCTTCCAGCCCACCCTGAACTCACTGCTGGCCCGCCACCTGCTCTCCTACCTGGTGGTGGATGAAGCTCACTGTGTTTCCCAGTGGGGGCATGACTTCCGTCCTGACTACTTGCGTCTGGGTACCCTCCGTTCCCGCCTGGCACATGCCCCGTGTGTGGCCCTGACTGCCACAGCCACCCCACAGGTCCAAGAGGATGTGTTTGCTGCTCTGCACCTAAAGCAACCGGTTGCCACCTTCAAGACGCCCTGCTTCCGGGCCAACCTCTTCTATGATGTGCAGTTCAAAGAACTGCTTTCTGATCCCTATGGGAACCTGAAGGACTTCTGTCTTAAGGCTCTTGGACAGAAGACTGCTAAAGGGGTGAGGGCCCTGAGGCTGGGGGGGCGGAGGGCAAGACGCCCCGAGAGCAGCGGGGTGGTATCTTGCAGTGCAGAGGTGGTTGTTGGTTTTCTAGGACCTTTGATTTTTCTAGCTGCTTTAGCCAGAACTAGCTGCAGCTTCTTAAAACTCGCTCTCTGAGAGTTGTTCCTTTGGTTTCCTGGTGGCGTTATTCCTCCTAATGGAGTGCCCTTGTCCTGAAATTCTCCTGAGGGAGGTGAGCAGCAAGCCCCTGAGTGAGGCCTTTGCAGACCTCTCCAAGGCTTCAGGACAGGAAGCAGAGGAGATAGATGGGTTAGGGTTTTGTGCTGATTGATTACAAGGTGGCAGAGCCCTGCTGGTGGCCTGCCTCAGAGGAGCTTGTGAGGCTGACATGAGAAGGAGGAAAGCTTCTTTTTTTAATGTTTATTTATTTATTTTTGAGGGAGAGAAGGGGAAGGGCAGAGAGAGAGAGAGAAAGAGAATCCCTGTCTCTGTGAAGCAGGCTCTGTGCTGTCACCACAGAGACCGATGAGGGGCTCGAACTCTCAAACTGTGAGATCATGACCTGAGCTGAAGTCAAGAGTCAGATGCTTAACCAGCTGAGTCACCCAGGCGCCCCAGAGCAAAGGCTTCTTGTAAAGCAGTCCACGATATAATGGGCAGATTGTTCAGTTCTTCTCAATGCTCACTCTCTTCCCATGTCTCCTCATTCAGTCGCTGTCTGGCTGCGGCATTGTCTACTGCAGGACCAGAGAGGCTTGTGAGCAGCTGGCGACAGAGCTCAGTAATAGGGGTGTGAATGCCAAGGCTTACCACGCAGGTAAGGGGCACCTGGGCCATGTGGTCCTCTTCCCTCTCAGAGGCCGCTCAGTGGGTCTTTTTGTTCTTTAAGGATCCTGAATAATCAGATGGTCCATCATCTTTTTCCAGATACCCAGACAGAGTTAAAGCAATTCACTTACATCCGCAAAAAGGAGTCTAGACACAAATATAAGGTCTAAAATGAGAACCATGACCCCCGAAATCCTTTTCTCACCCTGAGCCCTCCCAGAAGCAGGTGATGAGTTATTTTATAAGTCCAGGTGTTTATAGGTGTTGTGGAGAGAGCACAGGTTTTAAAGGCCAGTGGACTTTGATTTGAATCTTGGCTTGACACTTACTGAGTGCTGTGTGCTGCACAGCAGGTAAGTGGTGGATTCATGGCATGTGTACAGAACCCAGGGCAGGGTCAGATCCAAGGTAGATCCCGAGGAAGATGTGGGTTCCCTTCGACACCTTCCCCTCCTTTACAGGGCTGAAGGCTTCTGAAAGAACATTGGTGCAGAACGAGTGGATGGAGGAGAAAGTTCCTGTCATTGTTGCAACCATTAGTTTTGGGATGGGTGTGGACAAAGCCAATGTCAGGTGAGTGATGGTTCTTGCCTTTCTTTCCCTGGCTCAGGTGAGTTGCCTAGTGCTGTCCCTCAAGGATCAAGTCCGTAGGCTCCTTCTAGGGCCCCAGGAGAGAGGCCCTGGTGCATGGCCCGTGTGGTGACAGGTGCTATGCAGCCTACTCCCAGGTGACTGCACCGCAGGGTTCGGTCATCCCCCAGGAGAGGGCAGCACACAGCCCATCAGGCCTGTCCGTAACTCAGCCTGTTCCCTCACATCCATCACATGGTCCCTGTGAGGGGGTGGAATGAACTATCTTAAGCTGCTCCCTGTGGGAAATCAAAGTCAGTGTCTCACTCCCAGCATTCCTTGTTACTGCTTACTGACAGTCTAGAGGACAGGGTGGGGTGAGTCCCAGACTTCTAGCACCACCCTGGCAACTCTTGATAAGTCTTTTCCTCTAGCCCCACCTAATCTTCTGGAGACATTGTGGGCTACAGCCTAAAGCCCTTTGCTCTGATTAACACCAACAATAATGCTTTGTATGATTTACAGAGCACTTTTGCATACATGATCTCATTATGACACAGGGACTCTGAGTTGGTCAGTGGAGGAATGAGTCTGTGGGCTTACATTTCAGAGAACACAGGCTTTGGAATCTGAGTTTGGACCCTGGGTCTGCTGTGGCTTGTTAGGGACCAACTTTGAAGTCAGACACCCCTAGGCCCAAATCTTACCCCTTACTGGCCCCTTGCTATTTCACCTTGTATAAATTTTCCTGAATCTCAAGTTCATTGTTTATAAAACAGGGTTATCTCACCTTATAGTAACTGTAAAATTAAATGAGACAAATAGATAAACTGGCTCTAAATAAATAAAATAGTAGGTATTTAATAATGTCATCCCTTTCTCTCTTCAAAGAGGTTAAAAGGACCTTCTTGAGGTTGTACAGCTCGTTAGTGGCCTACTCTTTTTGCTTTAAGCCCAGTGCTTTTTGCTCTGGGCCTCTGACTGTGAGTGTTCTTGGTTTCTCATGTACTGGAGTTGCTCCCCTTAACTCTGCTGTGGCAGAGTTCCTGGGCTGTTCCTGGCAGAGAGGCCTGCTGATGGGGGGCAGGGGTCTTGGCCACGTTTGCCTGGAAGCTGCCAGCCGCCCTGCTCCTGGTCGCCGCTTACTCTTCCCCTCAGCTCTTCTGTCACAGCTCACGCCGCACCTCCCTTTGGATCCTACAGGTTTGTTGCCCACTGGAATATTGCCAAGTCTATGGCTGGATACTACCAAGAGTCTGGCCGGGCTGGCAGGGACGGGAAGCCCTCCTGGTGCCGACTCTATTACTCCAGGAACGACCGGGACCAAGTCAGTTTCCTGATCAGGAAGGAAGTCGCAAAACTCCAGGTAGGTCCTGGGCAGCCTGAACCCTTTCCATCCAAACCTCCCACTCTCCAGTTTCATGCAGCTTATTTTTGAACCCAGGTAGAGCTTGTGTAAGCTACAGGGGTGCTCCTGGGGTTAAAAGGTATAGCGGTTAGAATGGTCTACTGGTGAATACCAGCTTGCAATAGCTAGGTTAGACCTTTTCATTATATGCATAGTCTTTTGTGTGTCCATTATTGTACATAGTCAAGATCAATCCTGCTTTAAAAAAATTTTTTTTTAAACTTTTATTTATTATTGAGAAACCGAGAAAGACAGCATGAGCAAGGGAAGGGCAGAGAGTAGGGGAGACACAGAATCTGAAGCAGGCCCCAGGCTCTGAGCTGTCACCACAGAATTCAGCGTAGGGCTCGAACCCGCAAACTGCAAGATCATGATCTGAGCTAATGTTGGACGCTTAACTGACTGAGCCACCCCGGTGCCCCTGCTTTAATTAGTATTGTTACATAAGCATTTTCCCATATTGTTGAACATTCTTTGTTTTTGTTCTCAGCTATTTTGCTTACTGGTTGTACATGTCTTGCACGGAGCCTAGAAATAGATCCAAGTACATAAGTGAGTTGATGTATCAGAGGTGGCATTATAAGTCAACAGGAGAAGGATGAACTGTTGAATAATTGGTGCTGGAAAAAGATAAAATCAGATACTTAACCTCCTCTACCATACACATGTAAGTTATGGTTGGATTAAAGAGTTCAGAAAACTGTAAAAGTGGGGAGAAATAGTTTTATTTCTTTGACAAAGGGAAGAGCATGCCAAGATCGTAAAAGAAAACCATCAAAGAGGACGTGAGCTATTTGACTCAATTCAAACAAAAAATTTCCGTATAACGAGATACCACTAACAAAGTGATAAAATGATCCATTGTCGGGGAAGAGATTTGCAATATACATAATTGACTAAATACCTAGAGAATTCCTACAGGTAAATCTGTAAAAAGCAGACAACTGTAGAGCAAAAAGTGTGAATTTTACCGAAGAAGGAACCAAGATATCTAATAAAGGTATACAGACTTGCTCAACCTCCCTTAGGAATCAGAGAAATGCAAAAGAGATGAGGAGTTGTCACTTTATACCCATCACACTGGCAAAAATCTACAACATCTTTATAATTACTGTGGGCGAGGATGTGGGGAAAGGGGGACACGTGATGTCTGGAAGATGAACTGGTGTGGCTGCTTTGAAGAGAGACGGGTGATACATGTAACGAGAAGGGATACTGGTGCTCTGTGGTTCAGTAATTCCACTCTAGGAAGACAAGTTGTCATGTGTACAGGGACGTACGGGGCTGTCTGCTGCAACTCCGGCATAATGAACTCTTTCTTCCTCGGTAGGGTATTGGATAAGTAGGCTTAGTCACACAGTGGAATGATCTAGAGCAGTCAAAAATGACAGAGTAAATCTGCATTCATCAACATGGATCAAGTTGCCCAAAGCATAATTTGTGAAGCTACAAATGGATGCATATAGACTTTTCCTTGTGAGAACTGTGGGGTCCAAGTGCCAAAATGACAATAAAAGGACAAAAAATATATAAACCCACAGGGACAAGGAGAACAGAAGACAAAATACCAGCAGGTAGAAATGTCAACAGGTGTCTGCCTAGAAAACCCCAGACTCTACTGGAAATCTATTAGAATTCATAAGAAAACCTGGCAGAGTGGCTGAATGAAAAGGAAGTATTTTAGAAAGGCCAGCTTTTCTCCACATTACCATGAATAACTAGGAGTGGAAATGAAAAAAAAAAAACTTCCAAGAATAAAGTCTATAAAATATCCAGAAGTAAATGTTATAGGCCATAAACGAGAACTTTTTAAAAAAATGTTTTATTTTAGCATTTATTTATCTTAGAGAGAGTGCAAGTGGGGGAAGGGCAGAGGGAGAGGGAGACACAGAATCTGAAGCAGGCTCCAGGCTCTGAGCTGTCCGCACAGACCCCGATGAGGGGCTCAAACCCATAAACTGTAAGATCATGACCTGAGCTGAAGTCGGAAGCTTAACCAACTGAGCCACTCAGGCGCTCCGAGAACCTTTTTTTTTTTTTTTTTTTTAAAGTTTCTCAGTGGGTTTTAATGTGTAGCCAGGGAGGAGGACTACTGATTTAGATGAAGAAAACTAGTATCTCATTGAAAGAAAACAAACTCTGAGCAGGTACAAAAAGTGAGTGAGAAGACATAAAACTGTCAGTTCTCCTCACAGTTCATATAAATGAGGCTCCAGTTGAAATCCCAAAAGACTTCTATTGGGAAGTGGAATCTTAGGATTTATGTGAAAGAGTAAGATCCCGAGAACAGCCAGGAAAAGTCTGAAGTGCAAGAATGGTGACGGGGACGAGCTTAACCCAGTGTCAGAACATGCTGGGGTGCAGCTGTAACCAAGTCCACATCGTAGACGTGGTAGTAGTAGCACAGACAATAGAATTAGAAGTAAGTCCCAGAATGGGGCGCCTGGGTGGCTCAGTTGGCTAAGCGTCTGACTCTTGATTGCAGCTCCAGTCATGATCTCACAGCGTGTGGGTTTGAGTGCTGACAGTGCAGAGCCTGCTTGGGATTCTTTCTCTCTCCCTCTCTCTTTGCCCCTCTCCCACTCGCATGCTCTGTCTCTCAGAATAAATAAACTTAAAAAAATTTACCTTTAAATTTGTTGTAGTTTTCCTCCCTCCCTCCCTCCCTCCCTCCCTTCCTTCCTACCTATAGAGAGAGCGAGCAAGCAGGGGAGAGGAGCAGAGGGAGAGAGAATCTTAAGCAAGCTTCATGTTCAGTGGGGAGCCTGATGCAGGGCTCAATCCCACGATCGTGACCTGAGCCAAAATCAAGAGCCAGATGCTCAACCAACTAAGCCACCCAGGTACCCTGTGTCTGACTCTTGACTTCGGCTCAGGTCATGATCTCAGAGTTGTGGGATCGAGCCCTGCATCAGGCTCTGTGCTGAGTGTGAAGCCTGCTTAAAATGATCTCTCTCTCACTCCCTCTGCCCCTCTCCCCCATTTGTGTACTCTCTCTCTAAATAAATTTTTTTTTAATTTTAACGATGAAAGAAAGAAATAAGTCCCAAAACATGTGAGAGTTTAATATTTGATGCAGCCAATAGTTTAATTTAATGGTAAACAAAGGAATTGTTTAGTGGGTGGTGCTGGCAACCCTCTGGAATAAAATAAAAGTCCCCCATTTGGCACCTTATATAAAAGACAAGTTAAGGACCTACGTGTAAGAAATAAACAATATTTTACAAGACACTTTATTCCAGTGTGTAACCTAAGGCTTGAAATAATTTTATAATGAAAATCAGAAACTCCGAAAGCTATCTTTAAAAAAAAAAAAGTTTTAAAGTTCTCCAGCTTCTGTAAATCCTGAACCCATGAAAAAGAATATATGTGGCAAAAGATACAATAAACAAAGCCCGTAGACAAACAGATCTGGAAAACTTGTTACCGTAAAGGGTATATACCAGAGGTTGAAGTTGAGGATGAGTGAACTTTCACCAACTAACAGGAAGAAGCGAAGCATATGAAAGCAAGTTCCCAGAAAAACTCAGCCAAATGGCATCCAGAGATGTTCAAATTCAATAGTAATCAAGTAAATGGAAATTAAAGTAAAATGACACACGTGTGAAAGGGCTCTAACACTTGTTGCTTGAGGGCATGTGCAGGAGGGGCCTGCACTTCACCAGGAGAAAAATGGGGTGTTGCCGTCTTGGGGGAAACACTCTAGCAGTACCTGTTACTCTGTAATACACAGGTCCCCTTCGCCCCAGATACCCTATTTCTGGGACCAAATCACTTGAAATAAAAGTGGCCATGCACAGGCTCGTGTGCTCAAGGGCCTGTGTGGTACCATTGGTCATGAGGACTGAAACTGAGGAACAAATACCCAGCCACAAGCAGTGATGAAATTATAGTACATGCTCACTGTGGGGTCACAGACATAGCTGGAAGCCCAGGAGTGCTCTTGTCTTGCTTAAAACCACAACAACAAACCATGTTTCCCATGCACCACAGTGTTTACAGCAGCACTATCAACAATAGCCGAAGTGTGGAAAGAGCCCAAATGTCCACTGACTGATGAATGGATAAAGAAGATGCGGTGTTTATATATACAGTGGAATATTACTCAGCAATCAAAAAGAATGAAATCTTGCCATTTACAACAACGTGGATGGAACTAGAGTGTATTATGCTAAGCAAAATAAGAGAAATAAATACCATATGATTTCACTCTTATGTGGAATTTAAGAAACAAAACAGATGAACATAGGGGAAGGGGAGGAAAATAAGGTGAAAAACGGAGAGGGAGGAAAACCATAAGAGACTCTTAAATACAGAAAACAAACAGGGTTGCTGGAGAGGTGTTGGGTGGGGGGATGGGCTATATTGGCGAGAGGCATTAAGGAGGACACTTGTTGCGATGAGCACTGGGTGTTACGTGTAAGTGATGAATCACTAAATTCTACTGAAGCCATACGTTAAGTTAGATTTAAGTAAAGTTTTTTAAAAATTAAAAAACATTACACATAATAGTAAAATGCTAAAGTTATTACTAAAAATAAAAAAAAATCACTTGCTTAAAGTAAAATACATTTATTACTGTTTGGCATTGTAGCTTTGCTTACTCTGTATCTGCTCTTTTGAAATGTAAGTTCCATGAGAGCAGGGACCTTTCGTTTCCTGTGTATCTGTAATGCCCAGGTCAGGGCTGGGGACATAGTAAATGCACAATAAATGTTTTGTGAAGAGATGAATAAATGAATCAATGGGGAGAGGAGGTGAATACAAGTAGGGATTGGGAAGGAAGGGGCCTTGCATGGACCAAGAAAGGTACTTTGTCATGACCAAAGGGGGCGTGATTAACTTGTCCCTTTTATCTGAAATTCAGATTAGACAAAGAAAAGATTTTGTAAGGTGATTGGGTATAAGGTGTTTATTTAAAACTTAACACAGTGAGTTATAGGAACTCACACTAGACTTATCGTTAAAACATTTGAGACAAAGAGAAGATCAGAAAGCTTCCTGAGAGGTGATATCCGGAGGACTGGGGGCCAGAACAGCACTGGTTTTCTCCATCATAATACCAGAAATGAGAAACAATGAGGCAGTGTCTTCCAATTCTAAGTAAACCATTTCCAACCTAGAATTTCCTACTCAGCAAGCCAGTTTAGTGTGAAGGCAGGTTAAAGACATTTTCAACTTCCGGCTTGCTAAGCAGAGGCCAGAAATGTTTGTTTTTAGGGCCTCTGGGAATAGAACTGTGTTGATAATGGCAGCGAAGGGGTTTACAGAAGTGCTTGGATTCTCAAGGCTACGCAAGGATTTAACTGTCACCATGTCAAGCAGAAAGGCAAACACCAAGACTACCAAGAAGCACCCCCGGTGTGCAACATCCAACACGTTCACCGTGTTTGACCAGTCACAGATTCAGGAATTCAAAGAGGCCTTGAACATGATTGATCAGAACAGAGATGGTTTCCTTGTCAAGGAAGATTTGCATAATACGCTTGCCTCCCTGGGGAAAAATCCAACTGATGAGTATCTGGGACCCCGTGATGAATGAGGGTCCCGGGCCCATAAATTTCACCATGTTCCTGACTGTGTTTGGTGAAAAGTTAAATGGCACAGATCCAGAAGATGTCCTCAGAAATGCTTTTGCTTGCTTTGTCGAAGAAGTGACTGGCACCAGGCAAGAAGATTACCTGAGAGCTGCAGACAACGATGGGAAGCCGGGTTCCAGGCGAGGCAGTGGAGTAGCTGCATGGAGAAGCGCCTGTGGACCAGAAGGGACATCTCAATTCCCTCGAGTCTGTGGGCATCCTTAAACACGGAGCAAAAGGCAAAGATCACTGAAAAGAACTTCAGGTTCCAGCCACAGGTTTCTTGTTGCCACTTTGGGTATTTCTGAGACTTTCTCTTGGAGCCTGTTGCATGCCCTTAGCTTTGCAGCTTCTGTCTTTCTTGTTGTATGCGTGTGTTCTCAGCCCTTTTGGACACGTGCCTCTCTGTAATCAGACGGGAAATGGGACTTTATACGATTTTCAGAATAGAAAATAGGATAGTTTAACTTACCGGCACCTGCCCCCCGTCCCCAAATAACTGCAGTCTGCACGCAGTCAGTATATGTTTTCAGAAAAAGTTAATCGCTCAATTTTTTCTGAACCATAATTAGACATTAAGGGGGGAAAAAGACATTTTCAGACAGAAGCTTTCAAGAAGCTCCCTCCTGTGGAGGGGCACCTGGGTGGCTTAGTCGGTTAAGCGTCCGACTTTCTCTTAGGTCATGATCTCGCGGTTGTGGGTTCGAGCCCCGCGTCGGGCTCTGTGCTGACTGCCAGCTCAGAGCCTGGAGCCTGTTTCAGTCTGTGACTCCCTCTCTCTCTCTGACCCTCCCCTGCTCACGCTGTCTCTCTCTCTCATAGAAATAAATAAAACATTAAAAAAAAAAAAAAAAGAAGCTCCCTCCTGCGGAGAAGCTACTGAGGGATGTCCCCCACCACAGAGGCAGTAATTGGAGAGGTTGAGATAGAGATCTGACCCCAGCAAGGCAAGAGGAATGTCCTAGAATGACACTGCAGGGCAGCCTCAGCTGTGCGCCAGATTTTGGGGACAGCAGTTCAGGTCGAAGCAGGGGGGACAAAAGGCTCCAGGGGGGACGTTTCTAAAACTAAAAGTGGAACCTACCATCTTTGACCCTGTTGACATGAAGTTTTCATTATAGCACAACATTTGGGGGTGAAGTAGTAATACACTAAAATCTAAGCAAAAAACCAAAACAGCTATTAATTTCAGGGAACAAAGTTGTCCAAGAAAGGATATGTGACATGGGACATGTGAAAATGTAAATGGTTCAGCTCTGAACAGTGTTGCCGTCATTTCCTCACTAGAAGGAAAATTAAGAAGAAAGTATGATAGAAACAGATGGACAGAATGGGAGAGGAAGTACCTGTATTTGTGTGCATTTGGGAGGTGGGGATCGTTCACCTTCCAGAAGCAGAAAGTCAGTAGATCTCAGATATCATGTCTGTTTTTACTTTCTTTACTTTTCTGGGTTTTTTATGTTACTTGAAAATTTTTCACATTTGGAAAGGAAACTTTGACAGATAGGTACAAAAAGGCAAATAATGCATAATTCCAGCACTCAGAACAGATCACTGCCAGGGCGCCTGGGTGGCTCAGTTTGTTAAGGCTCCGACTTTGGCTCAGGTTATGATCTTACGGTTCGTGACTTTGAGCTCGGGTCTGTGCTGACAGCTCAGCCTGGAACCTGCTTCAGATTCTGTCTCTCTCTCTCTCTCTACCCCCTCCCCTACTCATGCTCTGTCTCTCTAAAAATAAATAAACGTTAAAAAAAGATCACTTATAACACTAGTATTCAGGCTTCCATATACACAGAGATATGTGGTTCCTTTAAATCTAAGGATGCACGCTCATGCATGTATTTACCACTCAATTTCCTATTAAATTGCATTGTATTGGGGTGCCTGGCCGGCTTAGGTCAGTAGAGCTTGTGACTCTTGATCTTGGGGTTGTGAATTTGAGCCCTACTTTGGGTACAGAGATTACTTAAAAGTAAAATCTTTTAAAAACTTTGGATCATGTTACACAGTGTTTTCCAAATGCCAGTCTCTGGGTTCTTTGCAGGGAATCACCTGAGGAGCTTTTTGAAAATAAACTCCCAAAGGCTCCAGTTTCAAAAAGTTCAATTCAGTAGTCTGGGTGTGGGCCCCAGGTCAATCTTTTATTTATTTTTTTTTAATTTTTTTTAATGTTTTATTTANCCCCCCCCCCCCCCCAGGTCAGTCTTTTAAAATTATCCAGGTGAGGGGCACCTGGGTGGCTAATCGACCAACTTCTCAGGTCATGATCTCATGGTTCTTGTGGGTTTGAGCCCCATATCGGGCTCTGTGCCAACAGCTCAGAGCCCGGAGCCTGCTTTGGATTCTGTGTCTCCCCCTCTCTCTCTGACCCTCCCTCGCTTGTGCTCTGTCTCTGTCTCTCTCAAAAGTAAATAAACGTTTAAAAATAAATTATCCAGGTGATTCTGATGCATGGTCAGGTTTGGGGACATCATTTTATAAGTGACTTTTTTCCTGGGATTTGATATTTTTCACTCTCATCATTTTTTAGGCTGCAGGGTAGTTCAATTATATAAGACTTTTGCTAAGTGTTCATTTCTTGTCTCCAGGAAAAGCGAGGGAACAAAGCATCTGATAAAGCTGCTATCTTGGCCTTTGATGCCCTGGTGGCCTTCT
Source organism: Crocuta crocuta (assembly GCF_008692635.1). Lineage (NCBI taxonomy): Eukaryota > Metazoa > Chordata > Mammalia > Carnivora > Hyaenidae > Crocuta > Crocuta crocuta. The sequence continues at coordinate 2,946,018 of NW_027527428.1, read as the reverse complement.
GTGAAGAATTGGGGTGAGTGACTTGTTTCATATGGGGAGCAGTGTGTTAGTGAGCTCTTTCCTCCCCCAGCACCTACTAGGTAACCAGCTAATGCAGGGCAGCTCTCGGCGACAAAGTCACCTCTGCCCGCTGAAGGCGATGGACTGTGTGGGGCGTTTCCCATCAGGCAACCTGGAAATCAGTACCCTTCCCAGGAAGGCCCCAGAAACTGGCAGCGTGAAGACACTATTTTGGGTGGTTAAGCCATCCCACTCCACCCACTTCTGGAGTGGCTGATCCATGGGTGACCTCATCATGAATCATGTGACCGGTTTTGCGCTATTAGCATGTGGCCATCTTTTGCCACTGGACCACTGAGTAGGATTCACTCTTATCTCGGACCCACACAGAGCCACGTGACCCAGCTTATATCTTGAGGAAGGATAATAGGCTCGGATAGAAGTCAGCTTTTCTATCGTAACGCCAGCCCACACACTTGGAATCCACTTCTGTATTTTATCTGCATGTGCTGGTGGTGGATGAATGAAAGAGCCTGATGGCCGCTCAGTGACAGGCTGGTTGTGGCAGGACAGGTCTTAGATACGAGGGACACCCAGGCAGTTTCTGGACAAGCTGGGAGCCCTTTGCATGTGTGCAGCCCTTTGGTCAGACCTTGCTGGAAAATCCTGTGAGGTAGATGAGGCAGAAGTGATTGCTTCAGGCTTAGAAATGAACAGACCAAGACCCAGTGAGGTCACGGTCCCAAAGCTCACAGTGGACAGATAACCACTAATCCTGGTATCTGACTTTTAGCGACATGCACATTTCATACATGTATCTCATCTTGGTTTCTGCAAGTCTAGATTCTTGAAGCATGGAGCTGATTAGGTACATAGAACCCATATCTAGCAGATGTTTGGGGCTCTCCTCCGGAAACCAGAGAGGTACTTCCTTGGGCCACGTGTTGTGATTCCCACCCCCTCCTACTCACCGAAGAGTTGGGGGCTCCGGGACTGAGTCTCTTGTTGGGCCTCTGTGGCACGGCCGGGCCCAGCAGAGGTGGTTGGCACCCTTGCCCACAGCCATTGCGACCAGAGTCGTCCTCAGGCACTAGTACAGGGGGTTGTTAAGTTAGGTTGTCTCGGGCTCCTTGAGGAAAGTGCTCCTAATGAAAGGGCCGCGTGTCCTTGCTAATTGTCAGAGTCCCTTCTGCTGGAAAGAACCCTGTTGGGTGCTTTCCAGGGATGAGTTGGAGGCTCAGCCGTATCCCTCTGGGCCGCAGCAGCCCACCAGGCAGCAGGAGAGGCACCCCGGGGACTCTGCCTTTATATCTCCTGTGTCACACTCAGGAGCTGGGGCCCCTTAGGGCCTCAGGGGGGTCTGGGCATCAGCACGCCTCCTGCCACACCACGCCTCATCTCTCCTACCTCGTTTGCCACGTGCGAGGGTTCCAGATTCCAGCACCTCCCGGGATGGCATAACCAATGCCGGTGTGGCTGAATGTGGAATTGCTCTTTGAGTAAAAAGGAACATTTCTTTATTGCATAAATGGTGTATAGCCCCTTTTCCACCACATACTGGCTTCTTTTCTAAGAATAGTCCTGGTTTGTGGTTAAAGTTGAAGCAGCTGTTTGCTAAGGGAGGGCACCTGGTGGCAAGGGGCAGGCCAACGTGGTGGCTCTGGCAGAGGCAGGTACATTGCTACAGAAGTGCTGTTGTAGAGTCTGGGGTACACAGGCATCTCTGGGACCAACAGAAAAGACAGTACAAATGGGGTCAAGGTGGGGCATCCAGTGGTTTTCCTCGCTTCGCCCGCACCTAGTTTGTCTGCACTGTGGCCGTGAAGTGTATCTGTTCCTTCGTGACCGCGCTCTGTACCGTTTAGTGCTGAAAGGAGCAGTAATTAGGTTTGAAGCAGCTTCCAGCTTAGAGGCCTCTGTACCTTGTCTGAGAGAGAATAGCTTTGTGTTTAGGCCTCAGTTGAGTTGGGCTCTGTCATCTGGGGGCTGTGATCTGGGGGAGCCAACAGCCCAGCACCCTTCCGTTCACCCATTTGTTTGCTCATTCATTCATTCAACCAACAAATACTGTTTGAAATGGACTCTGCGTGAGGCATGTCGGATACGGGGCGTACAAAATGGTGAGCAGAAAGAGACCCATCACCTGCATTTATGGTGTTGAGTCCAGCAGGGAAGACAGGCACTGATCAGATAATATTAACAAATTTATTAATTACATTAATAAAAATGTATAATTGCAGACTCTGAAAGGGCTTTGAAGAAAAGATACATGGTGTTTCGAGAGTGTCTAACAGGTGGGCCCCTTCTTGGCCCCCAGAAAGTCAGGTCACGACTCTTCACACGGGTCAATCTTCTCAAACGGAGGGAGAAAACCAAATATGATGGCAAACACAATGAGAAACAGGATCATGGTAACGAATAAACAGATCACTACCAGGGCTCCCTGGTCCCAGGGTTTCTGCCAGAACTCCTCATTCCACATGTTCTTTGTCATCAGTTTGTCCATGTGAACCTAGAAAAGGGGACAGAGGCCTTGAGTGTAGGGACTTCCCCAGAGACTGCCTCTGTATTTTGAACAGCCCTGGTGTGAACCAGAGCTTTCCCGTCCCTGAGATCTGTTCAACTGGAATCTAAAATGCACCACGACAGATCCTTCCTGTGTTCCCTGCCTCGGTTACCAAACATTTGGGAAGTGTTCTGAGAGATCAGCATAGGAGTTGAGGGGTGGACTGACTCCAGCTGAGGCCTCCGCAAACTCCCTTGGAGGCAGGTGGAAACGGAACCAGCTAATCTTGAAACAGCTAAGGCTCGCAGGCTGCGAGCCTGTAGCCAGTTGGAGGGAGAAATGGCAAGAAGGAAGGCGTCACTACCTGATTCTGCTGTTAACACTCCTGTGTCCTAAGAGCGGGCTGACCAGGTAATCCTTCAGGCCCCACACTCTGGGGGCCTGAGCCACGCCCTGACTCAAGCAACTGTTGGGAGGAAAAGGTGTTGGCATTGCCAAGTGTCCCTGACCAGACCTCACTGCTGTCACCAGAGCGAACAAAGGTGGGCCAGGGCCTGTTGCCTAACAACTGTGTTCCCCTTCTGCCTTCCAAACTTACCTCTTCAGCTGCGTTCCGTTCTTTTGTGATGTCGTTTTGGGGGTTGCTCAGGGTACGTATATTCAGGCGTCCTCAGTGAGAGAAGTCAGGTTTGGGGTAGGGTGGGGAAAGAGACTGGATCCAGGACCTTTTGCCTCAAGCCACCCATCCACCTTACCTGTGGCTGGGTTCTGCCTCTCCTCTCTGTCCAGCTGCTGACCTGTAGACCGGGAGGCCCTTACCAGGGCGCAGGAAGCCCAGGAGTCCAGGAAGTCCTGTGCTGGAGCCGCACACAGGCTTCTCCCTGCAGTGCTAGGGTGCTGGTGAATGATTAACAGGCTTCCGGCTGGTGCCTTCTGGAGTGAGTTTCTTTGTGGAGGTGTTTCCCACCATTAAGGCCCCAGGGTCCTGGAGGCTTAACTTCCCCGTTGGTTTCTACCCACTGGTGTGATAGGGCAGCTAGAAGGTGGGAATGGGAACCTAGTAGCCACCATTTATTCCTTTAAAGATAGGCCTCAAATGCCTGGTGTGGCCAGGAACAACGGGAGGTACCATGTGCCGGTTGTGGACCAAGGGAGGCAGGCTCTGCCCGCCGAGGTTTCCGTTCTAGCACATTGGTCCTCAGCTTTGCTCATTAGAATCGTCCAGGAGCTTTTCTTTTTCTTTTTCTTTTAAAAAAAATTTTTTTTAATGTTTATTTATTTTTGAAACAGAGAGAGCATGGTGGGGGAGGGGCAGAGAGAGAGGGAGACACAGAATCTGAAACAAGCTCCAGGCTCTGAGCTGTCAGCACAGAGCCTGATGCAGGGCTCGAATCCACAGACTGTGAGATCATGACCTGAGCCGAAGTTGGACCCTTAACCACCTGAGCCACCCAGGCGCCCCGTCTGGGAGCTTTTCTAATACCTGCACCCAGGCCCTGCCTAGTCCTACTTATTTCTGTCCGGGCAGGTCAGAACTCTGGGCTGTGTACAGCTTGCCTGGTGATTCTAATGTGCAGCTGGTGTTGGAGGAGACAGACAACAAGCAAGTTCTGTAAAGTCCTTCTTACCTATCATGGGCTTACCTGATGCTTCCAGTTTCCCTCCTTAAAACTTACTGACTCGTGCCCTTGACGGCTGAGTGCCCCCAGCCAGCAGGCTGGTCACTTCACACCCATGTACTTCCTTCATCAGTTAAGTTGGATGCTTGTTAGGAGTCGGCAGTTTGTTCCCAAACCTGTTTGTGGCATTTGTACTTGTTACTGGAATTACACGCTTGCACTTAACGTTACATAAAGAAATGGAGCAACAGTAAGAGTCAAAACCCCAGTTTTACAGTCGGGGAACAGGCACAGAGGTTAAGCAACGTCCCCAAGGTCATACAGCTAAGAAGTAACTACGTTCGGATTTCATCCCAGCTGTTGGGCTCAGCTGCAGTCTGTGCTCTGAAGCTCTGTGCTGTACCTCAGAGGGAGTGGAGGGAGAGCATTGTTTCTAGAAGCACCTATTTGACTGCTTTGGAATGACTTTGGAATCACTCAATATTTCTGTCAAAACAGATGTGGCAAGACAACTGGAAACGTTTTGTAAAAAGCCAGGATTTCACACTCCGACTTCTTTGTGGGTGTCTAAGTTCTTGTTCTGCTTTACAGCAACCACAGTTAGCAGGTAGACAATTTAGGAACTCTCGCCGGCAAACCCACACTCAGAGAAAAGACCTTGGCCCTTCATTGAAAAGACTGGCCACGGAATGTGCACGTATGTGTTTCCATTTAAAGTGAGATATGTGGGGAATGTATGTGTCACGTACGCAAAAGTTGCTTTAACCAACTCTTTCAGTTGATTGCTGGCCCTGATCAGATTCTGCAGAAACGAATATCACAAAGGGAGCGGTATAGGAAGAGGTGGAGGGTGCTGTTAGTATATGTGGCATTGCCTGAGCTGGGGGCTGAGGGGAACCCTGTAAGGAGTGAGGTTTAGGTTATGATGTGAAAACTATGTAAGAGTTAGGATCGGGGGACAATGTTTCATGTCAGGCAGTGGGTCCCGAGGAGGGTAAGGAACCTTTAAGAACAAAATTAATTTGTCCTTCATTTTGTGTGGCCTGGAATTTGTGTTACCCACGAGCAAGTATGTCCTGAAGATTTTTTATTGTAGGTCACTCTCAAATGTTAATGCTTGAGAAAACAGATTTAGGAGAAGAGTGTTATGTGCTCTCTGCCAGTTTTTGCTAATGAGATTCTTGCCCCAGTGGTTCTGTGGTTTCTGATAAGGCAGAATGTCCAGATGGTAAAATACACAGATCTCGAGTGTAAACCTTCGGAGGAACCGAGAGACTGCTGTGGAGTAGAGGCCGGAGGCAGGGGAGGCCGGAAGAGGCTGGAAATCAGGGTAGCAGTGAGCGTTGGCAGACGTCGAGGGAGGACCGTTCCAGGGTGGCTGGTGGCAGGAATGGAGACCTGTGATAGCCAGATGTTCTCCAGGGCTCAGCCAGCCACTGGCCTCACGTTCCACGGCCACCATGGCTGTGCCTCAGTCTGTCCTTTCCCACAATGGGAGGATTGCTGCTTCTGCTCCATGCCTCTCTTCCCGAGAGGCCCTGGGCTGGGGGTGTGCCAGGCTGCTGCTCTGATGTGTTGAGCTGAGTGGGACAGAAGCCTGCCCAGCGCTCCTGTGGGGAGCCAGTTTGCTGCCTCTTGCGAGCCATCTTATTTGGACTCAGNAGTCGGACGCTTAACCGACTAAGCCACCCAGGCGCCCCTAGAGGAGGAAAATTCAAAAGAAATGGCCCATCGTCCCCACCTCTTGGCAGCCAGAATCTCTTCTAGCAAAGAAGCACGGCCCCGGCCACCCTCAGGATGGGACATTCTTGGAACCGATGAAAACTTGCTTAAGGGAAAGCCACGTGGGAATTGGGCTGCCCCACTGTCAGAATACCGCCTGAACCGAGGGCTTCTCCGGGCCTTCCGGCTGTCGGTGCCTGGACTGAAAAGGGCAGTGGTTTCCCATCTGGTCCCTCCCAGCTTCCCTGTTTTCCTTCTGGGAGGGAGACCTAGTTGGGCCCCACCCTAGCTCTTACCTCTTGGGCTCCACCCACTCATGGGGAGATGATTTTAACACACTTTAAGGCGTGGGACCTAGGACTGATTGATGGAGGATAATGGGATCTTATCTGTACTGCAGCTGGGTGGCCTCAGGGCCTTGAGTGTGGCGAGCAAGGGCTCTGCAACTCTGCAGTGGGGTGGGCTGTGCTGGGCTGGGCCCAGAGGCTGGCTCTGCCATTTTTAGCTGGTTGAACTTAGGCAAGTTGCATATTGTTGCTAAGGTTCAATTTCCACATCTCTAAAATGGGGATAAGGATGGTATCTCTGGCATTGAGGCGGTTGTGATTACACAAAATCACCTGCGTCAAAACACTTTAGGTGGTGGCTGAGCATGCAGAAGCCATCAGTAAGTTTCTACTCAATCATCACTACCACCTTCATCATCATCATTATCACTGGTATCATTGTTATTCTGAATCCCCTTCTTGTAGGGTGGTGTGGGGTGGAGGGCCCAGCTAGTTCTTGAGTTTCATTTCTTTCGTATGGAAGGACTTCCTCTCTGCTTCTTCAACCTAAACCAAACCCGTCAGACAAGTCAGTGGACACCAGGAAGTGAAACCAGCCAGCAAGTTTCTCCCACCTGCCTGCCAGCTGGAGATGTGGGGAGAGGCAGGGGCAGAGCCTGGCATCCCCTCCCTCCACTCCCTGGTTTTCCGGTAGACAGGGCTGTGCCCCTAGGCAGCCAAAGCCCAGGCTGGCAGGGCAAGATGACGGAGGCATGTAAAAAATGCAGATGTCTCTGCGGCTCTGGAGGACAGCGGGGAAGGAGCAGGAGGTACCACGGGAGCTTTCTGCCTCCCTATCCTCATTCCTGGGTTAGTAGCTCCACCTGGGAAGTTCTCTGGAAGAGGAAGTAAACTGGAGGGAGGGAGGAAGGGTGGTATTGTATTGCAGCAGGGCCAGTGCTTAAAATGGGTCCAACTTCACTCTTGTTTAGAGGGGCAGATAATGACTAGAATATGCCCAGCGCGTGCCAAGCACTCACTATTGGTCACCTTAGTTTATCCTCACAAGCTCACCCCAGGGGGCAGATGCCGGGATTAGCTGCATCCCACAGGGAAGGAAACACACAGCTCCAGGAGGTCGAGTGTTCACACAGCCGGTGAATGGCAGAGTGAGGATTTGGGACCAGACAGCCTGGGACACAACGGGGGGAAAAAGACAGAGGGGCTGAGATGCAGGTTATGGGCAAAGCAGTAAGGGCCTGATGTCTCTTCTGTTACTCCAGAAGTTTGGGAAGACCCGGTAGCCTGAGCCTGCCGGTGTGGGGTGTGCAGCCTAAAGTAAATGGCAACCGAAGCTGCTGGGTGGCGTTCCTGAGCCTGGCACCTGGGCAGATGCTGCCCCGTCACTGTAGAGGGGGCACCCGGAGCCAGAGCTTGGTAGCAGCTGGTGCTAACGGCAGTTTCACCCTCTCCTTCCGCTGGTTCCCTCTTGCATGGCGTTCCTGCCTGTGTTTTTCCAGCGTTCGTGGGCATGGGGAGAACAGAGGCCTGGCAAGGACAGTCACCAGCCACACCCCTGGAATTCTGGCACCCTGCCCTTCAGAAGCACAGAGCCCAGGCCAGCGAGTCTGGCGCTGCAGAAACACATAACCAGAAAGCTTTTACTGAGACAGAAATGGGCAAATAGCAGAATAGAATACTGACGTGCTCCCCTCTGGTGGGAAGCTCGGGGTCCAGTAGCTGTTGCACAGAGCCCCTCCATTTGGCCTGCTCCTCTGGGCTGGCTCCCCACCACTGCAGGCTGTTCTCCCTCCAGGTATGGGGCCCCCACTTGTGTGTTTTGTTAGAAAGTGCAGGTTGGGAAAGAATCCCCGGGTTTTAAGCAGCTGACTCCTCCTTGGCACCCGGTAGTCACTGGCAGGTGAGAGTTGGTAGCCGTACCAAGCCCTTGTTTCCTTAATAAGGCTGCAGGTGTCGGGTTCCTGGGCAGGGCCAGGGCTGGGGCCAGGCCAGCACGTGGGATCATGGCTTTGACAGCCTCCTCTCCAGCTTCTCCTTCTCGTCTCTGCCCCTCACGGGGGGCTCATGGGCCGCACTTGGACCTTCCTGCCTCTGCGCTCAGGGCAGCAGCAGTCCCTGCAGCAGCAGCAGCAGGCGATCAGCAGCAACAGCAGCACGGTGGCTGGGGGATTAGGAGAGAGAAGCAGAGAGCACGGGCAGCTCATGCAGGGGGGAGAAAGAACACATGCTCTCCTTCTAAGGAACCCCACCCCCACCCCCCAGAGGTGTGCCAGAAGGACCTTTGCCCAAAGATCTGGCTTGGTCAGAAATACTTGAGTCTCGGGGCGCCTGGGTGGCNAAGAGGTGTCCGACTGTCCCCATGCCGCCACCGGGCGCTGACCTCCCTGTCATGCCTGCCGCCTCCGCTGCCCCGAGCTGCTCTCCCTTCACCCCGGGTAGGCTTCGGGGCTGCCTCCGGGCCCTGGTTCCAGCACCACCCCATCAGCAGCTTGTCAAGGATTAGGGAAATCCTCCAGCTTTCCCCCAGGAACATCTGCCCTCTCCTGTGTCAGGGGGACACCCAGCCACCTCGGCCAGCCCCCTGGCCAGTGCCACGGTCTCACCTTTCCCAGATGCCAGGAAGAACCAGGGGTGCTGGGGAGAACGTGAGGGCCCCGGCTTACCTGTAAAAAGGAGGATGACGGAGAAGGCCGCAATCTCCACGGGCTCGGCCTGGGGCAGCTTCTGCAGCTTGTGCAGCAGCTTCTCGCCCATGGAGCGCATCTCCTGCACGAAGCTGGCGGCTGCCATGGTGCATCGGGCTCCTGCCGGGCTCCTGCCAGGCCTCACTGAGCAGAGACAGGCCGGGAGTCCCCACCCACCTGCAGCCCGCAGAACGAGTTAGTCAGGTCTCACCCTTGTACCCCTGGTGGCTCATGACGGGGGTGGGAGCCATCAGGAGCCATCAGGGCCCTCCGCCCAGCAATGGCCCTCAGTCCCCACCCAGCTGGCTCCACCAGGGCTGAGGGAGGCTGGTGATGGCAGGGAGCCTGAGACCCTGCCGCTGGGGGCTGTTTGGCACTGCCAGACACAGGAGAGGTCTGCCAGCCGACCACGGTTGGCCAAGGTTTCCGACCTTGGGGTGGAATGACTTCACTGTTCTATTCCTTTGTCTCGGGCAGCACTTCTGGTTTTGCTGGGCTCCTTGGGCTGGCACAGCTCCCCTGGTGACCCCTGGGTCATTCAGGACTTTGGTGCCTCCCCTGGGTTTCCAGTGGGGAGACCAGGCTTTAGGATTCCAGCCTCGTGCTCTTGCCTTTCATCATATTTGGGGCAGAAGTATTTGGGGCAGAAGGATGAGGTTTTTCCTTGAGCGGTCACATGGGGGCTCCTTGCTGGGGTCAGCTGGGTGAGAACTAACTGGGGGCAGTGGTCTGAGCCCCTCCAGGGCCCTCCACCTCTCTCACCAGGTCAGTTTCTATACTCATATGGTGTTCTCCGAAGAGGCAGAGAAGATGCTGTGTCCCCGTACTTTTCCCCCAAGGGGGCCTCTCGGGACGGGATCGAGTGTCCCATGGCTGGTTTACCAGCCTCTCCTCTGCTGGCTCAGACCTGTTCCTCTGGCCTGACCAGGAGAGTTCCCTGTGCCCCCACCCTTGCCCCAGATGTAGCAACTCAGCCTTTCAGGTCCATGACCGAGAGCCTCTTCTTGTCCAAGGGTGCCCGATAGGCTGAAGGTGAAGATCCAGGCTGAGTCTGTGAGTTGGGCCAGCTGTACATCAGCTGTTCTGCCTCCCCTGTGCCTCTTCAGGGATGAACCAGGGAGGGACAGCCTGGTGCCAACCCAGCCTGACCTTGTTCACCAAGGCAGCTCTAATCTAAGGGAAGGTAACAGGTGGCCAAGGGCTTGTGCCAGACCTCAGGATCCAGTTATTGCCGCCTTGTCCTGGGTGTCAGCCAGGCAGGTTCTCCCCAGATGACTGCAGTCCTGGAAGCCGGTCACTCCTGGTACTGTCGCCACAGGATGGCTGTCTCAGAACTGCCTTGAAGGTCATCTGCTTGGACCCCCAACCCTGTACCTGGCTCCCAGCTTGCAGCCTTTGCTTGAGCACCTCTGGGTGAGATGGGGGGTCCCACGCACTATGGCAGCCTGCCATTTTCCTCCTTGGAGCAGCGCTCCTCCTGACCTCATTGGTCCTGGCTGTGGTCACATAGGATGCTTCTGCCTCCACCCCCCTTCTGCCTCACAGTCCTTCCGGACCTGGATGGCAGCTGGCATGTACCTCCTGTATCTCCTCCTCCTCAAGGTCGCCTCCACCCCGTGAAACATTAGGTGGTCCTAGGTTTGAATGCTGCCTGCTCCTTTCCCCTTTCATGAACAGGATGCGTCACTTTGTCTCTCCGAGTCAGTTTCTTTTCCTCATTTTACGTAAAATGTGATAGCCATCTTCTGAGGCTGTTGGAGGATTGACACCTGGAAGCACAGTGGTAGGAAGCACAGATCCCGGCACACATTGGTGCCCAGTGTGCGGGCTTCCCCTCTGGGTGGCATCTAGCCACCATAGGAAGCCTTTGGGGACAGTCACACCCGCACCCTGTACACTATCAGAGACCTGGGGAGTTCTTTCTGTGTCCTTCATTCCCAGGACGTTTGTGGTGTGTGAGGTAAAGGAAGGGGGGGATGCTGGAGACGGGAGCTGTGTTCGAAGCGATGTTGGGGGTGGCAAGCAGATGATGGGTCCGTGGGAGATTAGAGGGCTTCCTGTCAGAAGTGGGAGGCTCCTGTTAGAGCCTCCTGTCTTCTTTCCTGCCCCACCCCAGGGTCAGCACGTTTCTGCAGAAGAGATCAAGATCCCAGTTTTCAGGTGTACAAAGAGGCAAGAGACCCTAGAATCCATTGGTCATTTATCCCTGCCTCCCTTTCCACGTGGGGCGCAGCCAGGAGAGTGATTCCTCTGAGGCCACACAGCAGGACGCAGCCCCAGCCAGGCTCCCCCTGCTTCCTCATGCTGTCTCTTGGCGGAGGCTGGTCTCAGGCAGCCTGCTGTGTGGCTGGCAGGGTTAAGTCAGCCCACAGAGCAGCCTTCTGAGGACCCCGGCCACGCGGTGGGCCCGGTGCAGGGACGCAGGTGTGCTCTGCACCATCAGCTCCATTCCACACTCACGAGTCCGGGGCACTGTCTTTATTCAGGCACCTCACTCAACGAGGCCAGGGCCACACCTGTATTTTGGGAACCACATGTGATTTGTCACCAAAGGGACAGATGGCACATGTCTGTCTCAGGTTCACCAAACTCCTTCCCAAGCACAGGGCCCCTCTTCTCTGGTCACACTGAACAGCGCCCCCCTTCCTTGACCGATGAAGCTGGCTTGTGCAAGGACGGTGGCCCCCTCTCATTCTAGAGCCTCTGCGCGTCCACTTCCCTGTTTCCAGAAGCATATTCCGCCGCATTCCTGGAGGAGGGAACAGAAGTGCCAGCCAAGGCCCTGGGGGAGAGTCTGCACAGGGCTCAGGAGTTGGGCTCCTCTTCTCCTCTCCGTGTACACTTGGTCTGGCTTTTTCAGCCTGTTTGGCCCCGTACCTGCATTGCCTAATGAAGCCAGCGGAGGCTCCTTGAAAGAGGAAGCAGGCGGAGGCCAGCCGGGCAAGGGGAGCTTTGTCACTTGTGCTTCCACATCGAAAGACCCGGGGAGGGCTTATGGAAGGAAGGCTTCCACTTGTGAGCGAGAAGTGGTGTGGAGATCCCGTTGGTCTGAGGGGTGTGATCTCCAGAGCAGGGAGGAGGCAGGTGGAGCCGAGGTTGCCCTGCTGTACGGGAAAGGTGGGCTTTGCTGATCAGAAGCTTCGGCTCTGAAGTTGGCCATCCTCTGGGTGTTATGTAGTCAGGATGCTGCAGTCATACCCAGGGGCCCCGGGCCCTGCTCCGGTGGGAGTACCGGTCCTGCGGTGGCAGTCTGTGTGGCTGTGGGCGGACGGCGTCATGCCCCTGCGCCCAGGGCCCCTCTGGTGAGCGGAATTGGCAAGCTGTGCCAGTCCTAGGGTCTCAGCCAGGGCTGCCCACTGATTGCGTCTGTCTGTGAACTGGAATGGAGCCACTGGACACTGACGTTCTGCCCCAAAGGCTGAGGGGAACGCCCTTTGTTTTTCAGTTGCCATTTCCATCTTGGGCTCGAGTAGAAGCCTTCGTGGGGACCCTGGGAGCTCGAGGGGCCTCGTGTTCCTAAGAGGGAGGAGGCACATTCCAGCAGGTCCCAGGCGCTCTTCCCAGTGGGCTATTTAAAGCGAGCCCCAGGGGGTGCCTGACGCCTGGTGCCCGATATAACCAGCAGTCGTCAGGTGACCTTGTGGCATGTTCCTTGGCCATCGCCCTGTAGGGAGTAAGTGCCAACTGTGGCCTGGGGAAAGGGGGTGCCCTGAGGCTGGCTGCCTCTTACCCCTTTTAAGTTCCCAGGTTTGGAGGGAGGAAGGCTGGGAAGCCTAGAGTGGGTACATAATTGTACGTATCAGTCTGTGTATACTGATACTATAGATACCTTCCTGGTCTATCCCACTCCTCCAGACTCTTTCCAAAACTGTACTTCCTGCCCGTGAATCAGGGAAATCCTAATCCCTCCCGGCCCTGTGCTCTGGAGTGCTTTGGTCAGAGGCAGCCAAGCAAGTGGCTTCCCACGGCCCCAGAAAGGGGAAGCAGCCTCGGCTGCCTGCATGGCCCCTCCTGGAGCCCATGGAGGGTGCTCTGTGGCTGGAATGGCAGCCAATGGAGGGGGAAAGTGAGCCGGGCAGAGATGAAGGCTGGCGGAGCTGGAGGTACCAGAAAACATTTGTGTGGCTTCTCCTGGCACAGGGAACCTTTTGACAGCTTGCGGCCTGCAGGCTAGACAACTGCCACTTGGTACTGAAGCTTCCCTGTTTCCTCCTTGCAGAACTGATACTTCAACTCCAGAGGCCCCTTGTGGAAGAGAACAGGCAGCAGGCGGGTGTGTTTGTGACTGATAAGTGGTGTGTTGGTGGCCCAGGGCCCCAAGGGCTTCTTGCTCTGCCGCCATCATTTTGTCACAGAGGGTTGCAGCCACCCTTGCCCCACAGGGCATTGTTTTGTTTGAGAAACAGCTATCATGAGGCAAACTGATGGTTGTGGCAGATTTTCAGGGTCCAGGGGACTGTGACCAGCAAGGCAGAGATGTCCACTGGGCATTGGCTGCATCAAGCCTTCAGACGACGCCCTTTTCTGCCTTGGCTCCAAGTTGCTGTGGAGAGCAGATGCTTGAGCCCAGAGCAGTCCTGCTTTCCAGGACTGGAGGAGACACTTGCGGCTGCTAGCGATGGCTCCCGCAGCCCCCAGAAGCGAGGTATCGCCCTTCCGTTCCAGCTCAGGGCCTGGGTTCAGGGGACCCCATCCACGTATGTCCTTGTGGCCGCAGGCACTCTGATCCCCGCCCGCCCCCGCCCGCCTGGGCTGTCGTACAGATCAGAGCCAGCAGGGGTAGCCCTGGCTCGCCACTGTGCGCATCCCTTACCCAGCCCTGTCCGCTGCCTCCAGCACTGCCAGTGCCGTCCCCTCTCTGCCATGCAGGGCCATCTTGGCAGGGTATTAGCCTCTCCAGCCACCGACTCAGGCCAAATCTCACAGACTCTGCTGAGCCAGGAACACTTGGACTGATTCTTGGTTTCCACTTTTCCCTGGATTGTTGTTTTTCTTTCCTAGTAGATACTAGCCTGTTTGCTTTGGGGGAAACATCTGAGGGGCGGGGAAGGGAGACTTTAGCCCTAATGTGAGGACAAGGAGGCAGGAGGAGCAGGCAGCCTCGGTTCATGGGGCCCTGCCCAAGGGGGCTGCTCCCAGGGCTGCTGGGGAGCCATGCTGGGGTCAGCATTCCATTGCTGTGTCCTTCACTGGCCTCAGCCTCAGCTTCACCATCGCCGTCTCCCCCACCCCACCTTGGGGTCGGAGCCAGGCCCTCATGCTTCTGGCACAGGATTCAGAGAGATCTGGGGCTCGTGGGATCTCTAGGTGTTACTAGCTCTGAGCTAGTAACACCTGGCAGTGAGCGGGCCAGGCCCCTCTCGAGGTGGCAGCTGCCACTCTTGATGCAGGACACAGACGGGCAGAGCTGCTGCTGTGGGTCCTACCACATCCTGAGGGGCACGAAGTGGCGGGGAAGACCCTGCCCTGAGCCGCCTCCACTGGGAGAAAGCAGGGACAGAGGGTTCTGCATTGATCCTGGGCAGAAGGGAGGCTCGGAGGGCCAGCAGCCGTTCTCTCCAAGCCAGGATGACCAAATCCCTTGTTTAAGCCCCCTGAATAGAAAAAGCTTAAACTAACTTGCAGAGTAAGCAGGCGCTCGGGGCCCCTCTGCCTGCTCAGCAAGCAGGGAGGAAAGCACTCGGAGCAGAGAGCTGCAGCCTCAGCCTGTGTCCCCCGAGTGCTGGGTCCCAGCAGAAGAAGGGAGAGCCCAGATTGAAACGAGGCTGGCCGGAGACTGACCAAGTGCACCCCCACAGCCCCTGTGTTCGTGGTAGATTGTGGCTCTCCACCCTTGGGGCAGGAGACCCTGGCTGGCCCCCTCACCCATCGTCTGTGGCAGGCCCCACTCACCTGGGAACTCAGGTGTCGGGTTGAGGGGCAACTGCGGATGCTGGGGAGCCCGGCAGCCTCCCTCGCCCGGCCACCACCTCTTCCTTCCTTCTCGGATGCCTCTTTCCTGCCCCGCTGCTGGGCGCCTTCCTCAGAGCCAGAGGAGCTCCTGGCTGCTGACAGCCAGCTGCTGTCTCGGCCTCCGCTTTTCTGTTGTTGGTCGTCCTGGAGATCCAAGTGTCAAATTACAAGGGGCGGCCACCGAAGCTGGGGAGCCAGTGCCACCGCTGCCCCTGCCCAGTCGAGTGAATCCCTGCTGGGACCTCAGAGGGTGGCTTCAGACTCTTGTGCAGGTGGCCCCGCCCCTGGGAGGTCTGCAAGGGCGAGCCCCAGTCCCTTCTGTGCCTCCTCTTCCTCTCCTGTCCCTTCTGGCGGGTGTGTGCTAAGCCATGGTGGGCTGGGCCTGGGCGGGGAGCTGATAACAGAGGTCAGCTCTCTTTTTCCCTGGCAAAGATGCCCTCTGGGAGGCTCCACCTGAGCAGTGGGGTGCGGAGGGAGGGATGCCCGGCAGCACTCAGGCTCTCTGGCTCCCTCCCCACCCTCTGGAAGGATTAGAGCCCATCCGCCTGACCAGCCAACCTGTCTTTCTGGAGACTCCCGGGCTGGTCCCACCCTCTGGCCCCTCCTAGGAAGTAAATAGTGGGGGAGCTGCCGGACCACCCACGAGGCCAGGCCCTTGGGGAGGAACTTAGGGGTGACTTGAGAGTGGCCTGCTTGCCTGTGGGGCCTGCTTGCCTGCCGGGGAAGTGCCTGCTGCTGCTCCTCCACCCCAGGAGGAGGGAGGACACCGCCTATCTCTTTGCAAAGGGTGCCTGCTGGGGCCGTCTCTGCACTCCTGGCCCTGGCCGTCAGGGTTGGGCTCCAGAGCTCAGTGGCTGGCAGGGCCCTTTGACATTTGGTTGGTTGCGCCACCCCAGCAGACCAGGCTGTGCCCGGAGCAGGACAGGAGCCGACCCCAGCCTGCATCTGTGAGCTCTCAATGGAGCCCTTTGAGTGTGAGCACAAAACCCCAGTGAGTCCGGGCTTGAGGGAGGGTTGGGGGAAGGAAGCCAACCGTGCAGCCACACCACTTGGACGCCGGAGACTCCCAGAGGCTGGACAGGCGGCCACTGTGCAGATGTACCGACTAGCAGTGGAAGGAGTCGCCCGTTGGTTTTAGGAGTGGCAGGAACAGTGCCCCCTGGTGGCGTCCTGAGCTGCATTCTCTAAACAGGGCAGCCAGACCCAACTGCCTAGGACCTGTGTGATGTCAGCTCTCGTTCCTGGAGACGCCCCTCAGGCTCTCCACTCCTCACAGTGTTTTTTGCAGTTCCAGGCAGTGCTCACAGTGAGAGGCATTCTGGGTAGAGGGTGACACCACCTATTCTTGTACCCAGGACGTGGCGCCTGGACAGCCCTGCCTCTGCTGCCCATCTCTTGGGCTCTCCCACCTCATGCTACATTCCTGTGGCAAGACTGGCCCTTTGCAAAGGCCCTGATTATATCTGCACCACCCCCCCAGGAGGCCTCTGCACCTGTCCCAAGGACCAACTGTGCCTCCCTCCTGGGAGTCATAGGAAGGACAGCTGGAGTCTGTACCCTGGCAGGGGGCCGTGGCTGGGTTGAGGCACTGAGTGATGCGATGAGACTCCTGCCAAAGCTGGTCTCCCATTGCCACCACCGGCAACTAGCGTACGATGCCAGCCCTCAGTGCTGCTGATTTCTGCTCTCGGGCAGTCCCCCGGCCCCAGGCTAGGGACACAGGCACCTCTTCTTGGGGCAAGGAAGAGGTCGTCAAGAGATAGCAAAGCAGGGGCGCCTGGGTGGCTCAGTCGGTTGGGCAACCGACTTTGGCTCAGGCCATGATCTCACGGTTCGTGGGTTCGAGCCCCGTGTTGGGCTCTGTGCTGACAGCTCAGAGCCTGGAGCCTGCTTCAGATTGTGTGTCTCCCTCTCTCTGCCCCTCCCCTGCTCACACTGTCTCTCTCTCAGAAAAGAAAAAAAACAAAAAACAAAACAACCCAAAGAGATAGCAGAGTAGAGTGCCAAGGCTGGGGTAGGGCTATGTCATGCTGGTCCTTCCCTCCCTTCCTTCTGGGCAAGGGTGAAGGGTACACAGAAGAGCCCTTGCTATGTGCGCGCTGGACACCACGCACTGCCCTTCGGCCGTGGAGCCAGTGCTCTTGCAGCATCTTCCAGTCAAGGATGTGTAGGTTTTGGGAAGCCAGATCCTTTCCCTAAGGATGCAGCCTCAGCAGCAGAGTCAGCATCTGTACCCGGAGCTGGAGCTGTTCCCAGGGCACCCCACGGCCAGAGGACAGAGCAGAGGGCTGGGACCTAGAGGAGGAACCCCACAGAGAAGCCGGACAGAATGGGAGGTGGGGGTCACGACCTGGCTCCTCTGGATTCCCCCATACGTTAAACGACCTTGGGAAATCTCTTTCACTTCATTGTCCTCATCTGTAAAATGGGCAACTCAGTGATGCCTTGCCAGGCTCGCACAAGAGGAGGTGTATGAGCTATTGAGTGTGGTGCCCAGCACATAGAGCTCCTCAGATGGGGTCTAGGGAGTGGGCGAATGAACACTGGCCTGTGCTCTCTCTGCCAGGTGCCGCCATGCTGCCATTGCCAAGTACTTCGGGGATGCACGCCCTGCCTGCACCAAGGGCTGTGACCACTGCCGGGACCCTGCAGCCCTGCGGAAGCAGCTGGATGCCTTAGAGCACAGAAGCAGCTGGAGCAAGACTTGCATTGGGCCTTCCCAGGGGAATGGCTTTGACCCTGAGCTGTATGAGGGAGGCCGCCGGGGCTATGGGGGCTTCAGCAGGTGAGGGGCCGTGGAGTCAGGGCCCCCCCAACCCACTGCAGATAGGCTGGCATTCTCTTTGTGCCGAGGACAGACCAGAGGTGCCCGAATGCCATAGTTCAGCCTTGCCCCTGGGGGCCGTGGCTGAGTCAGGAGCTTGATGTTGTTGCTGGTGGCCAGGCTGTCAGAGACAACCAGCGCCCTGCCAGCGAGGCACGATAGGAGGGCAGAGTCAGGCCCAGAGCTGCTCACGCCTAGTCTGTCCCCTAGGTACGATGAAGGTTCTGGAGGCAGTGGGGACGAGGGCAGAGATGAGGCCCACAAGCGGGAATGGAATCTCTTCTACCAAAAACAGATGAGCCTACGCAAGGTGAAGGGGGTGGGGGCCTGATGGGGTCTCCGGTGCCCCCCTCCCACTGTTTACACTCTCTCAGCCCCTACCCTGGGGGCCATCCTGCAGCCAAGCAAGATGCCTCATAGGCCCTTCATGTCCTCTTCCAGGGCAAAGACCCCAAGATAGAAGAATTTGTACCTCCAGGTCAGTACAGAAGTGTCGTCAGGGACTCTGGGGCTGTTCCCAGGGGGTAGATGCCTCACTGGGGACTGGGGACTCCAGAAAGCAGGAAGCAGAATGTGACCCACCCCTCTTCCCCACAGATGAGGACTGTCCCCTGAAAGAGGCTTCCAGCAGGAAGATCCCCAGACTCACTGTGAAGGTGAGAGGTGGGCAGCTCTGTCCCCCAGACTCCTCCCCCAACCTTAAGGCTTCAGTGACCAAATTCCTTCCCCTATGTAGGCCCGTGAGCACTGCCTGGGGCTTCTAGAAGAGGCTCTGAGCAGTAACCGCCAGGCCACAGGTACTGCTGATGGGTGAGTGTCCCAGGTCCCAGGGGCCTAGGAGGCTTCTCTGAGCCCCTGTTCCTTTGCAGACCACAAGAGCCCCCATCCCTCCTGGCTTCCTTGGGCACCCCCTCCTCAGAGTGTGACACTTCATGCTCCCAGTGGCTGCAGGTCTCACTGCCCCAGCAGGGGGCGGGCTTAGCCAGGACTAAGGAGCTGCCAGTGCCGAGCAGTAAGCCACAGTTTGCCCAGAGTCCAGGAGTCCAGGCGGGAATCCCTGTGCCTGAGGCCAGTCCCACTAGGCCGCGGAGCCATCTCCAGGGTCCCCAGATGGAATCCAGCAGGAGCTCAACAGAGAGAGGGCTCAGGCCCACCTGACGCCTTATGCTTATTCTTACTCTCAGACCTGATCTCCAGCCCAGGGCTGTGGAGCTGGAATATGAGATGTTCCGAAATGCCAAGGTGGCCAACCTGTACAAGGCCAGCGTGCTAAAGAAGGTGGGCCCAGGCAGGCTTGCCTATGGGCTAGGGTGGGAGAGGCGGCCCCTCTACCTTCCCAGGCTGTCTGCCTGTCCCCTGCAAGGCAGCCACTTACAGAGGACAGCCTCACCTCCCTTCTTTGCCAGCTGGAGACGTTTCTAGCCACCCCCGTGAGGACTAGAATTTGTCCAGTGTCCAATTACCTTCAGCCGCAGGCCCTAGAAGCCCACCTGTGGATAGCCTGTGTTGGGACTTTGAGGACCTATTGGTGCCATGTCGTCCCTGCCTGTCCGTGACTCAGGTGGCCGAGATCCACAGAGCCTCCAAGGATGGGCAGCTCTATGATGTGGAAGGCAATACCAGAAGTCACAGTGCCCAGGCCCAGCCCCCAGAGCCCACCGAGTATGACATCCGGCCGGCCTCCCAAGTGTACTCGGTGAGTAGCATCTTGGGATACACCCCAAACCTGGGTCTGGGAAAGGCATCACCTCCCCTTGTCCTCAGCCATGGCATGGCCGCTGGCCCTCTCTGGGTACCATAGCCCTGGCCCTAGGTGCCCTGGTACAGGCCCTCCAGCCTCCCTGCCCTCGCAGCTGCACCTCTGCAGCCCCCACAGAACTCACATCAGCGTGACCCCCTAGTGGCGTCCTGCCTGGTTTTTCCCTCCTCCACTCCCAAGAGCCGTTCCAGACCAGCCCGTGACTGTCCTCAAGGACCTGGTGGTCAGAACCCTCTCATCTTCTTCACAGCTCAAACCCAAGCGGGTGGGAGCTGGTTTTCCCAAAGGCTCCTGCCCATTCCAGACGGCCACTGAGCTGATGGAGAAGACACGGGCCGAGGAGCAAGCCCCCCAGCCTGTGCTGGGAGGTGAACGGGAGCCCCCCAGCCAGCCCCCAAGCCTCCAGGGTGACTGCAGTGGGTGCTTCCTGGGGCCCAGAGGAGAGGCCCCTAAAAGCAGTGCTCATTGTGGGGGGTCCCCCCCTGAGAAGAAGGCGAAAAGTCCCTCTAAGGGCGGTCCCCTTGCCAAGGCCCGGGCCAGCAAGAAGCAGCAGCTTCTAGCAGCGGCAGCCCTCAAGGATTCTCAGAACATCGCCCGCTTCTGCCAAAGGGCCCAGAGCCCATCTCCCCTCACCTCAGCACCAGGGGCGGAAGGTGCGAGCCATTCCTGTGAGGGAGTGCGGGGACCCCCAGCAGTCCCAGAGGAGCGTGCAGGGGAGGAGGATGGAGCCCTGGGGTGTTTGGCTGCATCCCCCCAGACCAAGGAGTGCACCGGGGAGAGGTCAAGGTAAGGGCTCTGATATTTCTGAAATTCTCTGGAATCTGTTTTGCTCACTGGGCCTCTGCAGCCCTGGCCAGGGTGCACTTCTGGGCCAGCTATGCTGAGGGTGTGGCTGGCACCTGGAGCTCTTGACGCCTGCTCTCCCCCCTGGCCAGGGCCCGCCCACTCAGAAACCAGGGGCCCCCTGAAGGCCAGCCCACCCCTGCACAGGAGACACGCACGGGCAAGCGGCCCAGACCCCAGCAGGTACTAATGGGGATAAGGCCTCAGGGGAGGGGCCCTGCAGACCAGGCCGCTATCTGCTCTGTTCTGCTCCAAATTAGGGATTTGGGGGAAATTGTCTCTTTTTACATCCCAGGGTTAGATGGGCTGGGCTAGAGGGAGCTGACGGATGCTGCGGCCCAGTCTTCCAGAAGGAAGGGAGGGGCTGGTGACAGGGAGCCCAAGAGTGATGCTCCACTTGGGTCCTGCACAGGAGAACCCAGAGAACCAGGTTCAGAAGAGGCCTTGCCCCTCAGCCAATGCCTCCATCTTAGCTGAAGCCAAGGACAGCATCTCGGCCAGCGATCAGGACACCTTGAACCACACGGTCCAAGGCTCCTGCCGTCTCCCAGTCCCTGGCATCTCCCTCAAGGAGGCTGCAAATGTCGTGGTCAAATGCCTGACCCCTTTCTACAAGGAGGGCAAGTTTGCATCCAAGGTAGGGTAGGTGGGTGGATTCTGCCCGCTCCTGGGCCTGGGATCCTGGGGCAGGGACTGTAGCCAGAGGACAAAGTGGGGCGGAAGCAGGCTAGGCCCTAAGGCTGCTGCCTCCTTCCCCGGGGTCTGCCTTGCCCTTGGGTCATGACTGTGGGCCACTGGTGGCGGCAGGGCCCGGGTCTGTGCCCTTTGCTCCTGTCACCCTCTGCCTCCAGGAATTGTTTAAAGCCTTCGCCCGCCACCTCTCACACTCCCTGACTCAGAAGACCTCTCCTGGAAAGAGCGGTGAGTGCCTGCGTCACCAGGCCAGGGAGCATTTGCGGGGCCTGGGGGTGTGGAGGGACTGGCCCTCATGTTCCCCCTTCTCGACTCTGTAGTAAAGGAGGAGGCTCAGAATTTCATCAAGCAGTTTTTCCACGGCCGGGCCCGGTGTGAGAGTGAAGCTGACTGGCACGGCCTGTGTGACCCACAGAGATGACCAGCTGCTGCCCCCTAGGGCCAGAGTGCTCCCCCAGCTTCAACCGTGGGCCAACCTGGGCCTCACTCAGGAACGGGAAGGTGGAAAGCCTGCAGCCATCAGGGGCATCCTCTTTGCTCAGGGTCCCTCCCCCTTCCAACCATGCTTGCTTTGGAGATGGCCCCAGACACCTCCCCCACATCAAGGCCAGAGGCCAGCCGCCTTCTGCTTGCGAAATCCGAGGTCTCCTTCCTCTTAGCCTCCCTGCCTCTCATGGCTGGGTTTTCTGAGCCAGGTCCCCAGATTAGAAGGTAGTGGGGTGGTGTGGCTGCCACCAGGGGAACAGTAAGAAGTGGTTCCTCTACCTCTTACTCTTAACGAGCTGTAAGCCAGGGTGAAGCCCACCTGGCTGAGGCATTGGGCCACCTCAGGTTCTTGGCCACTACCGCCGGGCCCTGCTCAGTTCCTGGTCAGGAAGGCCAGGCTGGACTGAGACGTCCCTGAGAAATAAAGTCCTGTTGGTTTTGACACCCTTCCCCCCCAACACACACACACACACAGTCCTTTTCTCTTGGGAGTTTTATTTCCTCGGTGTTTGCTTCTCCCAGGCTGGGATCGTGCCGATGTTGAGCCAGGACCTGGCGCCGTGTGGGCATCTCCCCCAGGGTAGGCAGCATTAGCTGCCCAAGTGAGTTCCTGCACCCCCCCTCCCCGCTCTGGGCGCCCCCAGGGGGGGTCCTGCTATTCTCTTTCCCAGTTCGTGTCACCATAGCAGCTCCTGCCTCCTGGCCTCCACGTGGGCCAGTAGCACTGTGCTGTGGAAGGTTCCAGAACAGCCATGTGGGGAAGTCCAAACCAAAATGGCCTGATGGCACCCAGGGGAGACCATCCCAGTCAGACTCGGACCCGGGAAGGGCCCCTCCCCCACTCCTCCTGGGTGAGGCCCGCGCTAGTGGGAAGCAGCGCTGCTCTCCAGCAGGAAGGCGAGGGTGTGCTTCAGCTCCTGGGCCTGCGGGGCACAGGCATGTGAGGACAGGGCTCCCGGCTGTGCCCCCCACCCCTGCACCAGGCCTGGGTCACACACTCGCCACCTGCCTAGTGTGTCATCGGAGGCCCTGGCCCCTCACCTTCAGCAGCTCAAACCAGATGGTCTGGGGATTGTGGGCAGAGCCGTAGTTGAGTTCCAGGCCAGGGGGCCCATCATTCTCCAGGGGGCTCAGCAGCTGGACGCGCTGCAGTTCCTTCAGGGCGATGGAGCAGTACAGTTTCTGGGGGCAGCAGAGACAGCGGAGATTGGACCCTCTCAGGGAAGGGGTCACCATGGATGGTGGGGGCGTGGTGCAGGGTGCTCAGGCCAGCACTGGAGCGGGAGCCTGGCCCACCTGGGAGCTGGGTTCCATGAGGATGAGGCGCTGGCGGTTGAGTCCCAGGAAGCAGGGTCCAGGCAGGGCCATTTGACTGACCCGTAGCACCACATAGACGGTGTAGCCAAAGAGGGGCAGCTGGCTCACAGTCTCTGCGACGGGAGGGGCCAGGAGAGGAGTGCTGGTCACTGGGGCCCTGGGGCCTGCCCGACCTGGCCTCCAGCTTGGGTGAGCGGAGCAGGGCAAGATAGAGAGGCTCCCCTCCACCTCACCCCTTCCCTTCATGGTCTCCCACTCCGGCCCTTGCAACCCCCAGGTCCCAGACCCACCAATGAAGCTGATCTGTGCTTCTTGGGAGGTGCGTGCTTGTATCCACCTCAGCTCCTGCTCCGTCAGGTTCTTTAGGGTTGACATGCTCACTTGCTGTTGCAGTGGCTTGGGCAGGTAAGCCAAAAGGTCTCGCCTACGACACAGGTCAGTCAGGGCTGGGTATACAGCAGGTGCTAAGTAAATGAACAAGGCTACTGTAGGTGGGTGTGACTGGGGATCCAGGCTTAGGAATGAGGTATGGGCCCTGCCCTTGAGGAGCTGGGGGTGGGGAAGTCAGGTGTACAACAGCCTCCACTACTCTGAGCCCGTCTCATTAAGGCCAGGAAGGGTACAAGTTGAGTGGCTTTGACATTGGAGGACTGGGTGGGGGGGCCTGAAGGAGAGGCCCCTGGGGGGCATGCTGCGGTGGGCCTCAGCACCAGCAGGGACAAGGGGGGTCAGGAGGTGTGGGGCCGCGCTCACACTCACTCGGACAGGTGGTCCTCTTGGGCCTTGCTGCGGTGCTGCAGGGCAGCCAGCCTGGCCAGCAGGGTGTCCTCCTGCGGGCTGACCAACAGCTTCCCCTGTAGGTAGTCCCACAGCACCTGAGAAGGGACAGCAGTGAGGGGGGGGCACAGCTGTCCCCCAAAGCCCCCACTCAGCGGTGGCTCCGGGGGACTCCAGCTCCGTCCTGTCACTATCTCCTCTTCGGGGGCGGGGGGAGGCTTGGAGGTCCCTCACCCAGGCAGGGGCTCGCTCGCAAGTTGCTGCCCAGGTCAAGCTACCAGCTGCACATGGCGGGCTGGGGGGCCGGGAGTGGGGGTGGCAGCTGACCTGGTTGTAGTGGGTAGTGATGTAGGTGGGGTTCTCGAAGTGCAGCTGGGTCTCCCAGCCAAGCCGCCGGCTGTGCAGGCTCACGTCCTGATCCACCACGCTGTTGAGGTACTCATGGGGCCCCAGGGGCCGCACCAGCTCGCCTGCGTGGGGAGCCCAGGTCCACAGCCTGCCCTGCTGTCCAGGGCCAGCCCCGCTCACAGGCCTGCCAGCCCCAGCATGGGAACTTGCCTCGCTCGTGGGCGCACGGCTGGCAGGTAAGCCACCTTCTGGAATCCAGTCTGGCGCCCCCCTCCTCCCGCCACTTTCTCCCTAGGCAAGGGGCTCACCTTCCTTTTTGATGAGGAAGAGGGCGAATTCCTGCACTTCCTGGGGGTCAGTGATACCCATCTGCTGGCACAGCTCCTCCAGCACTTCTGCTGTCACCTGGGCACAGAGACAGGGCCAGGAAGGGGAGTGTCCCCAGAACTGATGCCACAGCTTTCCCTTCTCTCCCCAGCCCTTGCTCAGTGGCCCCATGCTCACCGTGAAAGTCCGGATATTGGTTTTGTAATCCAGACCCCCTGGCAAGTGAATTAGAAGTGGGCGGACTACTTGTCCTTTCTGCCAAGACAGATCGCAGGGTCAGTGCCCCAGTGGCCAGAGCCCCCAACTCCCTGTCCCCCACGAGGGAGTCCCATAATGCCCAGCCACCTGTGCCCCCCAGTACCAGGAAAGCCTGAATTTCACCCAGAGAGGGCAGCCGCCGGCGCCCCCCATATTTGACCGTGTGCTGGAGGTGCTCCTGGCTGCGCTGGGCCAGCTCTGCAGAGGAGAAGCAGGCTGGGGTCACAGGCATCTCCAAACCCCTCACCAAGCTGCTGAGACTCCAGCCTGGGAGTTCCCCCCATAGGCACCTTGGTGTGGGCCTGAATCCTGCAGAAACTTGGTCACGTAAGGCATCAGCGTGGCCGACGGGGGGAAGAAGCCTGTGAGTAGGCTGAGGAAGCTCCAGCCACGAGCACAGTGTTCCCTGCAGGGCGGAGAGCCTGGGCTTCAGGCCACCGGGTCCCGGCCGCAGCCCCGGGCTGCCCTCCCCGCTGCCCCCAGCCCTGCGTACTCACGGCCGAGGGTGTCCTGTGACCTGTTTGATGACTTGGCAGTAAACCTCATCCCTGAGGTTCTCCTCCCGACACAGCTGTGGGGACAGGAAGAGCAGGGGCAGGGTGGCATGGGATCTGAAGTCAGGCAGAAATCCTGCTAGCGGCCACGGGCAGGAGGCCGTCTCTTGGTCTTTGTCACAGCTTGTGCCCAAGTGGTCACTTTCTAAATCACTGCTTTCATCTGCTTGTGGGCTATGCTGGGCCCTGTCTTGTCTGCTGGCTCCCCTTATCCTTGACCTCTAGCCCTTGGGTCTCTGTCTATATGCCCTGATGATCTCAGCTGCTCGCACCTGCTGTCTGCCGGTGCCTCCCTGGAACCCAGGCCCCCTGCTTGGAAGCGTGGACTCCAGATTTCACATGCCCAAAACAGGTTCCTGTACCAGCCCAGACCTGCTCCTCCCTCAGGCCTTCGTATGGAGGATGGTCACTGCTCTGCCCAAGGCCTCCGTCACACCCCACATACAATTCAGAGCAAGCCCTGTTGTTCGGAGCCTTCTCGGCTCTGCTGCTGCCTGTGGGCTTGGCCAGCACCATCCCTCACCTGGTGATCACAATAACCTCTTCTGGCCCTCATCCCCCCGCCCTGCCCGGGAGGGGTGGCAAGCAGCCGGAGCCATCTAAAAATGTAAGCCAGTCTCTGCAAACCCCCTCAAGTGCCCCTCTCTCCTCTGAGAAATCAGTCCCGAGAGGAGCGTACGGCGGCCTGCCAGGCCTTACCCGCCAACCTGTCCTGGCTCACTGGGCTCCAGCCACGCTGGCCTCACTGGTACTAAAGGCTCACCCTTTAAAGGCAGGACCTTCACCCCTGCCCTTCTCTCTGCCTGCGTGTGTTGCCCCCGTGCACACGTGCCTCTCTCTCCGGCTTCCGTCAGATCACTGCTCCTGTGTCACCTTGTCACCAAGCCTCTGCACTGTAGCAGCCCCTTCCCTGCTGTGTCCTTCCCCACAGCACTTTGAACTCTTGGATACACTGGGTCATGGCTTTGGGACTGTCTTCGCTCACCAGGTTGTACGCTCTGCGAGGACTTGGCCTGCTTGGTTCACCACCATGCCCCCAGCATGTAATGTAACTCAGTAAATACTTTGGGATCATTTGAAAGACTATTGACCAAGGGAACCTGACTCAGGTCCAGGCAGGAAGACAGGAACAGACCCTCAGGGCACACGGTGTCTCCCCCACCCCATCCCACCCCCTGCCCCCCAGCACACAAGCTCTTGCTTACCCTCAGCAGCTCATAAAGGAGGTCCCCCTCATTCTTGCCCCGGGGCTTGGGCTGGTCCCGCATAAACTGCATCAGAGCTGCGGGTGGGATGAGAAGTGGTGAGCTGGGTGGGGGCCCTGGTCCTGGCTCCTCCTGTCGCCAGGCAGGGCTTTCCCCCTCCCCTCATGCCTTGCTCTTGAAAATGCATGAGCCAGGCAGAGCAGAGCAGTCTCCACGTCAGCGATGAGACGGCTCCGAGAGACAGAGAGACACAGACACAGACCGAGAGAGAGACAGAGAGACCTGCCTGCCCATACTCACTGTATACAACCCACCACCCCTTGGGTGTGGGTAGAAGGAGGTGAGGGCTGTGAGATACAGTAACCACCAGTGAGCTTCCCGGAGTTGACAAACTCAGGAGGGAAGGAGACCTGGCACCTAGGTGCGAGGCACCACGAACACGGGGACGTGGGAAGTTGTGGCCACTCACCCTGGAAACTTTCCACAGCCTGCCCGCTTGTGTCCTCATCACTGAGGCTGATGAGCGATTCTTGTATGGGAACCTGTGGCCAAAGAGACTGGGTCATGGGTCTGGGGGTGCATGGGGGCAGTGGGCAGGTCCAGTGGCCCAGCTCCCCCTACCTGTCCCCCTCACCTTGGTGTACTGCACCAGGTTGGCCATGGCCTTCTTGGCATCGCTACTTGTCTGGTCCAGCCTGAGGGGGCAGAGGGGAAGACAGCCCTGCTTGCTTGGCCGGCCCCATCGCCACTGGCCTGGTGGCTCTGAGCAGGGAGGCCTTCTTCAGGGAGATTGAGGATGGGCAGGCAGAGGGGCGGGCCCAGGGCACTCACAATGTCTGGGGCTTCCGGAAGTGGTGCAGGGCAAATTCCTGCATGGTGTAATTGTGGGAGTCCGTGGACAGAGAGAGGTAGGCCACAGAGTGGTTGGAGCTGGTGGCCTCCGAGTTTTCACTGTGTGTCTGGCTCCGGGGGCGGCCATGGCGCTGAGAACACAGGAGAGCTCATGCCACCTGAGTGCCCACGGGCATGTCCAGAGGCCATGCCCAGCCCCCACCCAGCCCAACCCAGGCAGAGCAGGAAGAACAGCTGGAGTGAGCACACCCCCAGGAGGGTCAAGAGGTGTTTACTGAGCATCCTCTAGGGTAGCAGTTAAATGCTGCAAAGGCACAAAGGGCACACGGCCCGGGCTCTGTCCGCAAGGAGCTCACAGCCTTGCTGAGGAGACAAGGCACGGAATCAGGAGACGGCAGAGGGGCAGCATCAGACCAAGTGCCACCCGCCACTCAGGGACACTCAAGCCCTTTCCTTCCTCGACTCCTAGTTAGGCCTCGCCTCCACCTCCCGCATCTTCCTCACCTCCGACGCCCTCTCCCACCGAGCCAGCCCTGGCTCTCTGTGCTGCAGCTGACTCGCGTGCCGGCCACTCCTCTCTAGCGAAAAGGAAAAGTCTGGAGCAGCAGCTGGCTGAACGATGTTGGTGGGGAAGAGTCCCGAACGGCCACCGGTGGAGCCGAACTGCCAGCCTGGAAGGCACCCAAGGACAGCAGCTCACCCACCTGGCCCCGCTGCCCCTCAGAGGCTCTGCCATGGGCTGCTCTCCATGTGCCAGCCACCCTGCTTGCCCCCAGGGGTACCCGGCTCCAGAGCGGCCACTGGCAACAGCTTGATGAGGTCCCCACGGTGGAAGCTGAGGAGGCTGTGGTCATCAGTGAGGTAGCTTTGCAGGGCGATGACGTAGCCAGAGTCCTGCAGGCAGGAGGGCGCGCAGGTAAGGGAGCNGGCTTGAGGGAGCTTGGCCAGCCAGCCCCTACCCCCCACCCAGCCCCCTGCCCACCCTGCGCTTGCCTTCTTGAGCTCACTCAGGAACAGCTCAATCATGGCCTTGATGGCACTCGCCCGGGCCGTGTGCAACAGCAGCTGCTCACCCTTTAGTGACAGCTCCAGAGTGGAGCCGCCCGGGCACTCCACGCCCAGCACCTCAGCAAAGCTGTGCACGGGAGGAGGCATGAGCTGGGAGCCCCCTCGGCCCCGGGGCCATCCACAGCTCAGCCCCCAGCCCAGGTTCACCTGTATG
Source organism: Crocuta crocuta (assembly GCF_008692635.1). Lineage (NCBI taxonomy): Eukaryota > Metazoa > Chordata > Mammalia > Carnivora > Hyaenidae > Crocuta > Crocuta crocuta. Next base: position 2,917,783 of record NW_027527428.1, on the reverse strand, counting down.
AGCAGAGAGTCTTCAGCTGGTTGAGGTGGAAGCTGGGGCCTTGGGTCACCTTGAGCAGCCTCAGCCCCCGGTGGGACACACCCAGCAGCTGAACGTCACTGCTGCTCTCACCCTGCCCGGAAGGAAGGTGACAGACAGGCTCCTGGTCCCCCACCACCATCCAAGATGCTCTGGGGGTCCTTCCATTGGAGCCCACCCCACCCCCAGCTCTCATCCCTGCCACAAAGGCCCATGCAGGACACGCTAGGGGCCAGACTGCAGTACTGCCGTCCCCAGCCGCACGTCCAGCCTCACTGACCGAGACAGGGAAGATTCGGGAGAAATAATTGGCCCAGTTGTCCCGAGCGGCCACCACGATGCGCTTCTTAACACTGTCCTGGGTGGTACTGAGCGAATCTAGGCCCACCTCCAGGTCTCCTGTGGGCAGGAACGGCCCCAGACAGTCCTCAGGCTCCTTCACAGGGCTCCCCCAGAGTTTGTCCCCCTCCCAACGCCCCCACTCTTCAGCTCCCCAACTCCAGGGTCCCTGGACCCTACCCAGTAGCTCTTTCATTCTGTGCCGCTCTTCCTGGGAGAGCCGGATGCAGGACTCGGCAAAGGTGTCCCTCAGGATCTGGGGGCAGAGCCAGGCGGTCACCACCAGAGCTCAGCACGCGGAGGAAAAGCGAAAGAGCCCCGTGGGCGTGGGCGTGGGCGGGCCAGGGAGGGATGTGGGGCTTCTGAGCCCAGGGCCGCCTCCCCACGACCACCTGCATGAGCGGGCTGCTATCCCCAGCCCCGAGACAAACTCCCCTGAGGGAACAGAACCTGGGGGAGGCAGGGAGGCTGCTCCGAAATCTGGGGGAAGAGGTAGGGTCCCGGAGGGTCCAGGGGTGGCCGAGAAAGAAGCAATGGGGAATGTCTGCTGGGTGCTGGAGACTACATACACTTGATTTTGAATCCTCATTCCAGACCAGTAATGGTCCTTACTCTTAGGGATGTCGTGAGGATTAAATAAATAAAGGCAGGGCTTGAAACAGAGCGCCTGCCGCGTAAGTACTGCTGCTCTCCTGCCTCGCACCAACAGTAACCTGGCCCAGGCGCGGGAGCAGTCTGTCTGTCCGTGTTGCAGGTGGACCGGGCCCTCACCTGCTCACAGAGGAGCTGGAGGCAGTAGGGGTGGCTGAAGTTCTCCCGGGGGTAGAACACCTGTAGGAAGGCATGGGGGGTAGAAAACCGTTGGCAATGGTGCCCTTGCTCAGCCCAGATGGAAAACCAGGCCCGACAAGGTGGGTCGTGGGGAGGCAGCCCCCCGTGTTTGTGTGTGGGGGAGAGGCTGGGCTCCCGCCCACCGTCCGCCACCCCTCTGCAGTGCCTGTCCCTCCCCCGCACGCCCACCTCTTTGCGTAGGAACAGCTTCCAGGGCGCACTGACATAGGAGAAACACACGCTGCCAGAGGGCACAAGCAGCTGGGTGGAGACCCCCTGGTCCCCCATGGGCTTCAGCAAGCCTGGCAGAGGGAAGGGCCAGAGAGCTTCAGGCGAGGAGCTGCCAGGGCCAGAATGACAGGGACGTGGGGACAGAAGGCCCTCACCTCCCTGGGGCCCTGCGAGGGCTCGGCCCCCGCAACCTCTGCTGCCTCCATCCTGCCCACGCCCCATCTCCTGCTTCCGTCTCCAGCCCTCATCTTCCCTGCTGTCCCTGACCACGTCAGCAGGGCCACTAAATTCCTGATGGAGCTGTCAGCTTTGCATTGAAGACACCACCCTGTGACAGTCCCTCAATGCCACATGGGCCCCAGGAGTGCCCGGGCCCCGCCCTGGATGGGAATGCGGAAGCCGGGGCTCCTTGCCCATGGCTCCAAAGTCCCGAAGCCTGAGCACCCCAAGGGGCCGACCTCAGCCACTGGGAACCCTGCTGCCTCAGTGAAGCCCACCACCGAGGGACAAGAGCTTCCTTACCGGGGGGCTCCACTGAAAGGATCTCTGGTTCTCCAGGCAGTGGAGGCGCTGGAGGAGGTGGGGGTGCATGGACAGCAGGCGGAGTCTGGCCAAACAGACCCTGGTTCTCCCTGATGGAGTTGGAGGGCCCGAGCTGTGTTGGGACCTTGGGTCGAGGGGCCACAGGAGGCGGGGGGCCCTTCCTTGGGCTGGGGGGCAGCGCCTGGGGAGGCACAGAGAATGTACACAGCTGGCTCTAGGGGCGAGGCTAAATTTACCCCAGAGAGCCTTGGACTCCCAAGGCGAGAAGCCATGCCCTGGACAGGATGGGGCCTCACCGATGTGGATGTTTGGGCACCACTGATCCCCAACTTAGCCAGGGCCTCATCTTTAGGGCTGTTTCTCTTCACGAAAGATTTGGGGGGCTTCCTGAGGGAAGGAAGAGGTCGTGAGTCCACAGAGTGGCTCCCTGGGGAGTGGGCAGCCCTGGTCACCCCCTGGGACCCACCTGGATGGCTGTACTGGCACAGGAACAGGGCCCGGGCGGCTCTGGTACATGCGGATGATGTTGCGGATCTCCTTGCTAGGCTCTGCCCGACGCCGGGGCGGAGGGTCCGAGCTGCGGACCAGGTCTCTGTCCTGAGCTGGCTCCCCATCACCCCCAGGCCCCACCTCCTGGGCCAGCTCAGCCTCAGCCTCTTGTGCAGCTTTGGCTCCCCTGTGTGTCAGTGGCTTCTTCACCATGGGGGGAGGGGGAGGGGGAGGGGATGGCACTGACCAGGAGGAGAAGAACC
>NW_027527428.1:2892873-2915006 GCF_008692635.1 Crocuta crocuta | reverse complement strand
GTGCCCTTCCCCCCCCCCGCCCCCCCCCCACCTGCTCTGTCTTCCTCCTCGTCCTGCTCCTCCTCCTCCTCCCGGGGGACCTGTATCTTGGCTGGAGGCTTCACTGTCTTCACCTTGATCTGCTGCTGCCCTGGAAGTGCCCAGACGGCCCTGTTACTCTCCACCTGGCCTGCCCATCGGGCTCTGGGACAGGCTACACTGACGCAGGGGAGGAGAGTGCGCCTCACGTGCCCGGGACAGGCTGCGGTGGGCGGGTCTCTGCACAGGCCTGCCACCTCGAGCACCCTCACCCAATTTCTGGAAATACTCCTGTTTTTGCTGGAAGCTCTTGGGCCTCCGGGGCTTGTCCTGGGGCTCCTGTGAGATCTCCTGTGGGCGGGAAGGGGAAGTGAAGGAGGAGCGTGTCCGGCCAAGTGGCCACTCTCCCAGCACCCGTGCCCCCCCAGCCCGGTCCTTGGGGCCAAGGCCCCGGGCATCTTTTCTTCCTCTTCCTGCTCCAGTGGGGTCTCTCGGCCCCTCAGCCCCAGAGCCCGCTCTTTCCACCCCAGGCCGCGCCACCTGCCTGGCCTCGGCTCCTCGCCCTCAGGCAGGCACCCACCGATTCCAGCTCCGGCTCCGGCTCCTCCCGTGGGACCAGGGGCTTCTTGGGCTTGGGGGCGACGGCTGGGGGTGAGGTCGGGGCAGCAGCTCTAGGGGTCCGGGGCTCAGCCTGGCGCTGGCGCTGATGCGTCTGCTGCTCCAGCGACAGCGTCATGGCCTGGGCGGTCATCTGCTGGGCCTGAAGAGGGAGGGGGCGGCGGGCCCGGTAAGAGTCGGGCTGGCTCTGCCCCACAGACCTGTCCCCACTAGGCAGTCTCAGGGCCCGGCCCACCCTCACCAGGATCAGCGCCTGCTGGTTGATGAAGTTCTGCTGCTGGACCGCCAGCTGCCTTGGGTCCACACTGGGGAGCAGGGGCTGTGGCTGAGGCTGTGGCTGCGGCTGCTGCGGCACCACCATGGCTGCAAGTGACATACGAGTGCCAAGCTTGCACGCAGCCCTCCGCCCACCGTGCCCTCCTGGCCCCCGGTAGGACCTCCCTTCCTCTGGTTCCTACCTGAGAAGGGACCTGCAATTCAGCCTTACCTGGCATGGCAGGGACTGCGCCCACCGCTGGCATCATGGGCATGGCTGCAGGCATCATGGCTGGCTGGTATCCGGGCATCTGCATCACCCCTGGGTAAACTGAGGGCACAGGGCCTTCCCAGGTCAATTCCTATCTAGGCCCAACGACCACCTCCCTCCAACCTCAGGCAACAAGAAGAGGATGGACCATGGGCGCTTCCTGGGCGCCCCAGGCCATGCTTGCCCGCGCTGCTGGACTGGGGAGACCCCGGATAGGTGCTCAGCCCTGCACTCACCCATGGGGTAGCTGCCTTGGTGCATGGGCCCAATGGCGCCTCCCCCCTTCATGCGGCTGCTCAGAGCCCAGCCTTGCTCCAGATCCTGAAGGGACAAAGGCCACAGGCAGTGGAGTCAGAACTGGAGCCCTGGGAGAGGGGGTCCGAGGCAGGTGGGGGGCGGGTGTGTGCGCAGAACACTCACGCTGTGGCCCCGGGAGAGGACCGGCTCGAAGAGGTGGTCCAGGAAGCCGTCCAGGGTCCCTGAGGCCTGAGACTCAGCTGTGGGGTCAGAGGTGGGTTAGTGTCACCCTGGGGTATGGGGCTTCCTGCGCCCCCATTCCCGTCACACTGCCAACCTCACCGTGTCCGTTCCAGCCTTACCTGTGTGGCTCCTGCTGGGCAGTGATGGGGGTGGAGGTGGTTCTGGGGGCAGTGAGGGGGCCTGGATGCNTGGGGGTGGTGCCCCGGCTGAGGCGGGGGATAGAAGCTGCTGTGGGTGGGGCATCCCGTAGGGTGGGAAAAGGTCGGGTTAGAGGGGGGCTGGCCCTGTAACAGGTCTTGTGAACCCCAGGGTGTAAGAGGGTAGCTTTTGGGGTCACCTATGACAGATCAGAGACCGGAACAGGCTGGGGACAGGGGTGCTGGGAAGGCACCTACAAGCCATGGGGGGTAATGGGGTAGCTGTGTGGACTGACGGGGTCTCCCAGGTCCTCAGTCTGGCCAATGAGGTCCAACACGAAGTCACAGCCAGCCAAATCCTGCCAGGAATCCCCGGAGTGCAGTGACACGGACCAGCCACGGGGGGGCACCTCCAGGCCTCTGGGAAGGACACGGGCAGTGGTCAGGCAGGAAGATGACCACCCGGAGGGACAAGGACCTGAGTGCGGGCCAAGCGGAGGTGGCTGGCAGAGCCTGGCTGAGGACCTGGTCTCCTCAGACGGCTCTCCTTCATTTGCACCCCACAGCCTTCTACGTCGGCTCTGACGTGCTCATTTATTTATTGGCCTATTTCGTTAGAATCGGGACCAGAGGTATCTCTGCTCTTGCTCCCTATCTTGAATCTACTGTCTCGCCTCTGCCCACTTGCCCCTCCATGCCCCCCCTCACCCCCCTCGGGGGAGCAGGCTTTGGCCCTGGGTTTGTAGGGGGCACGTGGACACAGGAGGAAGATGGGACAGTGGTCCGCGTTGGCCACACTCCCCACCCCGGGGCCCCAGTACCTGCTCTGCAGAATCCAGCCGGCGAATTGCTCCCCGGTGGTCCAGGACTCCACCTCGGCTGAGTAGCACTCCTCTACAGGGGCGAGGGGGAGGGAGCTGGAGTGAGTGGCAGCAGGTCCTCCCTGACAGGAAGGGGCAGCCGTCCCCACGAGGCTTCAGGGAGCAGGACAGGAGGGAGCTCAGGGTGACAGGAGCAAGAGCAGGGTCACAGGAGGGAGAGCAGGGTCACAGGAGGGAGCTCAGGGTCACAGGAGCGAGAGCAAGGTCACAGGAGCGAGAGCAGGGTCACAGGAGGGAGAGCAGGGTCACAGGAGGGGCCACTGGAGAGCAGAAGGTGAGCATCACCATTGAAGGTAAAGACGTCCAGGGCCATGCGGCCCCGCCTCCGTCCGGCCGTCCACTCAAGCTGGGTGGGCGGATGGGCACGTGCCATCCCGGGGGCCAGCCGCGTCTGCTCCAGGGCCCCCAGGAGCTTGTGCTGACACAGCGCTGCCATGCCTGTGGGGGCCTGGTCGGACACAAACCTGTGGGGACAGCACACAGCTGCCATGGGGAGGGAGGGCAGCCCACTGACCCTGCTCGTTGGGCCCCCACGTGGCAGGCCCCTTACTTGAGCAGCGGCTTCTGCAGAGTGGGCATTGGGGGAAAGGCGCTGAGCAGGATGGCCATGAGCGCCCAGCTGCGCTGGCTCTGCTGCTCGTCCGAGTTGTGCCAGATCTGGGCCACCAGCTGGCTGAAGATCTCGTCCCGCAGCCCTGGTCGGCGCTGCCCCTGTCGCACCAGGTATTCGCCCATGGTCTGCTCCTGCCAGGAGGGCAGGGACCCGTCCCCCAGGAGCCGCAGCAGCTGTAGACACAGAGCAGGGTGAAGGCAGGACATGCGGGGCTCAGCCAGCACCCGGGAGCCGGGGCCCAGCCCAGCCCACCCCCTCCCCGATGTGCCACTCACCACCTTGTTGATATCCAGGGCATGCTGAGGGTTCTCCCCGTCCAGCCGGGTCAGGGGCTTGGCCAGCGGCTGCCCAGGATGGGGCAGGGATGGCTCNATGATCTCAGGTCCTCACCAGCGGCCCCCCCCCCCCCCCCCCCCGGCAGAGCCCGAGAGCGCTCGTGCTCTTGTGGGCAGGGGTAAGGGCAGGCGGCGGGTGAGGAAAACCGCCTGCAAAATGCAACTTAATTGTTCTTTCTGATTAGAAAAGGGACACCCATGCATGCAGAGAACTCAGAAAACATGGAAAAGGATAAAGAATTTTTAAAACACCGTTGACATTTCGCTGCCAGTCCTGACCACAGTTTCTGGTCTTACTTTCTACGCGTAGATACCGCACATCACCCGCTCACACCCGTTGTCATTGTCAACCAAATTGAGATCATACTCTACGAGCAGTTTTGAATTCTGTTTCGTATCCAACACTGCAGCCCGGCCTTGTCGTTACACACGCTTTAACGAGAGGACCTCAACGGGGCGGGGGGAGATGCCACAGGTGTAACAAAGGCGTGGCATCACGGGTCTAAGTGACACTAGAGGGTGAGGTGTTTAGGTTCGACGGATGTTCTCCAAAGAGCGAAGCTGCACCCCTCGCTCCCATGATGAGAGAGGATGGGCGTGTTGCGGGGGGGGGGGGGGGGGGGAGGAAGAACAGACACAGCCCCTGCCTGGCAGGGCTAATATCTGGGGAGCCGTGGGGGTCAGCCGGGAGCTGCTGAGGCCTGGGGACCCACCTGAAAGCTAACGGAGATGAAGCTGGAGAACGGAAACTGGTCAATGTCAGCGGGGAGGGTCAGCTTAGGCCGGACCAGCACTTCTGGGGGCATTGACTCCGTGATGCTATCAGCCAAGACATGCTGACGGACTGGGGACAGCACAGGGAGGTGGCCCAGAAATGCCGGGTAAGGCGCTGGGGCTGTGGCACCACCCTTCCCCCCTCACCATCAGCCCCCAGCCCCGGGGCAGAGGGAGCTCAGGGGAGCCCAGCGCATCCCAGGGAGGGACCGCCGGGACAGACCCCCCCCCACACCGCAGAGGGACTAGGTGGGGAGGGGGGTCATGGCAAGAGTGACACTGATCAAAACTCACCTTCTGCCGTCTTTAGCATGACGGCCAACTCAGCCGGGATCTCCAAGCGCCCCAGCTCCTGGCAGAGAGGAGCAATTGACGAGGTACTGAGGGAGGGGCTACAGGGACCCCTCGTCCCTCCTCACCCCCAGGACTATAAACTTCTCCCAACACCGAGGATTCTGATCCTGGACACAAACAGGACGCCGAGAACCCACAGAGGGAAGACAGGGCAGCCCAGGCCTCTTCTGGAGGGCACGTAGGTTGCCCCCGAGACCCAGGAGCCATGGCGGCTCACCTGGAAGCCCACACTCTCCCTTGAGCCATGCCAGGTTCCACGGGTTCATAACTCAGCAGACCCCCTCAAGCCCCCAGTCCACCTACCATGCTTGGCACCTTCTCGAAGGTCCTCCAGCTGTGCCGGCCACGCCAATGCCCAAGCTGCCTGGGGAGACGCAGGAGATGCTGGTGCCCCGGAGAGGGGTCTCCTCGAACCTTCCGGCAGCTCCTCCCCGCCCCGGCAGTTCAGCTGCCCCCTCCAGCCGCCAGCCCTCCGGGTCCCTCACCAGCCTTAGTGCTATGGGCGTCCCTGCCCGTCTGCCAGGGCACTGGGGAGAGGGCAGGAAGAAATGGTCCCAGGGGACAAAGTCCATCCAGGGAGGGGCCCCAGGGGAGCAGTATGCGGGCACTGACCTTTGAGCTGCTTTATGGCCCTCACATTGCAGTCATCGGGCAAAAGAGGGGAGCTGACAGGCCCCAAGAAAGGCCTGGAGGGGATAGGAAGGCACCCCAGGTGGGCAGGGGAGCGTCAGACTCTGGAGGATGGGCGGGGATGAAGGAAGCGACTTCCGGGAGGCACCAGCCTACACGCAGGCAGCGTGACATGGGAAGAGCCAGACCAGCAAGGCTGCCTAACTTCTACCTCGAGCTGCCGCACCCAAAAACTTCACCTGCCGTCTCTGCCGCCTCCAGAGCAGGGGACGGGTCACCAACAAGATGGTGTTCAGCTGTCCCAGAGCCGCCCGCCGCCGGAGGTACCGCTTCCTAGAGGCCGGGGGGTGGGGAGGAGGGCGTGGGGAGGTGCCCAAACCTAGATCTGGTACCTGAATCCCCCAGCCAAACATGAGTGTGAACATTGACCCCCAGGCCAGCGATACTCCCCTGCAAGGTGCTTAACAGAAGCAGCAGGGAAAGGAAAGGACACTTTAAAAGAACAGGTGCACTGAGCAGGTGTTCAGTGAAGGAGATTAAGGTCTTAGACAGCAGAGCCGACCCCTGGGCTTGCTTCTCTCCTGTTCAGTCTGCGTGACCGTGCGGAAGCTACTTTCCCTCTGTTTTATCTCTACCATCTGCAAAATGAGGATTAGTGTAATACCTGCCCCACCGCAAGATTAACTGAATCAACTGACATGTTGAGAAGAGTCTGACATCTTTTCATTTAAGAACTTCTAAAAAAAAAAAAGAAAAAACTACCACTGGAAATCTGATAAGACATCGAGAAGAGATCATGCCTTTGAGAATTTCCCAGGTATAAGAAAGACCAGACTCCTCAATAAAAGGGTCACGAGCAGGATTAACATTAAAAAATTTAAAAATGTACAGTTTTGAAGTGCCTGGCTCCTTCAGTCTGGTAGAGCATCTTGGGGTCATGAGTTCAAGCCCCATGTTGGAGGTAGAATTTAAAAAAAAAAAAAGGAGGGGGACACCTGGGTGGCTCAGTTGGTTAAGCATCTGACTTCAGCTCAGGGCATGATCTTGCGGTTCGTGGGTTTGAGCCCCGCATTGGGCTCTGTGCTGACAGTGCAGAGCCTGGAGCCTGTTTTGGATTCTGTGTCTCCCCCTCTCTTTGCCCCTCCCCTGCTTGTGCTCTGTCTCTGTTTCTCAGTAATAAATGTTCAAAAGAAATTAAAAAAAAAAAAAGGCACCTGGCTGGCTCAGTCAGTGGAGAGTGTGACTCTTGATCTGAGTTGTGAGTTCGAGCCCCACAATGGGTGTGGAGATTACTTAGAGATGAAATCTGAGGGGCACCTGGGTGGCTCAGTTGAGCATCTGACTTCGGCTTGTGGTTGGTGAGTTCAAGCCCCACACTGGGCTCTGTGCTTACAGCTCAGAGCCTGGAGCCTGCTTCGGAAGAATCTGTGTCTCCCTCTCTCTCTGCCACTCCCCTGCTCTCTCACACACACACACACTCTCTCTCTCTCAAAAATAAATGTTTAAAAAATCATAAAAAAATAAATGTACAGCTTTTGTGCCTCAAAGAACACTGTCAAGAAAGTGAAAAGGCAACACACAGACTGGGGGAAATGTTTGCAAATCACGGATTTGATATGGGTTTAATTTCCATGATTTATAAAGAACTCCTACAACTCAACAAGACCAACTTTACAATCAAAAGGCAGACAGAAGACTTGACTAGACATCTCTCCAAGAAGATACACAACTGGCCAAGAAACACAAGGTGTTCAACCTCGTTCGTCATTAGGGAAACTCAAATCAAAACCACAATGAGATACTGTTTCATGCCCACTAGGATGGTTCTAATTTAAAAAGTGGAAAATAAGGGCACCTGAGGGGGTCAGTCAGTTGAGCGTCCAACTTCGGCTCAGGTCATGATCTCACGGTTTGTGAGTTCGAGCCCTGCGTCGGGCTCTGTGCTGCCAACTCAGAGCCTGGAGGCTGTTTCAGATTCTGTGTCTCCTTCTCTCTCTGACACTCCCCTGCTCATGCTGTCTCTCTCCCTCTCTCAGAAATAAGTAAAACATTAAAAAAAAAAATTAAAAAAAAATAAATAGTGGAAAATAGGGGCGCCTGGGTGGTTCAGTTCGTGGAGCGTCCAACTTCGGCTCCGGTCATGAACTCATGGTCTGCAGGTTCAAGCCCCGCATCAGGCTCTGTGCTGACAGCTCGGAGCCTGGAGCCTGCTTCGGATTCTGTGTCTCCCTCTCTCTGCCCCTCCCCAGCTCATGCTCTCTTTTTCTCTCTCAAAAATAAATAAGCTTTATAAATAAATAGTGGAAAATAAGTATTAGCAAAGCTGTAGAGAAACCGGAACCCTGGCTCATGCTGGTGGAGCAGGAAACGGGGCAGCCGCTGTGGAAAAACGCTCCTCAAAACACGAAACATAGAATTACCGCATGACCTGGCAATTCCACCCCTTTCAATTCCCAAAGAATTGAAAGCAGAGACTTGAACAGATACTTGCACACTCATGTTCCTAGCAGACTTATAGTCGCCAAAAAGTGCAAACAGTCCAAATGATGACTGACGGAGGAGTGGATACACAACGTGTGGTCTGTGCACACAGTAGAACATTATTCGGCCATAAAAAAAAGAAATGAAGTTCTGTGGCTCAGTCGGTTTAGCGTCCCACTCTTTGATTTCGGCTCAGGTCGTGATCTCACTATTGGTGGGTTTGAGCCCCACATCAGGCTCCACACGGATAAGCGGGAGCATGCTTGGGATTCTCTCTCTCCTTCTCTCTGCTCCTCCCCTGCTCACGTGTTCTCTCTCTCTCAACATAAACAAATTTTAGAACAAGATATGAAGTTCTGATACCTTGTACAACATGGTTGAACCTTGCAAACATAACACTGAGTGCAGTGAGCCAGGCGTAAAAGGAAATATTGTACGAATCAACTTACATGTAATATCTAGAACAGGCAAATTCGTAGAGACGGAAAGTGGACTGGAGGTTACGGGGGGCTGGGGGAAAGGTGAGCGAGGAATAATTGCATAAGAGATGCAGAGTTTCTATTGGTGACGAGAACATCTTGGGAATGGATGGTGGTGATGGGTGNGGAAGACGTCCCTGGTGTCCACGGCACTGTCCTTACTTTATTTCAGCACTTTAACACCACCTTTGGGGTGGCTGGTGGCTGGTTTACTGTCTGCACCTGACTCCCAGTGATCCTGGGAGGCACCATCTCTGCCTTGACCCCTGGGTCACCGTGCCTGGCCTCGGGTAATGGAGGTCAACAAACAGCTGTTGGGTGAGTGAACAAAAACAGGCTGTGAAAGCAAATGGGAGTTAATTATGTGAGAAGGGGAAGGGAGTGTTAGAAGATCAAGAAGTCCAAAGAGCCTAGAGTATAAAATCTGACTTAGAGGCTGGAGAGGTAGGCAGGGCCTCACACAGCCTAGTTCATGCTTTTATTTTATTTTTTAAAAATTTTTAATATTTTTAAATAGTTTATTGTCAAGTTGGTTTCCATATAACACCCAGTGCTCATCCCCACTAATGTTTATTTTTTANCGAAAGTCAGACGCTTAACCGACTAAGCCACCCAGGTGCCCCTCCACTAATGTTTATTTTTGACAGAGACAGAGTGCAAACGGGGGAGGGACAGAGAGAGAGAGAGACAGAATCTGAAGCAGGCTCCAGGCTCTGAGCTGTCCACACAGAGCCCGATGCGGGGCTTGAGCCCGTGAACAGTGAAATCACGACCTGAGCCGAAGTCAGAAGCTTAACCGACTGAGCCCTCCAGGCACCCCGATTCATGCTTTTATTTATTTATTTATTTATTTTGAGAGAGAGAGAGACAGCGTGAGCAGGGGAGGGTCAGAGAGAGAGGGAGACACAGAATCCAAAAACAGGCTCCAGGCTCTGAGCTGTCAGCACAGAGCCCAACGTGGGGCCCAAACCCACGAACGGTGAGATCATGACCTGAGCCGAAGCCAGATGCTCACCCAACTGAGCCACCCAGGCGCCCCGATTCATGCTTTTAAAAGAGGATTTTTTTTTTGCTACAGAGTGAAGAACAGACTAGAAAACACTCAAGGAGTCAAGACTGCAGTTTCGGGTAGCCTCAGTAGGTAGTGAGCTTCTTGTGACTAGGGGTATTCAAACAGAGGTTGCAGGGTATGGGTGGGGACAACATTGGGGCATACAGACTTGCCTTGAGGCCCCACCCCTCCCGCACCCTGTCTCCCCACCTGAGAAGTCCCGGCTCATCCCACCCCTGCAGACCTTGCCTGGAGCCCTCGCACGCGCGCCTGCATCCGAGGCAGGAGGAGGCGGCCGAGGCGTTGGCGGGAGATGCAGGCGCGAAGGCTGCGGTGCAGGGCGAGCAGGGCCTGGGAGCGTCGCTGGGCCCAATGCTGCTCCAGCTGCCGCCAGCCCGACTCCCGCAGCAGGACCTGGGGGAGAAGGGGAGGGCGCAGGGGAGCCGGGGCTCACCCCGCTCTTCTCCTGGGGCCTGGTCGTCCTCCCTTCCAGCAGGACAGCCTTGTGGGGAGCCCAGGACACGTGCCACCCAGCCCACACCCCGTCTCCTCACCACCCAGAAAGACCACCAAATCCTGACTCGGTCCAGGAACACGCCTCTCGTTTTCCAGCCACGCCTGCCTCTCTGCACACGTACACCCACCTGGGTGGCTCCGAGGTGACAGAGGGGCGACTCAGCCCCCAGCACCTGGCTCAGGATGGCGCCACACCTCTCCCGGTCAGAGGGCTCTCCCTGCCCCTCTGTCCCCAGGGCCTGGAACCTGCCCCTCGGATGGAGAGCTGAGGTCAGAACCTCCTTCCCTCCCAGCCCATCAGTCTATTCAGTCCCTAAGTCATTCAACGACGATTTGGAAAGCACCTACTATGTGCCAGGCACCCAGCAGAGTTTTGCTGTATGGAGGAGGGGCAGACGGAGGCTTGGAGGGAAGGGGGATAATGAATGGGGAAGGAGAGAGGGATGGGGGAAGAGGAGGTTAGTGGCCAAGACTAAGGTCTCTAGGAAAGTGGGTCCACCTCCACCCTGAATGAACCCAGGAACCCCGGGTCTGCCAGCCGCCCCTGTGGGTCCTGGCCCTGAGGTCCCCAGGCCCTTGGCTACCCCCATCCTCGGGCCCTACCTGGCCAGGAAGGCCTGGAAGGGCATGCGCACAGGAAAGTTGGCACTGCGGGTACACACCACCTCCAGGATGCCTGCCTGGAGCAGCTGCTCTGCCACATATTCTCCGTCAAAGATACCCGGAAGCTGTGGCCATGGGACAGAGCCGATGAAAGCTGGAGGCAAGGGGCTTAAGGCTGCGGGCGGTGGTGGGGACTCCTGGGGGCCACCGAGACGGGTGAGGCAGGTGGATGGGAAGGCTCTGGGGCCAGGCGTGGGGAGGAGGGGAGCTCACCTTTCCCGGGTTGGGGTTGAGGCACTGGATGAAATAGACATGGCTCCTGATGGGAGGAAAGGGGGTCATTCAGGCGCAGGCCAGCCCCTCTCCATTCACCTCCCTGGGGTCTCCCATGGAGGCCACTGTTCTCACCTGCCCAGCTGGGCTAGGAGGTCCCCCAGGGAATGCTGGAAGCGAGATGCCAGTGTGGGTTTGCCTCGCTCACTGCACCAGGACTCTGCTTCCTGGAACAGGCTGCCCACAAGCTGCAGGGGAGACGAGGCTGAGCTGGCTTGTCCCCCAGGCCCGTCCATAGCCCTGCCTGCTCCCCTGTCCCTGCAGAGCTGGGGGTCCTGCACCCCTGCCCCATGGAGCTGGGGGGGCTGTGCCCCTGTCCCCGTGGAGCTGGGGGGTCCCGCACCCCTGCCCCATGGAGCTGGGGGGGGCTGTGCCCCTGTCCCTGCAGAGCTGGGGGTCCTGCACCCCTGCCCCATGGAGCTGGGAGGGAGCTGTGCCCCTATCCTTGAGAAGCTGAGGGGTCCTGCACCCCTGTCCATGCGGAGCTGGGGGTCCTGCGTTCCTGCCCCATGGAGCTGGGGGGCTGCGCCCCTGTCCCTGCAGAACTGGGGGTCCTGTGCCCTGCCCCATGGAGCTGGGGGGGGCTGCGCCCCTGTCCCTGGGGAGCTGGGGGTCCTGCGCCCCTGCCCCATGGAGCCGGGGGGGGCTGCGCCCCTGTCCCTGGGGAGCTGGGGGTCCTGCACCCCTGCCCCATGGAGCTGGGGGGGGCTGTGCCCCTGTCCCTGCGGAGCTGGGGGTCCTGCGCCCCTGCCCCATGGAGCTGGGGGGGGCTGCGCCCCTGTCCCCGGGGAGCTGGGGTGTAGTCAGCAGCATCCAGTCCCTGGAGGGCTCAGCCCACGATCCAAGGTGCCAGGGCCTGCCCCTTGGGCAAGAGTGTCCAGGGCAGAATGAGGGCCACACAGGGTGGAGGGGTGGGGGCCCAGAGAAGGCTAGCAGGGACACCTGGAGCTGGCTCTGGCCAAGCATTTCCACCACGGCGGGGTCAAGATCCTCCCGGTTTCTGTCCACAAACTTGTGAACCTGCAAGAGACAATGTGTGGAGCGGAGCGGCCGAGGAGAGAAGGCTGGGGTGGAGGCCGGTCCCTTTGTCACATAATCGAGCCTCTCCCACTGAGGTAAAGGGCCTCCTTTGTCTCAACTAGAGCCTCTGGGAAACTGGAAACCCCATGCAAATGAATGAACCTTGACTCTTATCTCACACCAGATGTAAAAATTAATGAATGGATGGATCAAAGATCTAAGGGGGATTTGGGGTGCCTGGGTGGCTCAGTCGGTTAAGCGTCCGACTTCGGCTCAGGTCAGATCTCACAGATCGTGGGTTCGAGACCCGCATCAGACTCTATGCTGACAGCTCAGAGCCTGGAGCCTGCTTCAGATTCTGTGTCTCCCTCTCTCTCTGCCCCTCCCCCACCCATGCTCTATCTCTATCTGTCTCAAAATAAACTATAAAAAAAAAAAAACATCTAAGGGGGATTTAAGGGGGAGCCTGGGTAGCTCAGTCGGTTAAGGGCCAGACTCCCAACTTCAGCTCAGGTCACGATCTCACAATCTGTGAGTTCGAGCCCCTCGTTGGGCCCTGCACTGACATCGAGGAGCCTGCTTGGGATTCTCTCTCTCCTTCTCTCTCTGCCCCTTCCCCTGCTCTCTCTCAAAATCAATAAACTTTAAAAAAATCTAAATCTAAGACCTAGAACTCTAAAATTCTTAGAAGAAAACACAGGGAGAAGCTTCCGGACATTGGACTTGGCAATGATTTCCTGAATAGGACACCAAAAGCACAGGCAAAAAAAGGGAAAAAATAGATGCACTGGGTTTAATCAAAATTAAAACTTTCGTGGGGCACCCGGCTGGCTAAGTCGGTGGAGCATACAACTCTTAATCTTGGGGCTGGGAGTTCGAGCCCCACGTTGGGTATAGAGATGACTTTATTTATTATTTATTTATTTTAATGTTTTATTTATTTCTAGGAGAGAGAGAGAGAGAGAGAGAGAGAGAGAGAGACAGCATGAGCAGGGGAGGGTCAGAGAGAGAGGGAGTCACAGACTGAAACAGGCTCCAGGCTCTGAGCTGGCAGTCAGCACAGCGCCTGACGCGGGGCTCGAACCCACGAACCGCGAGATCATGACCTAAGCGAAAGTCAGACGCTTAACCGACTAAGCCACCCAGGCGCCCCTAGAGATGACTTTAAATAAGTTAATTAATTTAAAAAACCTAAAACTTGTGTGCCTCAAGGCATTTTTTATTTTATTTATTTTTATTTGAGACAGAGAGAGCGCATACATGCGCGTGCAAGGCAGGGAGAAGGGGCAGAGGTGGGGAGGGAGAGACCCTTGAGCAGACTCCATGCTTAGCTCCCGCCACAGGGCTCGATCTCACAGCCCTGGGGTCATGACCTGAGTGGAAATAGTTGCTCAACAGACTAAACCAGCCAAGTGCCCCTCAAAAGAGAACAGAACAAAAGGACAACCCACAGAGTAGGAGAAAATATCACATAGCAGATAAACAATTAATATCCAGGTTATATAAAGAACTCCCACAACCCAACAATAACAACGGCTTGATTAGAAAATGGGCAAAGAACTTGAATAGATATTTCTCCAGATGAGACACACAACTGGCCAAGAAGCACATGAAAAGATTCTCAACATCATGAGCCATTAGGGAAACATGCATCAAAACCACAGCAAGGTACCATTTCACACCCACTAGGAGGAGTATCATTTTAAAAAGTGGAAAATAAGGGGTCCCTGGGTAGCTCGATGGGTTAAGCATCTGACTCTTGAGTTCAGCTCAGGTCATGATCTCATAGTGGGTGAGTTCAAGCCCTGTGTCTGGCTCTGTGCTGACAGCGCAGAGCCTGCTTGGGATCCTCTCTCTCCCTCTCTCTCTGCCCCTCCCCAGCTCAAGCTCATGCTCTCTTTCGAAACAAACTTTAAAAAATAAAAAATGGGAAATAACAAGTACTGGCAAGGACAGAGATTGAAGCCCTTGCCTGCTGCTGGTGGGAATATGGAATGGTGCAGCCATTGAAGAAGACAGTTTGGCAGCTCCTTGAAAAGAGTAAACCTAGAATTACCTCCTGACCCAGCTCTTCCCCTCTTAGCTACATACGCCAGAAGAATTGGAAGCCGAGACTTGAATAGAGACTTGCATAGCCATGTTCGCAGCATTGTTCACAGAAGCCAAAAAAGTGGAAACTCAAGTATCCATCAGCTGATGAATGGATACTCGAAACATGATCCATCCATACAACGGATTATTATTCAGCTGTGGAAAGGAAGGAAATCAGACACATGCGACAACATGGATGAACCTTGGGAAAATATCCTCCTTAATGCAGTAAGTTAGACACAAAAGGAGTGTGTGTGTGTGTGTGTGTGTGTCTGTGTGTGTGTGTGCGTGGGTGTGTGGATGTGCGCGGAGGGTACTAAGATTCCCACTTGCCTGGAACAATTCTGTTCCATTGATGGGTCTGTTCCTTATCAACACCATAGTCTTTCAATGACTATGTTTTAATATCTGGTAGAGCAAATTCTTCCTTAATCTTCTGCTTTTCATTATTTTATTGGCTACTCTCATGCATTTCTTTTCCAGCTAATATTTCAGAGTAATTTTGTCAAAACTTGTTCCTCCTCCTCCCAGAAGAACCCGACTGGGGTATTGTCTGGAATGCTGTTGCTTTTCTAGATTAACTGAGAAAGAAGGTAGGGCTCCCCACCAGGAATGTGGTTTGACCCTCCTTTTTTAGGTTTTCTTTTGTGAGCTTCAATATAGTTTTGTGGTTTTCTCTATTCAGTCTCCTTGTGTTTCTTTTTTTTTTTTCAGACATGATTGGGTTGGGGGGGGCAGGGGGAGAGGTATAATTGACATATGTCCCATGGGTTTGTTTGAGTAACTTCTGGATAATTTGTGTTTTCTTCTATAACCAAAGCATGTCACCTCCTCCAGGAAGCCTTACTTGACTTGCCCTACCTCAAACCACTCACATGGTCCTACCTTTTACACCAGGCCCCTACCCAGTCTCCAGGAAACTCAGGAGGAGGAAGGGAGAGTGCCTTTCGTGGGCACCTAGCAAGTGCCAGGCACCTGCTTGACCATTTCCACATTATTGCATTCAACCCTCACAACAATGTTATAGGACAGATTCCCACTTCCATTTCACAGATGAGAAAATGGATGCTCAGAAGGAGAAGCAGAGGGGTGCCTGAGTGGCTCAGTCGGTTAAGCATCCAACTTCGGCTCAGGTTATGATCTCATGGTTTGTGGGTTCAGGCCCCATGTTGGACTCTGTGCCGACAGCTCAGAACCTGGAGCCTCCTTCAGGTTCCGTGTCTCCCTCTCTCTGCCCCTCCCCTGTTTATGCTCTGTCTCTCAAAAATAAACAAACATAAAAAAAAAAAAAAAGCAGCAGCAGCCAGCCTAAGGTTATCAGAGCCAGGTTCCACACGTACGCTCTGCCCTTCTGGTCTTAAGGTTCCCAAGGCCTCCTCTCCCTGTGCCCCATCGTGCTCAGAACTGTATAGCACTGGGGCTCCTGGGAGGCTCAGTCAGTTAGCTGTTGGACTTTAGGTTTTGGTGCAGGTAGTGATCTCCCGGTTCCTGAGTTCGTGAGTTCGAGCCCTGCATCAGGCTTGGGATTCTCTCTTTCCCTTTCTCTCTGCCCTTCCCCGTCAAAATAAATAAATAAGTAAACTTCAAAAAATAGTTTTTTAAAAAAGAAAAAAAAAAACAGGGCCGAGGACACAGGTAGACACATACGGCCAAGCCCTCGCAGGGGCTTCCCCTCACCTACTCCTATTACCTGTCTGGTGACTCAGGTCTGGGGAGCAGACACCACTGATTCACCCAGGAGTCTGTCCCCGATTTACCCAGGTACCTGGTAGGTGACGGTCCCGGCGTAATGTCTCACGGTGAAAATAGGAAGGGGCAGCTGGGGCTTGGCATAGCAGGGGTGGTTGCCATGGTGATAGTGGCACTTCTGGAGGAAGGTGTGGTCTGTGGCCTGATAAGAGGGACGAGCTTCCCTCAGGCCTTTGCACGTGAAGTTGCCCTTGCCTGGACTATGCATCCCTTTGTGGAATGGCCGTCCCACAGCCCTGAGGCTTGCCCTCTACTAGCTGGAGGCTTGAGGGACCCCTACGAGCCCTGTGCAGTCCCCACCACGCTGCCCCTTTTGCAGCAAGGACTTGAGGAGCCCCAGAGAGGTGAGGGATCTTTCTCAAGATCACCCGGAGACAGGATTTGAACCTAGTTTGCTTCACTGCCTTCCCAAGCTCTGCTGAGAGGCTATGGGCAGGGTTTCTGGACCCCATCACCTTTTGGCTCCTCTGAGAGGCCCTGATGGCCTCAGCCTGGCCACCAGGGCCCCCACCTCGTCCTTACCACTGGGAGCTCACCTGGGCCAGCCATGTCTGGGCATCCAGTATACTCAGGAGGCCGTGGGGCTGGGATGTGAGGAGGTCCAGGCAGGTGTCCCTCACAGGCTGGGGGACGGGCACCCAGGACAGTGATTCTCGCTGACATGCCTCCTGGGAACAGCCAGCACCCCAGTTGCAGGGGGAGCTCATCAGAGCCAGAGACAGGGTGGCTCTCCCATTGTACAGATGAGTAAAGGGAGGCCCAGAAAGGCTGAGATGGCCCCTAGCAGGGGGTGCTTTGGGGCAGGGCTGTCAGTTCAGTGCCTCGGTTTCCCAGGGAGGGCCTCTGCTCTGGGAATGCCTGGGTGGCCCCCCCCTCCGCCAGGCTCAGCTCCTCTTACCTCCTCCTGGACCAGCAGCATCTGGCTGGCGAAGAGCTGCAGGCGCTCGCTGGCAAGGTTATTGCACAGTTGTTCCAGGCCATTCACCCGCAGGGCCTAGGAGCGTGTGGGCAGTGAGGTAGGCACCCACATGAGGTGGGGGTGGTGGTGCCTGGGGCAGGTACGGTGTGGGGGGGGTGCTGCACAGGGGCCGGGTGTCCTTCATTCCCCTCCCAGAACTCAGGGAGGAGTGGTGCCCTGGGGCTGATGCTGCTGCCTCCAAGGTCAAGTCCAAAGGCCCAGGCACAGCGCGTGCCTACACCTCAGTCCACACCCTTCCCTCTGCCTCAGCACAACTGTGAGCCTCCAGGCCCCTGGACAAAGCCATCCTGGGGTCTGGAAGGCACCTCTTCCTATGACCTGGTAGCTCCCTGGCTCTCAGATCCCACATCCTCACAAGCAGGGCCCCAGGCTGCTGCCTCCAGGAACCCTTCCAGCCTTCCTCCCGTAAGGATTGCAGGCTCCTGCCTCTGTGTCCCCCCCGCACTCCACTCACAAGCCCGGAAGAGCCCCCGCTCCATGCAGCTTCATACAGAGAGCGCTGACACGCTCTGGCACACACTTGCCACAAACGTCCCCCGCTCAGAGAGGGCATGGTCCCCAGGGCACGGTGGAGAGGAGAGGGCAGGGGGCAGTGAACGGTGCCCGTCCAGGGAAAGAGGCCACCTCCCCTTGCTCTAGCCTCCTCCCTGCTTATGAAAACTCAGGGCCGTTCAGGGGACTGTTCCTTTTCCGGGTCCACTCGGTGCATAAGAGGTGAGACCCATACTAGGGCTTCTGCCTTCTGCTGCCCCAGAGGCTCCTGTGAGACTCTGCAGGGCTGAGCAAGACAGAACTCTCCAGAAGCGATGTCAGGGCTGGACAGAGCAGGGCAGAAAGGCCACACCCATGGACTGTGTCCTGTCTCTCGTGGCTAGACAGGCAATAGCTCAAGGGTGCTCTCCCTCAGGGAGAGCTGGCCCCGGAAATGCTCAGCACAAGGGGGGCACCCTATCTTGGGCCCCGCCCCAAGGGGTGACCTCAAAGCCATAGACGTCCACGATGGTGACAGTGTGCGTGCTCTCTCCCTCCCCGGGTGGCGCCAGCCGCGCGTTGATCTTCCCCAGGAGCCAGGTGAAAAGCCGAGAATACAGGGCCTTGGCCAAGGCGTCCCTGTGGGCGTGGTGAGTGAGCCAGTGCCGTAGGGTAGGGTGCCAGGCCCGGTATGGCTCTCCCGCCCCCAGGGCCACCTGGCATCAGTGGCGCTCTCCACCGGCAGGGATCTGCAGACTCGGCCATAGGGGGTCTCCTGGAGGGCAGAGGAGGGACATCAGGCCCCGGGCTGATCCGGGCCCGCGCCAAGCCTGCGTGTGGTTGAGGTCGGCCCTGCCTCCTGAGGAGCCCGGGGCTCACCGTGACCTTCCTGGTGACAGCCCCCTCCAGGCACTCAGGTGGCACCAGCAGCAACCGGGCTGCCGTATGGATCTCAGCCCAGCTGGACACAGCAGCCACCTCCTGGGACTCCCGCTGGACAGAGAAGGGAGGGAGCGGGGAGAGCTCTGCTGGGGAATGGCCACATCCCACATCCACTGGGCGGAGAGGAGCGGACTCTGGAGCCTGGGGGCCCTGAGAGCGAGTCCTCATTTTACCTCCTCACTAGCTGGCTGGCTCCGGCAGACTCTTCGTCTCTGAGCCTCCACTGTCTTATTGTTAAAAGGGAAACAACCACCCTAAGTTCCAGCGTTGTTGTGAGAACCGAATTAGAAAACAGACGGGCGCCTGGGCGGCTCACCCAGTTAAGGGTCCGACTTCAGCTCAGGTCATGATCTCACGGTTCGTGGGTTTGAGCCCCGTGCTGGGTTCTGTGCTGACGGCTCAGAGCCTGGAGCCTGCTTTGGATTCTGTGTCTCCCTCTCTCTCTCTGCCCCTCCCCTGCTCACACTGTCTCTCTCTCTCTCAAAAATAAACATTCTCCCAAAACCAAGAGCACACTGTATGCACTGTATGCTAGTCAACTTGACAATAAACTATATTAAAATAAGTAAACATTTAAAAACAATTAAAAGAAAACAAACACATAAAGTGACTTCAATGGTGCCGGATGCACGGGAGCTGCTCAGTTAGTGCAGGCCTCCCTTTCCTGGGTGGCAGCTAGGAGGCACTGGCGTCGGCACAGATGATCCAGGTCTCTGTTCTCTCTATACGAGACGGGAACCCGCCTGCTTTCCAGGGCAGCTGTGAGGCCTGGAAGGCGGCCCACAGGTGTTCCGTGTCATGGCTGCCCTGACTCCACAAACAAGCCACCACTGACCCAGCGTCCACACCGGCCCCTGGCCACAGCGGGGGCCCACCTCTGAGGAGGAGAAGCAGATGTTGCCCAGCTGCAGGATGGCACCCAGCACGGCCCAGGCTGCGCTCAGCTCCTCGGGGCGCGTGACCAGCACCTGCAAGGCCTTCAGAAGTCCTTGGAAGTCCTGGGCATCATCCTTGCCCTGGAGCCTGCAGGCCTGGCCCTGCACAGCACAGCGGGAGTGAGGGGGCAGGGCCTGGCGGCCCATAGCTTCCCTCCCCTCCGGCCACTCCTTCCAGACCTTTCCCCAGGCAAGCCCTGCCCCCACCTGGTTGAGGTAGTAGTAGGTCTCCGGCCCCTGTAGGGAGAGCTGCTCCCGTTGCGCAGGGTCCAGCCCAGCCAGCAACTCGTAAAAAACATGGAAACCCCGCTCAGCCTGGGCCTTGGGGAGAAGGACTGGCTTAGGGGTAGCAGTGGTCTGGTCCTGTGCCCCAGGGGAGCAAGGGCAGGTCCTGGGAAAGGCAGGGATGCAGACGGGAAGGGGTGGGGGGAAGGGTAGTGACCACACCCCTGCATGGCCCCTCCACCTCTCCCGCTCTGGGAGCTGGAGAGAGGGGAGCAGCGGCGCAGGTCTTACCTGAAACACCACCCTCGAGGCCTCCAGCAGATAATGTGATACAGAAGCTCCCACGATGACCCCGCTGTGGGCACAGGACAGTGGGTGGGGATGCCCAGGGTGCACGCGACCCAGGGGCCCTGCTCAGAATGGGACCCACTATCGGCTTGACCCAAGGGCAGCAGGCTCGGGTTCCCAGTAAAGGGAGCTGGATGGGGGTGCCCCCTGTGCCCACCGCGACCCCCATCACTCACTGCTGCAGGCAGAGGCATAAGACCTGGCCGAAGCGACTGGCGTTTGCATTGAGGACCGTCCCGGCGTGGCCGAAGCTGCCGAGCACGAGCAGCGCACCGTCCAGCTGCGTGGAGGAGGGGCACTCAAGTATCCCCAGGAGCGGTGGCTGCGTCCACGATCAGGCATCCCAGCTGAGGATCCTTCGTGCCTAGGGGCTGTGCTCGGCCATGGAGAGGGTCGGCCCCACCCCACCCTGGCCTGTCCCACAGGAGGCAATGCCTGGGGCTGCCCCCAAGGAGGAGCCAGAGGCCTGAAGACCGCCCGGGGAAAAGGCCTGCTGCCCCTCACCTGACATCTTCTGTCCCCCGTCTGCTCCTGCTCCAGGTGGCTCAGGAACTGCACCATCTTTTTGGCAGCTTCTGTCTTCCCTGAGCCACTGTGCCCACTGTGGGAAGGAGCACAGAGGACACCCATGGAGCCCAGGAAGTGGGGCATGCCCACCTGGAAGTGATTCCCACCCCTGGAAATGTGGGAAGATAGACCCAGGGCATGGAGACCGAAGAGAAAAGAAGACGCCAAGAGGCCACAGTCAAGGGGCGCGTGTGGTGACCTCAGCCAGGAGCACAGCCCTTATGAATCCAGCGCTGCTGCCCAGCAGCGGACCAGGCCTGCAGCTTCCAATGCAGCCCCCACGTCCCTGCCTCCGGGTCCTCAGAGTGGCCCGTGGGTTCAGCAGGGCCCCCCCACTCACCCCAGGAGAATGCATGTGCCCTGCCCGGTGCTCTGAGACAGGCTGTAGGCTGCCGCCACGGTGGCGAAGATGTGTCTGAGGGAGGAGGGGTGGGAGCAAATGAGAAGCTTGGGCTTCTGGGCCCTCCTAATGTAGCCAGGACACGCCCTCAGTCACCAGGATCTCAATCAGTGGCACATGCTGGGGCTTAGCCGCCCGCCCGGGGCGGGGGTGGGGGGGCAGGTGAGCAGAGGGTTGCTGGGGGCAAAGTCACGTACGGGGTGGTGTTAGGGGCCTTCTTGGGGTGGTAGCTGGCCAGAACCTCAGCTGAGAAGAGAGGCAGGGGCCGGCGGGGGTTCAGAGAGAGCAGAAAGGGCCCCCCAAAGGTCTGGGGAGAAAAGCAGATGCTGTCGTCACAGTAAGGAGGAGGCAGGGGATACAAACGGAGTGGAGCTTCAGTCCTCCCCAGCCCAGCCCCCCGCCCCCGCCCTGCAGGTCCCCAGTGACGGTTCAGCACTCAGCCCAGGGAGAAGGAAGGAGAGGTTCTAGAAGTGCCAGAGCGCCCTCTGATCTCAGGGCACAGGCAATCCCGCCGCCCCCACCCCCAGGTGCCCCCATACGTAGATTCGGCCCAGGTGAAACCTCTTCTTCAGGCACAGCAGCACAGAGCTGTTACACACTGGTCTGCGGGGACAGCGGGGCAGAGGAGCAGGGAATTGGGGAGGGGGCAGAAGGAGGTCCTGGGTTAGCACCGCCACTGGCTGTAGAGATACTTTGGGCAAGGCATGCGTCCTCTCTGAGCCCTGACCGTAACACAGGGGTCTGGCTGCTCAGTGAGTTACCCACTCCATGGGGGCTACAGGCAGGAGCTGACCCAGAGGGAAGCCTTGTGCCAGTTCGAGAAGAAAGTTCGGGGCAGGGGCATCTGATTTTCATCCCTCACCTGCATCTTCCCCAGGGAAGACCTTTTGTTAAGTTACAAGACCGTCTAAGGATACAATTTATGAAAACGGAGGTGGGGTGACATTTGAGGAACTCGGTGACCCACACAGGACAGATTTGGAATTGCGCCTGCTCACCGCAGCCGAGCCAGGTCCTCCGTGTCTTCCAGGCCTTCCCCAAGACCCCTGTCTTCCGCACCCAGTGAGGGCGGTGCGTCCAGGCCGAGCCCCAGGCTCAGCTCCAGGTCCCTCTCCAGCGCCTCCTCAGCCTCATCCTCTGGCACCCATCGCCCCCTCGGAGGCCCGCAGGGGCCCGGGCTTCTCTCCCACCGCCGGTGGGTCTCCAAGGTGAGTCGAGGCAGCAGTGCGTCGTCGGTGTCAGGCCCGGGGTCCTCGCGGGGTTCTGAGCTCTGAGTCCAGTGGACCGGAGCCTCCGCCTCCAAGGTTTCCGGCTCCGCTTCACTGCTGGAGCCGCTCTCGTCGAGTGGGGGCTCGTCGTNCGTGCCCCTCACTGTCCCCCCAAGCCTCTGTACGAGGCCAAACGCGCGCCTCCCCGGCTGGGGCGTCGGCGGACGCTTCCTCTGAGCTCCGACTGCTCGACTCCTTCCCGGGCCTGTGCATCCTGGGGAACACGACGGCGAACTTGGGGTCCGGAGTCCGGTCCTCGTCCTCAGAGGGGTCCTCGGGAGCTGGGCTCTTCGAAAACTGTGGGGAGCT
>NW_027527428.1:2880810-2892779 GCF_008692635.1 Crocuta crocuta | reverse complement strand
CGCGCCACGCGCAGCAGCCGCTCCTTAAGGCCCGCGCGGCGGGGAGCCGGAGCCGCGGCCTGGGGGGCGGGATCCGGAGGGGCTTTCGCGCGCAGCCTGCGGAGCGCTACGAGGGCGGCCAGCGGCGCCGGGGTCCGGGGCGCGTCTCCCCCTCCAGCTCCAGATTCGCTCTCGCCCGCCGCCCCTTGCACCTTCCCCACCACCTTTCCGACCTGGCGTCGCCGAGTCCCGGAGGCCGAGGCTCTTCGAGCGGCGCCCTGCGGCTCAGCCTCCTGCCGCGCCTCGTTGTCTGTTGTGTCCTGGGCCAGCCTGGGGTCCCGAGGAGCCTGCGAGCTCTGGGGGACGCGCTCTGGGCTGCCCTCGAGGGGGCTGGGGGGCTTGGCCTTTTTGCCCCCAGCCCCCTTCTCGTCGGCTTCCGTGGCCTGGCTCGCCGTTCCCGGGGCTGTCCGTGGGCCCCCTCGAGGCCCGGCCCCCTTCAGACTCCATTCCGTGTCTGTCCCGGAATCCTCGCTCTCTCCCTGGGGTCCCCCCCCCGGGGACCCTTCCGGGCTCCGGGGTTCAGCGCTGCCCCCGCCGTCACTGCTGGGGCGTTCGCCGGGTTCCAGCTCTGGCTCCGACCCGGTTTGGGTGTCTTCCGGGACCGTGTCCGTTTGCTCCGTCTTGGGTCGCGGCTCCGGGGCCCCCGTGCTCTGGCTGTCGCTCTCCTGGGCCTCTCGGGCTTCGCTGTCCGGGCAAGAGCTGCCCCCGTCTCCACCCGACGTGTCCCCACGGAGGCTCCGGGTCTCTCGGCAGCCCTGCCGAGCCGAGGGTCCCCGCCCTTTCCTTCTCCTCCGGCGGCGGCAGACCTCACTGGTTGTCCCTTCTCGGGAGAGGCTGGCTTCCTCCAGGCGCCCGCCACGGTGGTCCCTGGGCCCGCGCCCCTCCTTAGATCCGCGTCCCCGCCGCTGCGCGCTGCCTGGTCTCCCCCCGGCGTCTGCCGGCGGCCCAGCCCCCGACGGTCTGCAGCCGCCGTTCCCCTCTGCGGTGGGCTTACGGCGGCCAGCCTGGGTCCTGTGCCTTCCTGCAGTGGCGGGTTCCAAGACCGGTCTGGCCCCACGGGCCTTACCACGACCCTGTCGGCGTTCCTGGCTGGGCACCCCGTCTGCGCTGGCCGACCCCGACTCCTGCTCCCCCGAGGCCGGCCTCCCGGGGCCCTCCTGGCGCTGGGGCGCTTTGCCCTTGCTCCCACCCATGGTGGGCCCAGCGAAGAGGGTCTTCTCCGCCTCTCCTCTCCCTGAAGGTCTGGCAGCCCACAGCACCCTCAGCCCTTGGCGGCACCCCTACCGTCCTGCTCTGGCTGGCTCTCCTGGCGCAATCTACCCCCTGGGGGCTCCAGCCTTACTCAAGAGCATTAATTATACAGGTGGCTGCGGGCTCCTGACCCTTTAGGCCAACAAAGGAGTGGAAGCCGCCCAGGAAAGAGGAGACGCCTCAACAGCAAAGGCCGAGGACAGGGCAATTGTGCCACCTGGGAGGCGCTGCCAGCCAGGCCAGCCTGGCACCGTGCCAAACTGAGGAGCCCCACGTGCTCTGCTCCCCTTTCACTGCTTGCCCAGCGAGGGGGTGAGCCCCCCTTTCAAAGAACCTAAGAGATCCCACTCTCCTTCCTTAGTCCCCTTGGACTCAATAGTATCAGTAAATAGCTAACACGTCAGAGCTTATTATGCACCAGGCACTGTTCTAAACACTTTATGGAGTCATTTAATTCTTTTTTTAAATTTTCTCATGTTTTATTTATTTCTGAGAGAGAGAGGTAGCATGAGCAGGGGAGGGTCAGAGAGAGAGGGGTCACAGAATCTGAAGCAGGCTCCAGGCTCTGAGCTAGCTGTCAGCACACAGCCTGACGCAGGGCTCGAACCCAGGAATGTGAGATCATGACCTGAGCCGAAGTCAGACATTTAACCGACTGAGCCACCCGGGCGCCCCTGGAGTCATTTAATTCTTGAAAGCATGCTAAGAGGTGGGTGCCATAAGGATTCCCATCTTATGGCTGATACGACTGAGGCACACAGCTGAGTGTCATAGTGGCGGTCAGAGAAGGGATGCCAACCCAGACAGTCTGGCTCCCAAGGCCCGCTGGAGAACAGCTGTGAGGGGCTACCATCAGCTGCAAACTTTTTAAAAAAATTTTTTTACATTTATTTATTTTTGAGAGACAGAGTAAGACAGAGCATGAGTGAGCGGGGGAGGGGCAGAGAGAAGGAGACACAGAATCCAAAACAGGCCTCCAGGCTCTGAGCAAGCATTCAGCACAGAGCCTGACAGCGGGGCTCAAACCCACAAACCACGAGATCATGACCTGAGCCAAAGTCAGATGCTCAACCAACTGAGCCACTCAGGTGCCCCAGCATCACAGCAAACTTGACTTTCTTTGGCCCATTCCAATGTATCCTGCGTGGTGCTCTGCGGCAGAGAGCTCCGCCCTCCTCTCCAATCTCTTGCCTTCCTGGTCCCCTCCTCTCTGCATTATTGATCCAGGCCGGGCCGTAGCTCACTCAGCTGCGTGGGTGTGGCTCCTGTCTTCCCAGAGCCTCCCATCCCTTCCCTAAGCATCCTCTCCAAACCCTCCGAAAGGGATGAAAGGGATGTCATCTCATCTCATTTTACAGATGAGGAAACAGCTCAGAGGATAAGTGGCTTAGGGATACACGGCCAGTAACTGAGGAATTGGGCACCAAACCCACCTCCCTTGACCCTTACTGCCTGTTCTTCTGCTCCGTGGAGTTTATGCTGGGAACTGGCTTTGGAACCAGCCAGCCATGGTCTCCCAGCTCACCTCCTGGCTGAGTGACCTCCAGCAGCCTGCAGGGAACCCCCTGACAAACAGAAGGGAGAGAGGGGACTCCTCTCCAAGCCCAGCTCTCACCTCTGGCTCCCACTTTCCCCTTCTCTCCCTCACCTGCTTTGCTCCTCCAGTCTGTGAGTCCTCCTCTGACCATGCTCCATCTCCCTTCCTCCCTCCCTCCTTCAGGAAGTCTCCTCCTTTCCTGGCCCCTACCACCAGCCTCGGTAACTTTCACCTCCTTGGGTTGGGTGTTAAGGTGCTGAGCGATTTTATAGACTCTCACTGAATCCTTACCACCCTCTGAGGCAGGCCCTGTTATTATGGCCTGTTTTATAGGCAAGTAAACTAGAGCGCAAGGGTGAGGTCATCTACCCAAGGCCACACATTCGGTCACAGGTGAAGCCAGTGTTGAGGACTGGGTCTGCGTGACTTCCAAGTCTAAGTTGAACACTAAGTCTTTCACTTGTCGATGTTGAAGACCCTCAGATCCAAGTGTTCAGACCATGTGCCCAGCTGCCCGTGTTATGTCAGCAGGACCCTCGGAATCTGGCAGTGACCTCTGCCACTCACTCACCTTCTCCGCCTGGCAGCGGTCCTTGTCAACCCGACCTCTCAGTATCTCCATTTTGCCACTATGGTCACCTCCCCCTGCATGGGAGCTGCAGGGACCTCCAACCTCTCTCCGTGCCAGGTCAGCTTCCAATCAACCACTTTCTAGACAGCGCCAGACTCTCCCATTTGTGCACGCCTATCCATAAAAATTGTTGATCTCTAAATAGGAGAATGTTTTCCTAGAACTGAAACGGGCGAACCACCACCATTAGCTAATACTTCATAGCACAAAGTACTTAAGGCAATGCTCATCCTTCACGAGCGCGGATGTAAATCCGTTTTCAGAGTCTTGATATTTTCGAGTGTGTGTGTGTGGTTGTTATTGACTTCCGTTCGGTCTGATGAGCTAGTTCATTGCTGCAGCCAGGAGGCTCCCCTGCGCTGTGGAAGTGCTCGGTTTTGCCATTTTCTTCTGCTTTCTAGGCGCTGCGTTATTTCCACGATCTTCAATTCATGGTTTCTTGGCAGGAAACTTCATGTCACTTGTCCATTTATGTAAGATCATTTAGCTAACTGGACAGTATAGGCACTAAGTCCCTCTAAACCAGCAGTCAGAAAACCACACAAATCCTCCTGACCTCTGTGTGTGTGTGTGTGTGTGTGTGTGTAGCTGTCCAGCTCTCCAGGGTGTGATGTTCACTCCCTCCTTGGCACCCACTTTTGGTGCATAACCCTCTGATCTACAGACTGAGGACCGGGTGCCAACCCAAGGTATAAACAAGGCCTAATTTCTTTTATGATGAAAATAAAGGTCCTGTGCATTCTAACATGTTCTCCCTGACCCTGACAGAGGGTCACCCCCATCGTGAACCTGTGAACCTTGTGGACTCCCGTGAACTTCACGACAGATCATGAGGGGTTCCTCTTATCTCTTATCCTGTTCCCCAGAAAAAACTGGGACACAGGTAGGCAATTTGCCTGAGGTCACATGAGTGGAACTTGCTGGGATTTAAACCCCAGTGGTCTTTGAAAGAATGAATTTCGTAATAGAATTTCCATGCTCAAAGCCCTGCAGATGCTTCCAGAGCCTCAGGCTCAAGTCCAGACTGTCTTGCAGGGTACACAGCACTCCCCTCCTGTCTGTAGCTTTGTCTTTTTATCTACCCAGCATCCCTTCTCCACTGCTCCTGGGATAGCGGTCTGTGTTCCTCTTCCCTTTGGGGAAACTATTCTCCCCTATTCCTTGTGGCTTTTGGGACTCCCATCTCAGTAAATGCCACCCCCCCACTTCTAAGGAGATCAGGGGAGCCGGAGTGGTCCAAGTTACACAATCCAGGCTCTTGAGCTGCACATGCTTGGCAGGAGGGCATGTAGGGTGCTCCCATGACGTATCCATCCACAGACCTGGGCTGTGGCTCCTCCTCTGCCCTGTGCGCTAACCCATGTCCTTCCAACAGGCCATGTGGGCTCCTGTGGCACATAGCAGTGCCCTTGCCCTCTGCCAGGCTCCAGGGGGTCCCAGTCTGGCCCCTTGGTGGTCTCGTTTTTGGCACACTTCCTGCCACTCACCCTCAACTCTTGACGCAATCCCACAGCAAGCCGGCCAGTTCAGGTGCTGCCCGTCCCTCTGTCCTCTGGGTAGAACGATGCACCCAGCCTATTCCTGGTCATGTCCCTGCCCCAGCTTAATGTCACCTTCCCAGGTGCATCTCTCACAGGCCCCACATCCCCCGGGCTTGCCTACATCCTCAGACTTCCTGCCCTTAGTAGTGTGAGCCCCAGGGGACAGGGACCACGTTATCTGGGCCACCTCTGACCCTGAGCGCCTGGCATATAATAGGTGCTCAACAAAGACAGGCAAATGAAGTAGAATCAAGTAGACTCAACCCCCTGGCTTATAAGGACTGTAACAGTGGTCTGATCCAGCCCCTCATCTGGGGGTAAGACCTTTCATCTCTGGGAACTGCCTCCGACCTCAGCAGCACCCTATGGTCATTCCCTGGAGTCCGTAAGAAGCCACCAGGTCTGCGATACTGTGTCTTCCCCCTTCTGACAGCAAGCAAAGGCTGGTCAAAGGGGACTCTCTCTGCCCCTAACCCTGGGATGCAGCCATGCTCACTCAGGACGGTTAACTCTTGCCATTCATTTCCAAGGACAGAAGGTGCAGTGCTCAGATACAAACAGGCAGAATTTGCTCTGACTCAAACGGCCTAAAAACCGGATTCTCTGGGGTACCAGCCTGGCCTGCAACTGGGCCCCAGGGGGCAAAGGCAAGGGACCAGCTAACAATCATTTCTGTTTACGGAGAGAAAATTCCTGCACAATTAAAAAGATCAGTCATTGGACCCGTCCAGCGAAGAGGTAATAAGGTGTTTATTAAAAACTTTTTCACCCAGAGGCAGTTAAAATTTATAATTTAAAACCCAGCCCACTACAAAAAGGGGGGGGAACAAACTGTGCAACATTCACAAAAGAACCGACAGACAAGGCCCGGGTGGGGCAGCCCCTCGGCCCTGGGGTCCCTCCTCTCCGAGGCCGAGAGCAGCAGCAGGGTGGACACTGGGGTGGGCTCCGGCCCCTGGCGCAGCCCAGTGCACGGGCCTCCCGGGGGCACGGGGGGGGGGGGCAGCGCCCCAGGAAGCGCCCTCAGTAGTGTGTGTTCATCGCGCAGCCCGGACTGGAGACCTGCTCACTCGGCTGCAGAAGGACACAGAGCAGCAGCGACTCAGGGGCCTCTTGGGCGGCCCGGGGGCCTCAGTCCCCCGCCCAGGGGCATGCCCTCCCAGCCACCCCCAGCCTGGCAGCAGTGCCCAGGGCCCCTACCTCCCCCGTTGCTGAGGCTGTAACCCGTGGCCACTCGCTGAGATCGCCAGTCGCCATAGCTCCTGCACAGGCAAACACAGGGCAGTCACCATCCTTGGGGACCTCTGGGGAGGCCAGACGAGGACCCTCATTCCCAGAGAACTCCTGGTGCCTCAGGGCCCCCCCCTGCAGGCCCGAGCAGGAACTCACCCTCGGTCTCCCTCCAGCGTGCTCTGGATCTCCTTCAGGACCCCTGCAGGGTTAGGGAACAGCGGCCTGCTGAGGCTGGCAGAGGGCAGGCCAGACACCAACGCTGCTCCCCCTTTTACTGGTGGGGTGTCAGATGGGTCTGCCGCCCTCAGTATTGGCCCTCAGTTCTACTCTGGCTTTCCAAGCCCCCCCCGCCCCCACCCTGGACGTCCCTCATGAGGGCCCACCAACTCCTGCCCCAACTCACTCTCGTCATTGAGCAGAGCGTGCTCCATCACCAGGCCAGGCCTCCTCTCTGAAAGGCAGGGGCCAGGTCAGGTGAGCCCTGAGTCCTCCTCTGCCCCAGCTCCCCACTTCCTGGAGCGGCAGTGCAGGAGCCCAGAGCCCAGGATGGAAGGGATGCCGTCTCTACTCTTAGCCCGAACACCACCTATTGGCCTGCGGTTCCCTTCCTTCCCCTTCGGTCTGGGTCTGGGCCCAAGTATCACAATGTCCCTGCCCCCCACCCCTGGGCATAGGGCAGCCTGTCTTACCCTCTCCATCACTCTGGCTCCCTGAGTTCCTGTGGGGAGAGAGGTGGTGAGGACTGGGGAGTCCCGAGGCTCCCCATTCCTGCTCAGAAAGCCCTGATCCCATGAAGAATGAGGTCAACTGACCCGACCTACCTGGAGCCAGGGTATTAAACCAAGCCCTGGCCAGGATGGCAGCTGCCGTGGGAGGGAGGGGCACATGAAGGGGGGCAGTATGCCAGAGCCCGGAGGGTGGGCTTAGCTCACAGGAGAGGGGCCGGGGCAAAGGCCACCTGTCCTTTTACTGACCTGGCTCGGCCTGAGACCTTCTCTGGGCCTGATCCGTTGTGGGGGCAGCTGTGGCTCTTGGTTTCTGCCGAATCCACCAGACACCGGGGCTCAACCAGCCACTTGGTGGAGAGAGAGAAGCGCTCAAACTCTGAGGGTGAGATTAGGTAGAAACCTGGAGGGAAGGAGGAGAAGCCTGGAGGTGAGGCCAGCCCACGGCTCCCAGGCCCTGCGGCTGCTGACCAGACTTCCCTCCCAGGACGGAGGGGCCGGGGGCCTCCCTCAAAGTTCTCTGAAGTCAGTCAGTCCAGCCTGGCCTTGGCGGTGACGCCCCCCGCTGCCCTTCTCAGCAGCCCCTGGCAGCGCAGCGGGAGCCCTGACCCCCGCCCGCCCCCGGCCACCCCTGTCGTGCCCACCTTGGCCGTATTTGGTGAAGACGCAAGAGGCAATGCCGCTGACATCCTCCCGGCGGATGCAGCTGTACCGAACCTGGGGCTTGAGCAGGGGCAGCGAGACCACCTGGACGTCGCCCAGGTTGGTGAGGACAGCCAGGTGGTGCTCCCCGTAGTCCTCGGCTCGACAGCTGCTGAAGTGGGCCACGCTGACCCGCCGCACCCGCGAGCCCTCCAGGGCGGTCAGCTTCAGCTTCAGCTTGGCGCTCACCTTGGGCAGCGTGAACACCTGGGGGCGCAGGGCACGGCTCACACCCGCGGCTTCCGTGCCTGGTGCTGTCACAGGGCCCTGCTCCCCAGCAACGACTGCCCGGTCTCCGAGCCCGCTCAGCGCTCGGATATGCAGTCGCTATGCTTTGGCCGCGAAGGACACCCGGGCTATTTACTCCCATGTCTGTGTTTTCTGCCCCCACCCCCGACACAGGTCCTGCATCAGTGCCCCCACGCTGACCCCAGGGCCCGGGGTCTCCACCCGTCTCCTTTTCTGTGCCTCGGTAATCTCTCACGCACCAACTGTAAATACGACTTTACGTGAATCCCGGCCACTGTCATATGTGCCCAGGATGTGCACTCCCCACATGCCCCAGGGAGCCCCATCTCCACCCAAGCAATACCTTGAACTGCTCTTCCGACACCACAAGCAGCTGGTGGCTTCCCTGCATGTCCGGGCTCTTTGACAGGTCATGGGCCACCTCCAGGGGCTCAGGAAGGGGCACGCTGTGTCCATCCAGCACCAGGATGCCCACCACGGGCGCTCGGTGCATCAGCTGGATCTCCTTGGCTGCAGGGAGAGAGGCAGGTGGTGGCTGACAGTTGGGTCGGGTGGAGAGCAAGGCTTGAGACCCTCCCCTCTCAGGCAGATAAGGACCCTCTGCTCTCCCCCTGCCCAGCACTCACCCTGCTCTGCCCGCACAGGCTCATCCATTCTCCGCTCGGCGGGGGGCACACGCAGGGCGAAGGCATAGACGGTACCGCCGTTGGTGCCAGCCCACAGCGAGGGGCAGTGGCGGGAGCCTGCAGGGAAGCAAAGGTTTATATCTAACCCACAGTTCCGGGGGTCAGGTAGAGCCAGGTGACCTGGGCTTACATCCCAGCACTGCCACTCACTACCTGTGTGACCCCAAGGTGAAGTTAACAAACCTTGTAAGCCTCAGTTTCCTCCTCTGTAAAATGGAATGGCTGTGGGCCCTGCCTGTCTCCTGGGGGTACAGACAGGAAAAGCCGGGAAGGCTCTCTGACAACCAAGGGACTCGTGCACAGGTGATCTTGAACCCAGGGCAGCTCAGCCCTGAAGATACAGCAGCAGATACCCCCACCCCACACGTGCCCTGGCGGTCGGGCGGCAGGGACCTTCTGCAGGCTGCACCGGGGGCTGGCAGGCACTCTTGGAAGAAGATATTCCTTCCCTTTACAGGGAGAGGAGCTGAGACCAGACTAAGTGACACTTCTAG
The DNA here is from genome assembly GCF_008692635.1 of Crocuta crocuta. Classification (NCBI taxonomy): domain Eukaryota; kingdom Metazoa; phylum Chordata; class Mammalia; order Carnivora; family Hyaenidae; genus Crocuta; species Crocuta crocuta. Next base: position 2,883,691 of record NW_027527428.1, on the reverse strand, counting down.
ACACACTTCTAGAGAGTGGTGGCGCCCGAGTACAAAGCCAGTGCAACCCGCCTTGGGGACCCAGGCACGGGAGAGAAAAGGCAGGCAGGGGATCAGGTGTCCCCATGCTCCCCGCCAGGCCAGGCAGGAACCTCTGACACGCCCTCAGGCCAAGGAGTGCTCTCTGGGGCCCCCACACCTCAGGCTGGCCACTCACTGTCCCTCAGATAGGTGTCAGCAAAGTAGAGGGTGCGGACAAATCCCGTGAAGGAATCCTCTGCCGAGCGAGCCTCGATCTTCCGCTGCACAGGGGCCAGCTCCATGTTCTGCACACCTGTCCGCTCAGCCCTGGCGCCTCCCTCCGGCACCTGCAGCGGGTTTGGTCAGGCCTGAGGGGGGGCTCTGGCCTCCCCTTCCTGGGGGGATCCATCGCTCAACGCCAATCCTTCCAGGGGAAGATGGCCACCACCCATCTGGTGATACTGACTGAGGACTGAACCCTCTACACTTGGGGAGGCTGAGGCCCAGGGACGCAACAGGACGTGTCCGAGGCCACATAGCTGGTGGGCAGCGGGGCAGGATGCGAGCCAGCTGCCCTGGGCTCGCGGCTGGTCTCAGCCTCACCTCTCCAGGGGGACCAGCTGGCTGCCGCTTCCGGCTGGACACCCGGCTACGCCGTATCCGGCGGAAAGACTGGCGCAGGGACTTCTTTAGGGACTTCACGCGGGACAGGGGGCCCTCCAAAGCCAGCTGGTCACTGGGGTGCAGCGTGCATCTGGGGAGGGGACATCCGGACATCAGTGCTGCCGGGGCCCCGGGGCCCTGCCCAGCGCCAGTCCTAGACTCAGGCCCCGGCCGCCCCGGGAGGGCTGCTCACTTGACAAAGACCTGCCGCCGCTGCTGGTGGTCAAAGAGGCCGAAACCGTGGCTTGTGCCAAAGGCCACGAGCCGCCACTCGGAGTGCAAGGCCAAGGAGGTGACCACGGCCGGGGGCTGGCACTGCACCAACACGAAGGGCTGGAAGCCGGGCTCGAAATGCACGGGCCCCGGGCGGGCACACAGCCGCTCGTGGCCCTTCCAGCGGTAGCCCTCCTGGCCCTGCAGCAGGTCGGCCTCCACCTGCTCCACGGCGTGCTCCGCCTCCTCGTCGTTCAGCTCCAGCACCAGCACCTGGGGGGGGCGGGGGCAGCGAAGGACCTGGGACCCACGCCAAAGCCCAGGGCCCGAGGAGCGCCGGAAGGCCTCTGCCCGATCCGGGGCCCTCAGTCCTGGTTTCTGGAGGAGAAACAATCATCCCGAAGGCCTCGCTAACGGGACCAGGCAACCCCGATCCCCTGGGGAAGGCTCGGAGCCACCAGGGCGGGTGACAGTCCTGGTGCCGCCTTCAGCGGGCGCTCAGGAGGCTAGTGCCTGTGCCTGCTGCCCCCCAGGCCTTGGACACCGCCCAAAGTCAGCGCCCGCTCCTCCTAGCTGCCCCCCCACCCCCCCAAGCCCAGCGCTTGTCACTGCTCTNGCCAGCCCCGCCTGCTGCCTGCCCTGCCGTGCCCGCCACAGCCAGGTAGCCACTGTATTTGCAGAGGAAAATCTTCTGGATTCCCAGCCTCGGATCATCACTGTAGGGGTCGAAGGAGCCCACCTGACGACGGAGAAACAGTCCGTGAGCGTGGCCCTAAGCGCCAGACCCAAGCCTGTCCTCGCCCGGCCTCACCTTGCGGAGCGGGGGCCAGTCATCCTCGCCCTGGGCGTTGAGGTTCTCGCTGGGCTCTGTGTCGGTGACGAACACGCGTACCGTGCTGAGTTTGTAGAGCAGCCGCAGGCAGACGCCGGAGGCATCCCAGAACCGCACCGTGCCGTCTTCGTGCCTGTGGGCAGCGTCCACCTGCCAGTTGTGAGGGGTGCAAGGCCCGGGGTGCCCAGGAGGCCAGGGGTGCCCGGGGCTCTGTTCCCACCCCGCGTATTCTACCGAGCAGGAGGAGAGGGCCATGAAAGTCACCTACCCCGTGAGCAGCAGGTCCCTCTGGGGAGGGGCTGGGGCCAGGCTGGTACCACCGTCAATGGGCCACTCCTACAGAACGAAACCAGAAAGTCCATGGGCGAGCCTGGCCCGAGGTGGCGCTGGGGCTGGTGCCAGACGTACCATGGTGGAGAAGTGTGTGTGCTGCTGTCTACCGGCGGCGACGATGCGCTCCCACAGCTTCAGGGGGATGTTGGAGACGTGGTGGGAGCAGGTGATGGCGGAACAGTGCAGGGAGGCCAGGTAGGGAGGCTGCACCGGTGGCCAGTCAGCGGCCTTCAGGTCAATCACCACTAGTTCCTCCTCGGCCAGCACCACCAGGGCGTAGGGGTCATCGAAGGCTGTGGGGACAGGCCAAGGGTCAGGGGCTGCAGGAACCGCAGGAGGCATTTTGCCCCAGCCCAGCCCTGCAGGATCTGAAGGTCTGAAGGTCTGAAGGTCCGGGACTGGAGTCAGAGAATCTGCATTTATTTATTTATTTTTTACATTTTTTTTATTTTTGAGAGACAGAGAGTGTGAGTGGGGGAGGGGCAGAGGGAGAAGAGGAGGCAGAATATGAAGCAGACTCCAGGCTCTGAGCTGTCAGCACACAGCCCGATGCGGGGCTCGAACCCACGAACTGTGAGATCATGACCTGAGCTGGACTCAGATGCTTAACCGACTGAGCCCCCCAAGCGCCCCTGGAGAATCTGCATTTTGAAAACAAGTTCCACTTGAGACCTGCTTCGGGTGAGCCCCATGTCTCTCTCTCTCTCTCCCCCTCTGCCCTTCCTGGGAGTTTCTCTCTCTCTCTCTCTGCCCCTTGCTCACTTGTGCCCCCTCTTTCAAAAAAATTTTATTTTTTTTAATGTTTTATTTTTTCTGAGAGAGAGAGAGAGAGAGAGAGAG
>NW_027527428.1:2874383-2880651 GCF_008692635.1 Crocuta crocuta | reverse complement strand
AGAGAGAGGGAGCCACAGAATCTGAATCAGGCTACAGGCTCTGAGCTGTCAGCACAGAGCCCGATGCGGGGCTCGAACCCACGAACCATGAGACCATGCCCTGAGCCGAAGTCAGACGCTTAACCGACTGAGCCACCCAGGCGCCCCTCAAAAAAAATTTTAAATAGATAGACAGATAGACAGATAGACAGATAAATAAGAAAGCAGCTCCAGTGGCACCTGGGTGGCTCAGTCAGTTGAGTGTCCAACTTCGGCTCAGGTTGTGATCTCACAGTTCCTCTGCTGTCAGCATGGAGCTCGCTTTGGATCCTCTAACCCCACCCCCACCCCCCACTTCCCCACTCACACTCTCCCAAAAATAAACAAATAAGAACAAGCTCCAAGTCCAGAAACATGTAGAGAAAATGACACGCCATGACCAAGTGGGATTTATCGGTCTGCAAGACTGTGCCAACATGTGAAAGTGAGCTAACGGAACCCATCACATCAATAGGCTAAAGTGAAATGCAGGATTGTATTGCTCCACGCAGGAAACGTATCTGACAAAAACCTAACACCTATTTATGATAAAAACCCTCAGTAAAATAGGAAGAGAGGGGAACTTCCTCAACTTGGTAAAGACCGTCTACAAGAAAAAGCTACAGCTCATGTAACTCAAACGAGTGTGAAACACAAAGCTTCCCCGCTAAGATCAGGACCACGGCGGACGCCCCCTCTCTCTGCCGCGTTATGAGTCCTGGTTGCTGCAGGGAGATGAGAGGAGGAAATAAAAGGCACTTAGGTCAGAGAGGAAGAAATAACAGTCTTTGTTCACAGAGGACGTGATCATCTCTGTAGAAAATCCGAAAGAATCAGCCCCAGTCCCGGCATCCTGAATCGGGTGTGAGGAGGGAAGAGGCAGAGAAAGGAGGGAAAGCAGGTTTGGAGTCTCCCTCCAAGCGGCCTTGCAGTGGGGAGGCTGGGGCCATGGGGAAGACAGCCCAGGGTGTCCGGAGCAGGCGGGAGCCCCTCACCTGGAGGCCTTGGCCTTGTGAGGCCAGACTCACCTGGGGGAGAGGCCCGCCCTCCTGGGAATCTCCCGCCAGGCCTCTTCTCCAGGTTTCGACATCACCCTTTCTGGTCTCGCCTGTCACCGATTTATGAGGCTGACTCAGGGCTTTGCCGTCTTGGCCCGGCTCCAGGAGGCCGGCTCAGAGCTGGCCCCACACGGCAGCCCCTGCCCCACCCCACGATGGGAGGGCTTCGCGTGTCTAAGCCAGGACGTCTTTGCCTCAGCTACGGAGCTGTTAAGCCCCACAGCCTAGATCTGCCTGTCTCGGGCTCAGTCCCATCAGAGCCGAGCGAGGGCGAAGAGAGTTCAGGGCGGGTGGGAGGTGTGGCCCGCCAGGACAAAGCCACAGGCCGGCAGGGGAAGGGGAAGGCCCTGAGAGGGGTGCTGTGGGGCTCAGGGGCTCAGGTGCTGGGGGGTTTGGGAACGGACAGGCCGCCTCCCCTCACCCACGCCCCAAGCCCACCTACCTGCCGCAGGGTCCGCCTCGGCAAGGACGGTAAAGTCGATGACACGGGAGGTGAAGTCGAAGGCGGTCTGCTGGCCGTTGTGGACCACCGAGATGCAGTGGCGGTCCCCGTAGCTGGCCCGCGGCATGCCCCCCTGGAAGATGGTGAAAGGCAACCTGGGGGGCACAGAAGAGCCGTGGGGTGGGCTGGGGCTCCCAACAGCCCCTGCAACAGCCACAGGCTGAGGTGGCAGCTTAGACTTCGCAGTGACCAGAGTGGCAGACCTGGGAGGGAGCCCTGTCTCAAGGTGGGTGCTCACTCAAGGTCCCCAGGAGGGGTGGGGGGGCCCCTCTCTCTTCCTGGCTGCAGTAACCCAGGAGAACTTGGGAGTGAGGTGGGGACACCCAGGCTGTGGTTCCTGAGTCTCTACNCCCCCCCCCCCTCCCCCACTCTTGCTTATGGGTCGGGTTTCCCTGTATTGTCTCTGTTTGAAGAAACAGGTCTCCTGCTGAAAGTCTGAAAACAGCCGATCTGAATCATCTCTCCAGGAGGGCGGAGGGGGGCAAGGTCAGAAATGTTCGCTCAGGAATTAGCCATGAGAGGTATGAATGATTAGCCCTCTCGCCCTGTGCTGGCATCTGAGACGCCGATGTGGGACCCCAAGGCACTCCCTGGACCCTGCCTCCCACAAGCAGAGGCCAGAGCAGCCCCCAGGAAGGCTGCGGAAAGGGAGACGGAGCACCGATACCTACCCTTGCTTGGTGATCAGCCAGAAGATCTTGGTAATAGCTTTGCAAGGAAAAGGACCTACAAGAAAAGGAACTGGCTTGAACGGACCCTCCACCCCCGTGTCCACGGGCCCAGACCCGTCAAGCCCACAGCCGTGCAGCAGATCGCAGAGGAGCCTCGCTCTGACGTCCCTCGAGAAAGCCACGACGGGCACTGGGAAAGCTGCTGCACAATTCTGGACAAAGCCTTCGCTTCTCTGGGCCCCGGTTTTGCTTCTAGGAGTTGGGGACCCACACCCCAATGTGGGGGAGACAGCCTGGGAACAGAGGACGTGGCTTTGCAAGCGACGGGGCGGGGCCAGGCCCCCGTTGGGTGGATGCAGCACTGACCGTAAGGCACACAGCTGCGCAGGGGCTCCGGGGGCCGGGCGTCACTGGACACGGGCCACTGGCAGTAGCTGCCGTCGGAATGGCAGCTGACCATCAGGCGGCCGTCCCGCTGCCAGCAGACGTTCTCCAGTTGCTTCGGAGGAAGAGAGGGAGAGCGCGCAGGCCGGGGTCAGGGTGGTGGTGCTGGTCCCGCAGGTCTCAGCACAAGGGCCTCAGGGCATTCGGGGCACCTCAGGGCGCGGCACCGCCACCGTGCTGGGCGCCACCTACCTGGTGCCACCTACCTGGTTGCTGAGGAAATGGCAAAGCACGCAGCTGCCCCGCAGGTCCCAGACAACGATGAGGCCGCGGCTGTAGCCGATGAGGACCTGGTTGGGGTCTCGCGGGTGCTCCTGCAAAGCTTCCACCATCTCAAACACCCGCCGGTGGCGGGCGTCCTCGGGCAACCTGGCGGGGGGTCGGGGGGAAGCACTGTGAGCCCCCACTGCCGCCATCCGCAGGGCAGGACGGCGCCCGTGGCCCGGTTGCACGTGGTGTGCGTGTGCCAGCGTGGGACGATCGCAGGGACAGAGAAGCCACGTGCGCAGCAGGACGGTGAGATACAGAAACCTATATACCCCGTATATCCACCTGCAAACACATGGGGCACTGCTATGAGGAAAGGCAAGAAGTGGCTTCCAGAAGAGTTGATGCGATCGTTGCCTTGGGGGAAGGAGGGAGTCGTGACTGGGAAGGGCAGCGGGGGCGCCTGGGAGGCTGGCAAAGTTCTATTTCTTTGCCCAGGGGGTGGCCGCAGGGCTGATCACTTTACAAGAATCCATGAAACCGCACATTCATATTTAGCGCATTTCTGTACAGAGGCGGTATTTCATAATAAAACAGTTTTTAAAACCCACAAAATAAAACTCTCTATATTAGTTGGCCTGACCTTGAGCTTTGTCCCCCTCCTCCTTCTCAGCGCCCGGAATGCTGATGTAAAGTCTGGAGGCGCTGCAGCCAACAGAAGACCACGAGGTGGCAGGCACAGGACCAAGAACCCACACCGAGGAGGGAGAGTAGGAAATGCAAAGAGCCTGGACCCCGAGGGCATTTTGTGCGCTGAAACCAAGCCAACCTCTCCTTTTAGATCAGGACTTACACTGGTGGGAGGGGGCTTCCCAGGGCACTTGGGCTGGGGGAGGCCCCCCCTCCCCTAGACTCCCACCAGCACGGAGTCAGGTGGGCACCCGCACAGCCACACGTGAGAAACAGGTCCTTCTGCTGTCCTGGCCACAGATGGGGCACCCAGGCTGAGAAGCCACCATGCCTGCTGACCCGCAAACAGTCCTGCTCTGACCGTGGTCGCGCTGACCTGACTCTGCCCTGCCGAGTGGCAAAGACAGACATTTGGGCCTAGGTGGACGCAGCCCCAAGTGGGAATCCTCCCAAGCCCTGCCCTGGACAGTGGGCCCCGAAGGACGTGAGCGCTTGGAAAGCCAGTCCTTTCAGGAACAGGGTCCCGTCCGCTCGAGCCAGAAGCAGCTCCCTGTCCGAGGACCCTGGTCTCCTCTCTGTCCCGTGAAACCGCAAAACATTCCGCCCCTGCCAGTCCTTCTTCTCCTCCCCCGGACCCTGACACCCTCTCTCCACACCCGGACCTCATCTGACCCCCACTCTGTTGCCGACACCACCATCATGGAGCAAAGCCTCCAGAATGATCTGAAGAAACTTAGGGGCTTGTGGCCGTCCGGGATTTTTGGCCATGGGGCCTGCATGCAAACAAAAACTCAGCACGGACTCCAAAGCATACACCTCACCAGGAGTTCCCCCACCTGAGGCGGCAACGTGAGGTTTGGGCACCCCCACCTGCCCCTCTGCGGAGCCCCTGGGGTTTTTGAAATTCGCGGTTATCAGTGCGAAGATCGCTGGACTGAGAATTGGTGACATTACAAACTCATTTTGAGCATCATTTTCCTCACCTTTACATGAAATGACATGTTATCCCCAAGAGCCCTCAGAGTGTATGGTGCTAACACATGGGGTGAGAGTCTCTCAATTTAGGGGACAGGTCGGGGGTGGGGGGCTGACAGTCTCTTCTCCCGTCCCTACAGACTTCCCAGGAGAGAAATGATGAGCTCCTGAGATACTGCTGGGACTCGAGAGAAGGCCATGCCCCTCTGGGGGGACCAGCTTCCCGAGGGCAGCGGGGTCTCCAGGCTCACCCCTGCAGCACGGCGTCCGCGCTGACGGTCCGGTCCTCCAGGGTGCGGAAGGCCGGCAGCTGCACCGCGAACACGGTGCCACTCTCGGTGCCCAGGTAGAGGAGCTCGCGGGAGGAGTGAGGCAGGACCACCGTGATCTGTGTGGCGCTGGGGGCGGCCCTGAGGATGAGAACGGCCGCCTGTCAGCTGACTGCTACTCAGGCAGGGGAGACCCCGGGGTTAGGACCCCCGACTCGCGCTGCCCTCAGCAGTCCCGGGAAAGGCCGTGGCCAGGGAAAGCAGGCCTGTGAGGTCCTTTAATGGGGTCCAATGTGTCTTGGGCCAGGACAAACATTTTGAGGATCTTCCGCTGAGACAGGAGACAGACAGTAGGGAGCTTGGGCTAGGAGCACACAAAACTCCCCAGAGCCTCCTGTGTAGACCGTGGGGCCGGAGGGCCCTGCTCTCCCAGAACACCTGCAGCTGTTCATGCGGCGGCTCGAACACCTGCCAGGACCACCAAGGGCTCCAGGGGACCTCCGAACGGTGATTCCACTCTGGAGCTGGGTGTGCAGGGAGAGGATGGGCACCAGGTCCTTACCCCGGGGGGCCACGCAGCGTGAAGCTCTCATCTTCCTGGAGCTCTGACACCCCGCCTCTGACCTTCAGGCTCCACAGATGCAGGCTGTTGTCATCCAGCAGGGTGACCAGCTGGCACTAGGGAGGGAGGGGACAGGAACCAGGAGTGTGTGGGCTGGCATGCACCGGGGCCTTTCACACTAGGGTGGCCCGCCCCGTGCCGGCTGATTCAGAGAGCCCCGGAACCAAAAGACCCTTGGCTCCTCTTAGGGTGGTCTGTGAACGGCAGCTGGGGGAAAGGGGGGTGGTCCCAGGCCCTCCCATCGGAACCAGACCCAGGGCTAGCAAATGCCTGCCTCTCCCCACCCCTTCCGGCTGATGTGAGAGTCAGAGGGTGAGGAGGGCCCCTCACCTGGCCAGGTAGGAAGTGGATCTGCACCACAGCGTTGTTCTCCCGGTGCAAACCCATGAACTCCACCCCTGGGGCACCGTAGCTATGAGTAGCAGGCTCAGGAAAAGCTCTAGAAGGCAGGACACCACCCTCTCCCACCCAAGAGCTAGGACCTCTGGGCCCATGAGGCAAGGAGTATAAATGCCTCAGCAGCACAGAAGGGCTCGCCCTCCTCCCAAACGGCACTGACCAGGACCTTGGGTTGGGAGAAGACGGCAGCGGCCCTGGCCTGCGGGCCCTTGGCCAGTGGTGACGTGGCCCGAGGTGGAGCCAGCTCCAACCAGGGAGAGCTTTTTCAGCCAGGCAGGTGGGGGTGACACCCTAGAAGGCTGAAGACTTATCCTGGTAACTGCTGGGCTGCTTCCTACACTCCCCACCCACCCCCGCACCTGAGCTGCAACAGACCCATCAGCTACCACAAGGTGGCACCTGAGAAAAGACAT
>NW_027527428.1:2867063-2874203 GCF_008692635.1 Crocuta crocuta | reverse complement strand
CGCCTGGGATTGGTAACCAGGATACAGCCGGCCACGGCCTGGCAACCATTAACCAGCTGAGGGAGTGCTATCCGCCACCTCCAGCCTAGGCCAGCCTGCTGGAGGTGTCTTCCCTGCCCCTGCTGCATAAGAGGAGAAGGAAGGAGCCGGAGCCTCATTGGAGGCTTGAGCCGGGCTCCCCATGGGTGGCCCCCATCTCCCAGTACTCCCAGGTACCATGTGGTTCACTCTAGGGACTCAGGTGGGATTTGGGGCTGGAGGAGCTTCCAGACTTGTAGTCCAGACCAGAGAACCCACGGAGTGATCCTCTAACTTCCTGGAACCCACCGGCTTGCCTCTGAAATAGCCCAGAGGCCCCCGCAGCCCAGAACCAATGCTTTGCATGGAAGATGGCCCTTTCAGACCACGTCCCGCCAACCAGGAGTCCGTTCTACACTCTGCGTGTACACGGCGGGTGTGCACGGTGGGGGAGAATCTGGAAGACTTAGCACTGCTCCTCTAACCCAAGGACAGCACCCTGGGGCCAGTCTACTAAGTGGGAGAAAAGAAAACAAAACAAAAACTCTGCCTCCACCTACTGCATTCAGGGCTGACTCCCGAGAGGGTATGCGGAACACCCTGGGCCGAAGGAGGGGTCATCCACAACTGGCTTTTGTGTGAATCCCACAGATGCCCGGGCCCCGCCCCGGGTGGGAGCTGGGGGAACAGAAAGGATACAGCTTGACGGCTCCAGAGCGGGTGCCAATGGCCAGGATGCGCAGAGACAGGCTGTAGCCGAGGGCGCTGGGCTGGTGTGGGAAGCCATGCTCCACCGTCTGCAACGAGAACCATGTGGGTGTGGAACCTGCAGACATGTCCCCTCCACTCCACCACAGCTGGGGGACCGGGGCCGCACAGAGGAGCTGCAGCACAGAGCCACCTCCAGCAGGAAGGAGAAATTCAGTCATGTTCAGGTTCCTACCCAGATACCCGAGTGTGGAGTCAATCCCAGACCTGTTTGTGACTTAGTCTTAGGCGCTGGGGGCGCCTTCTCCCCCCAACACCACACTGGCCACTTGACGCTTTCCGGGAATTCTGATTTGGTTTCTCCACCACCCACAGTGTAGGTGACTGACCCAGCCCTCCTGTGGAGGTACGGGGGCAAGGGAAGCTTGGGGAGCGGGGGGGCTGGCACAGTGGAGGAGCCGATGGCTCGGGAAGCCTGCTTGTACCACAGCTCGGGGCCAGTCCCTGGGGCTGGACAGAACCCCCGGCAGCCGGTCCCGGCTCTGGGCTGTCCGAGGCTCCTCCAGCACCGAACACCTGTAGTCTCACCAGTCCCTCCGTTGTGAGGTCTCCTCCACTATGTTTTCAGAAAAGAAGCTTCTGGAGTTTTGTTGCAGACACATGCTTTTGCTCGTTTCTTATTACCGAAGGAATATACATTATAGGAAACTTGGGACGTACGAAGGAGTTTGAAAAGGAAAACAAAAGTCACTCATACTCCCGCAACCAGAAGTGACCCCTGCTAATATCTTGGTGTGTCTGTCTTTCTCGTGTTGTGACTGTACACATGTGTGTGTCTCTATTTAATACAAAGACCTGATTGGGGTAGTGTCTATGGATGTCGCCTACTTGCCACCTATATATAGCCGGCCCAAACCAGCAGAGGCACTAAAGTGACTTTTAAATGGCTAAGGACTCTTTCCTACGTAAAAGTGCCCTAACGCACGAGGCTTTTGTTGTCGCACACTGTCTTTGGTCCTGTGGGTTTTACAGTTGCCGATCGGTGGCAGTGACGACCTTCCTTGGACTCCTACCTTTGCTTGCGACTGGGAGTACTTACTTAGGCAGAGGTCCAGGGCACGGAACTCCGGGTTTAAAAGGCATGGATGTAAACATCGCAGATCCGGGTTGATAGACCATCTTCAGGAAGGTTTTTGGTCGTTTCTCTATCGGCCCTCCTGCCCCCCACCTCCCACCCCAGGGGATGCCAAACCCATAGAGCTAGATCAAAGAAGGGCAAAGGATGCCAGTCAGCTACTTTTTTTTTTTTTTTTTTTAAAGCAGTGGAGACTCTGCTCTGCAGAGAAAGATTATGCCAGTCAGGTGGCTCTCCTTAGGCCCGGGCTCCTCCTCTTAGCTCTCACATCAGGCCTCAAAGAAGAAGAAAGACCGAAGTCCTGGCGATGGCAGGCACAATAGTTTAGTAAACTCAGTGCTGCCTGTTGGCTTATCCAGTCCAGTCTGGTGGCTCCCGGGAGGAGGCCCTGAGCTGGGGCTGCCTGGGAGCAAGAGCCCCACAGAGTTTATTCTGGGGACACATGGGTGGAAGGGTCCCCCAGGTCTGGCTCTTTGCCAGGAACCAGCCTGCCCTACAAATGGCTATACCTGCCTGCAACAGACGGCCTGGAGAGCNATCTAGAAAATGCAGCGCCTGGAAAAGCCTTGGGGAGATAGCAGAGTGTCTGGAATGTAAACATTTCCCAGGAAAAGGGGGGGGCAGGGCACCCAAGCTCCCCCAGAGTCCCCTCCCGGCCACAGCCTCAGGTTGCTGGGGCCTCAGGAAGCCAGCAGCCAGGTTCCTGGGACGGTAGCATTTTTCAATCATCCCAATCAGCAGGAGTGTGTGGCCAAAGCCTCTGGAATTTGGAGGAGTCTGTGGAAAATGTCCCGCAGGAAGGAGCCCTGTGTCCAGGAGACCCACATTGCCCAGTGTGACAGTTGTGAGCTGCACACAGATACAGAGCACTAGCAACATGGCTGATGCCACCAAGGAATGGAAGTTTTCATTTTAATTAAAAAATTTTTAGATGTTTTTTTTTTTTTAATTTATTTCTAGGAGAGAGAGAGAGAGAGACACAGCGTGAGCAGGGGAGGGTCAGAGAGAGAGGGAGACACAGACTCTGAAACAGGCTCCAGGCTCTGAGCTGGCAGTCAGCACAGAGCCCGACGCGGGGCTCGAACCCACGAACCGTGAGATCATGACCCCAGTGAAAGTCGGACGCTTAACCGACTAAGCCACCTAGGCGCCCCTGCTAGGACATTTTAAATTACATATGTGGCTCTTGTTATATTCCCATTGGGCCGAGGTGCTGCCCTAGACGATTCTGCCTCAGGCTAAGGGCAAGAAGGTCAAGCCAAAGAGAAAACAGCACGCAGCTTTTTTCTGTCAGGCTCTCCGGCCACGCATTATCCTACCCCCACTGGCAGGAAGTTCTCCCGGCATCCCACTTGAGTTCCTCCTGCTGCAGGTGGGCCCCTTTTCCTTAACTGGAGGGAGACAAAGGTCGGGTCCACCTTTCATTCAGTCTCTTGTACTTACTCCTCATTTCCTTCAGGGTCCCGGGGACCCCACACCAGTACCACCTCTCATCTCCACCTTCTTTTCCATAGGCTGGTTTAGAAAGAACAGGGACTGGGGCCCCTGGGTGGCTCAGTCGGTTAAGCACCTGACTTTTTTTTTTTTTTTTGTAAGGCTTATTTATTTATCTTTGAGACAGAGAGAGAAAGAGAACACATGCATGGGCACAAGCAGGTGAGGGGCAGAGAGAGAGGGAGAGAATCCCAAGCAGGCTCCACATTGTCAGTATAGAGGCCAATGTGGGGCTTGAACTTACAAATTGTGAGATCATGACCTGAGCCGAAATCAAGTGTCGGACGTTCCACCGACTGAGCCACCTAGGCGCCCCAGCATCCAGCTCTTGATTTCAGCTCACGGTTCATGGGATCGCGCCCCATGTTCGGCTCTCTGCTAACAGCATGGAGCCTGCTTGGGATTCTCTCTTCCTCTCTCTCTCCCCATCCCCTGCTTTTTCTCTCTTCTCTTTCAAAAAGCTTGGGAAAAAAAAAAAAAAGGCAACATCATGGATGGAACTAGAGTGTACTATGCTAAGCGAAATCAGAGAAGGACAAATATCATATGACTTCACTCATATGTGGAATTTAAGACACACAACAGAAGAACATAAGGGAAGGGAAGCAAAATAATATAAAAATGGGAGGGGGACAAACCGTAAGAGACCCTTAAACACAGAGAACGAACTGAGGGTTCTGGCAGGGTGTTAGTGGGGGGATGGGCTAAATGGGTGAAGGGCGCTAAGCTAAGGAAGACACCGCTGGGATGAGCGCTGGGTGTTATGTGTGAGTGATGAATTACTGAATTCTATTCCTAAAATCATTATTACACTATACGTTAACTAGCTTAGATATAAGTTAAAATAATAAAAATACATACACACATACATACATACCAAAAAAAGAACAAGAGAACAGAATGAATAGGGACGGAGTCAGGCCCACCAGGCTTTGAATCCCCTTCTGCCACTTAAAATGCCTTGGGACTTGGGTGAGCTCTTTGCCTCTCTGAGCCTCATTGCACATCTGAGAAATGGGAGGGTGCCAACGACCGCAGCGAGCAGGACCGCCCGTGGCTTGAACGTAACCTTCAAGAAGCTGGTGGCTGGAACGCTCAGCCCAGCCCGCAGAGCACTCAGGCCTCGCCCCACACAGCCCGCCCAGTTCTCCATCACTCCCTTTATTCCTCAGGAGATCTTCTCCAAGGGATCATGGCTCCCTCAAGAACAAAAGGAGGGGAGGAAATATGGCGCCCGTACCTGGGCAGGGGCCAAGAGACTAGGTTCAAATGTAATTAGCGTGGTGACAGGGGACACCCCAGGTCGGGGAAGAGGTGGGGAGGAGAGAAACCTGCAAATAGGGCCCACAAATCCCCAAAGGAGGCTGCACACCTGAGTGCGGGCAGAGGGAGGAGGTGTGGCCCCAGGCCAGATCCCAGAGGCCTGGGGGGTCTTGTCGGCAATGGGGAAAGAAGGGATTTGGATTCGGGGAGAGGACAGAGGGCAGTTAGGGAGGAGCCAGAAACCCAGAGCAGCCCGGCCTCCCCATTCCTTGGTTGTCCCATCTCCCAACTTCTAAGAGCCTTTAAAGACGCAGCCCCTCACCGGAGTACAAGGTGCACACGGGGCACAGGAAGTGGGCTCAGCCCCAGGGATGCCCTGCTGTGGGACTTCCAAGGGCACGCAGCAGCCCCGAATCATCCCCCTCCCGGGACAAGGGGTGGGGACTCGGCCTAGGACAGTAGAGGCCTCCGGCTCAAATTCAAGCTAGGAGGTTGCCCAAAGCCTGGCAGCCTCTGGTGCCAGCCTCCCCTACTTCCTGAGCTCAACATCCAGCCTACCCACCCTGCCCCCACCCTGCTACCTGGCTCAGGTGACCTCTGCCAAGGGAGGAGAGAACAATGAACTCTTTTGACTGCAGTTAGGAAAGGAGAGATTTGTAGGAGCCGCCAAACTGCAACATTAGCCTGGTATGGGAAAGAAAGCCCCGTCTGTCTCCTGCTGGCCCCAGGACCCCAGTTCAGGTTCTCGGAAAGGAGAGAGCAAGGGCTGTTGGTCAGAGATGGCGGGGGCCCTTCATCTTGTCCCCAGCGAGGGAGGACGCCGGCCAAGATCCAGGGCCAAAGATTTTGTCGGGGGGCTGGAAGGAGGGCTGTCTAGGGCCAGAGGGGTCACGCCCACCCACTGGGCTGGGTGGCACTGCCCTGTACTGGGTGCGGTCAGCTCTGGCGGTCAGCCAGTGGCAGCAACCTGGCCCTCCCTGTGTGGCTGTCACCTGACACCAGGGGCCCAGCCACAAAAAAACCAAGACCAAACAACCTGGTCCTGGACAGGGGCAGCCGGTCGGGAACACACTGTTTGTTCAGGGCCTGGTGGTGGGGGGAGTGTGGGCGGGCTGGGCAGGAAGGGCCCAGAGCCGTTATCAACGGCTGGTTTCACCAGGGGAGGGAGAGGCCTCAAGCGATTTCCAAGGCAGGAGTTTTACTGTGGCATGAGTTTCTGTCCCCTTGGCATCACTTCCTCCCCACTGACGCGTCCAGCGGGCGCCACAGTCCCCTGATCTGGTCCTGGATGGCTCAGAAGACTACTTCGTGGGGAAAGAAACTGAGGCTTGGGAGGGGAGGCCACCATCCTCCAGGGCCAGCTGGTAGGTAGATGGAACCGGGGACCCTGTTCCTAGCCGGCGCTACCACTCGCCATATACTCAGGCTGTGCAAGCCCTAGAGGCCTCAGTCTTCTCACCTGTAAAATGGGAATGCCACCCGCTGTGAGGCACCCGTCATGAGGACGAGGTGAGGCACCAACTGTGTACCAGGCACCATTCAAAGCCATTTAACTTGCTTAGCATGCCAACCTGGATGTAGAGACTATTACGATGCCCACTTTGTAGATGAGGAAACTGAGGAGCCGAGAAGTTAAATAACGTGTCTGCAATGACTCAGTGAGAAAGCGGCACAGCCAGCACCTAGACTCAGGCCATCTGGCTTTAACCACGGAACCACCCGGCCCCTTGGCTGTTTGGCTGAGGGTTCAGAGACTCTGTCTACAGGCACAGCTCCTTCCCAGGTAGCACCGGTGTGGTCTGGACACTCCTTGCTTCACCAGGCACCCTTCAGAGGGCCCCTCGTCTCCAAGTGAATAACACCTGCACTGACGGGCCACCTGAGGCTTACAACTCCGGCTCTGTGGATCCATCCCACTGTCCCTGAACTCAGTCTGAGGCCAGGCAAAGCCCACAGAGCTGTGCTCTGAATCCCTAGCCACCAGGCACGCACAGCCTTGCAACTTAGACCTTAACCCATTTAATCTTCCCACCAACTCTCTGGAGTAGCGTCTGTCATCTCCCCTGGAGAGATGAGTGACCTGCCCAAGGTCACCCAGCTGGTGAACCTCGGCACTCAGTTCTGGGGCCGGCACCACTAACCCCTGGGCCAGACCGCCTCGCGATGAATGGAGATCACTGTTGTTATTCTGTCCAAGTTAAACGTATCACTTTCCCTTAACCTGCTCCTCACCTCTCCTGGGCTCCCCACTTCATTGCTTGGCACCATTCACCGCCCGGCATGGCACCCCACAGTCATGCTGGGCACCCACCGCCCTTCCCTGCCCCGCTTACTCCTACACCCCCATGCCCTAAATAGTTCTCTAATCCAGCAGTCCTCAGCTGGGGGCCGCTGGGCAGTGTCTGGAGACATTTCTGGTTGGACCTTTTGAGGGAGCAGGGCCAGGCACGCTGCTAACCGTTCTCACCACAGAGCCAGCCCTGAATGTCAACAGTGAGAAGGTTGAGAGGCCCTGTTCTATC
>NW_027527428.1:2853692-2866951 GCF_008692635.1 Crocuta crocuta | reverse complement strand
AAATATTCCAGGATCTGGACTCATTCCCCATTCCCCACCCTTCAGGCTCCCCACTCATTCAGTGTCTACATGAGAATAAACCAGCCCACCCCCACTCCCCCTCCTCCTTTCTAGTCCCAGGAAGTGGAATTTTAGACCATCAGCTCCTTTCCTCTTTCCAGACTATAAACATCCTGGAGGCTGAAGAGGTTATCTGAGATCCCCCCACCTCAGCCCCAGCCCTGGGCTGTGGAGGTAGTAGGTGCTCAATGCAGGCTTCTAGCTAGTGAATGGAAGGAGGAAGGAATTCCAGGAGCCTCCCCTCCCCCTCTCCCCAGCCAGGCCTAGGGGATAGGCCACCAGCTGTGGGGCACTGGGGTGGGGGGGGGAGGTGACTCCTCCGCCCCAGCCCTGCCCCAGCCCTGCCCCGACACACAGCTGGAACTTGGGGCAGGGGTTCCTCCCTCTGCTGAGCCTGTCTGTCCGGTTTCTACTAGAATTGGCCACCTTTCTGGGGTGTGATATCTCTCCATGTCATCGGGGACAACTGAGGCACGCGTAGGTCACCCAAGCCCCTAGGTGGGTGCTGAGGCTCTGAGACCCTCCCCCAACTCACGGGCTACTCACTTCGAACTCAGGGTAGCAGGCCCCCAGGGGCCCCGAGATCCTGCACTCCCAACAACTGCACCCCGTTTCCCGAGGCCCCAAAACCCTGCCCACAGCTTCCTTCAGTCAATGGGAGGAGGTGCTCGTTTAGGAAAGCCCTCAACCCGCAGGGGAGTGGCCTCACAGCAAAGCTCCACAGGTCAAGAAAATCAGAGGAAAATGGCAGGGCACGCGGGGACGGCCACCCACCCCAAACGAGCCCCTGGGACTGCTCTCTCCCTGGGAGGCAGCCCCTGAAGACAGACAGCAGCTAGTGTTCCTGGACCACGAATCATTTAACTCCGTATAATTCTCGCAACATGCCTATGATGTGGGTGGCAGGCACAGGGTCACCCAAGCGCTAAGTGGCCAAGCTATTTGAAGCCCCGCCCATCAGCATGTGCTGGAGAAGTCACCGCTGCCTGCAGTCCACCTGCGGGACAGAGGGAAGCACGGGCACACAGGCCTCGGGCCGAGATCAAAGCAGACCAAAGAGAGGCTAATTACCCCGAAACACGAGCAGATTGCTAGGTGGCTGCAGAGCTAATAAACCTCATTGAGCTCCTCCTGTTGACAGGGCGGCTCGGGCCTTTCCGGGCACCAGCCACGCTGGGGCGGCCCTGGGGAGCTTCTGGGACCTCAGCAGGTTCCGGGTTGGGGCAGCCAGATGCCAGCTGCGGCACGTTGTCGCAGGTTCCCCTCCCCGCTCACCCAGGCCTAGCGCTGCCATGAGGAACTGTAGCCTTCCGCCTAAGGGGACGGCTGTGTTTTCCTCTGGGGGCAATCTGAGGAGAAAGGGGACAGCCATGGCCTGTGGTCACTGCCCGAAGGACCGGGCATCACGGGAACATGGTTACACCTGCAGGGTTCAGCTTCCTTTCATCTTTCCAGTCCCTAAGCCTCCTCAACAGCACTGTGAGGAGATAGGTTGTTTTCTCCTTATTTTACAGGTGGGGAAACTGAGGCTGGAAGCAGCAGAGTGCTTTGCAGAGGACACACAGCCAAGAGGACTCAGGACAGGGAGTCCTAATGCCCGGGCATCCCACTGACCTTTCTCGGGAAAGCCTGCCAACCAGACCCCACTTCCAGAGCCAGAATCCCAAGAGGCACTGCAGGCAGCACCAAGTTAATACCTTAATCCAGGTAAAGGCAACCTGAGTGGCCCGGCCCGCGGAGGGTGGACGATACGGTGCCTGCCATACGCACCTGACCCACTTCCCCTTACCTTGTTAAACTGGAAAAGGTCCCGCTTGAGCCTCTCCCTCGCAGGGTCATGTCCTGGCCTCAGGAACCGTCTCATCGTGCCTGGTGTGCAGCCTCCTAGAGAAAGAGGAGGAGCCGCTGATCACCAGGGAGAGGCAGACGCGCAGCCTGGCCCCGGCGCCCATCCTGGCTCCCAGACGCCAGCTTGGCCCGGCCCGGCCGCTCTCCCCAAGCCCACAGCGGCTTCACCGACTCTCCTGCGCACCCTCGCTCCATCCGCCAGGTACAGTGGAGGAACCTCAAGGACTTCTGTACCTGGAGGTCCAGGACTGGCTGAAGCTCTCACGCCGGCTCGGGGCCGCCCGTGGCCTTATAAAGCCAGCGGGAGAAGCTGGGGGAGGAAGCCATTTCACCTGGCTTTATAGGAGCCGAGGCCCTGAGGTTAATTAGCTTAATTGTTAACCTGTTTTCTGAAAAACCATAAAAGCCCAGCTAAACAGAAAGGGAAACTTCCCAGGCCTCTCTCACGAGAGCCAGTTGGGAGGCAGAAGTACAAAGGCCGTCCACCTGGGCTCCCAGACCAGACCCTGAACAGGGGCAGGGTGCAGACCTGGCAGCGATCCCCGGGGCCAGCACACCTGGGCAGGCCTTTCCCGCTGACCGCAGGGAAGCCTCTCCCACGGCAACGGGCAGAAGCCTGAACAGGTGACACGTGGGACACAGTCTGGTACCGCTGGGGTTTCAGAAGCCGCAGCTCTCGCCCTGGGCTTCCCGGCTGGCCCCCCACTCCCACCCCTGGCCATCCCGGTCCCAGCTCCCCTGGGCTCTGCTGGGGTGCGCCCATGACTCCCTCTTCCCATGGGCCCAGCAGAGCCTTGTCAGGAGAAGTCTGCTCCCAATAAAGAAACCAGCTCAAGGCCCCAAACCCGGCCGCTCAAACCATCCGAGTGTAGAACGCATTCCCAATCCGAGGAACTATTTCTGGATCATCCTTGGGGGAAGGGAGAAGGATCATCTTCTCTCCAGTTTCCGGCTTCCAGCGGCACAGCCTCCCACTGACCACAGGACGCCAAGGCCTGTCCTCAGGAACACGGGGGCTCAGGCCTACCCGACTAAGCAGACCGGGTCCTGGCCCCGGAGGAGGGGCAGGCAAAGACAGGCCAGTGTAGCGCGTGGAGTGCCCTGCCGGGGGGCACCAGGCCAGGGTGCGGGTTGGGGGGAACACCCGGCCCAGACCGGGGGATGCCCTTTGGGGAAAGAAGGTATCGGAGACCTGAAGGATGCCTTTTAGTTTCTGGCTTCTCAGGAGGTGACAAAAATGAACATCGTGCCAGAGCTTTGCACATGAAAGGACCATGTGTGGCCCAAGACTGGGGGCTCCCTCCCAGGCATGTGCTTGGCAGAGGGGGGCGGCGGCGGTAGTCTTCTGGCGGAGCAACCAAGGGCTGGCCATGCTGGGAGGGGACACCCCACTTGGCAGAGACACATATCCTGGGGCAATCCAAACACCACCCCGGCTGGAAACAGGTAAAGACCAGCCCTCGGAAGGCCATCACCTTCTGGGGGCACCAAAAAGACCGCCACTTGCAGGAGGGGGTGGGGTGGATGTGAGAGATTCGGGCCTTTCACGTTTTGGGGAAGCCAGGGCAGAACGGGGAGCCCCGCTTCCCTACCGCAAGTAGCCGAGAAACTGCCAGGTGCCCACGGGACCCGAGGCCCCGCAGCGGGTCAGGGAAGAAACACAGGTAAGTCCCGGAGGCTCTGGGGACTGGGCGTGAAAGCACTTCGGGGCGAGCAGCAGGGACCTGGGCCTCCCGGACAAACAGCTGAACCTCGGCCTTGCATTCCAGCTGTGGGGGAGGGCGGCACAGGCTCATAAATCGGCAGCAGCTCCGCTCCCGGCTCCTGGGGGCGTCCGCTCTCCCTGCCTGGGCCTAGGTCACTGGGTCAGAAGCCAGAGGAAGCTGGGAGCGGTGCCCTGGAGGAGAGGGGCCTACAAGGAAGGGCCTGCTCTAGGGAGGGGCTGCTCTGGGCTCTGACCTGAAGGATCCATGCCGGCTGTGGGGGCTGTGGGGTCGGGACCAGAGGGCACAGGGCCATCTGTGCCAAGGACCCACACAGGCTCGAGGGTGACATGGCACAGACCCAGGAGGATGAGGTGCAGGGGAGGAGGGAGGCAGACAGGATGCAGAGACCGCTGGGAGATGGTAGGCACTCCATCCACCCAAATGCCCTGCAGAACATCTGCTGCATACCAGGCACTATACCAGACTCCTACATGCTATTTTTATTACTTTTTAAACATTTCGCTCCAGTAATCCCTGCTCACTGTAAAAAAAAAAAAAAAAAAAAAAGGAGAAAATCCTCCCTAAACCCCACTACTCGTAGGCCCAGTGGCGTGTCGGAACATGTCCTGGGCACTTCTGCACAAGGTACACCTAAACCCCGTCCCGGATGCTTGTTTGCCCTCCACAAGCCTCCCTGGAAGTTGAGTGGAATGTCTCCACTTGGCAGACAAGGAAATGAAGACCATGGAGGGTGGACAGCTTCAAGGGTCGCTGAGGAGAAAACCCAGCAGGACTTGGATTTGCCCCCAGGCCTGGCGCGCTCCAAATCTAAGGACTCGGGGAGGCAGGGAAGGATGGGTCCCACAGGACACAGGGTGCCTAATTACATCCCTGCAATTCAAAGGCACGGACACATGCAGACACACACACTCCCACGTGCCTTCAGCTCAGAGCCAACGAAGCAGTTTGGGGCTTGGGGCCCGGCTGGTCGCTGCTGGCGAGGTGCCACCTGCTCACAGGGGGCTGGGACCTCACGGGCACCGGGTGACGGAGCCAGCACCAAGACCGGCAGCCGCGACATCTGTTCCTCACTCCAGCCAACCCCTCAGTGTTGCTCCCAACACAGAAATGACTGCCCAGGTCAAGGCATAAGAAGAGCACCCTTTCTTGAAAGGGAACAGGTCTGGGACTGGCTAGATTTACCTCCAGGCAAACCCTCGGCTCTACTCACACCCGATAAGTGGGTTCTCCAGAGAGAAGCTTCAGGGACACAGGCCTGGAGCTTCATGGTATGGAACAGACCCTACCTATTCAGCCCACTCCTGGGGGTGAAGAGTGCATAAGGGAAAGAGCCAGGGCTTGGTACCAACAGTCAGCGCTCAACCACCAAAGCTCAGCCCCCACAAGCTGGGTGGCCACCAAGGTAGCCCCTCCAGCCCCGCTGAGCTCCTCGGCAAAGGGAGGTGCACCTGTATGCTGGCGGGGAGCAGATATTGTCCTAGGGCTTGGGACGCAACGATGACAAAGACAGACGTGATCCTTTATTTCACCAAGTTGACATCTTTGCAGGGGAGAGCGTGATGACTCACAAGTTCACAAATCAGTCAGCAGGATGGTTTCAGAGAGAGAGAGCAGGGCCCACAAGGAAACGAAGGAAGGGGCCAAGACAGAGTGACCAGGGCGTGGTGGCTGGAAGGACTCGGTGAACGTTCCCGAGTCTGGGTCCATGGGTTTGCTGCTCCTTCTGCCACGGAATGTTTTTCCTCCAGATAACCCACCTGCTCCCTCCCTCCCTCCTCTCTACTCAAACGTCCCTTTTTGGACACTCTCTCCTACTTCCCAGTTTGCTCCTTAGCACTGGTCACAGTGAGACAGGTCTCCCTACCAATCCTGGTTGTTACCCGGCAGCCCTCGGCAAGGATGAGCCTTCTCGTTCTTATCAGGACTCCTGCCCTCTTTTTCACTGCGGCACCGGCACCGCACTGGCGCTAAATGAATGAAGAAGGGTGGAAACGCCTCCGCCCAGACCTGAATGATAGGAAGTGGTCAGCCGTGGTAAGGTTCGGGGGCAGGGCGTGTCAGGGGAACGGAACAAGCTTGCATCTTCCAGGGGGATGAAGACGAGCACAGGGGCTGAGTACAGGCAACAGGGCAGATGGGGTGGGCCAGAAAGGGGGCCTGGAGGGCCACTGAGGAAAGTCTCAGTCCTAGTTCACTGGGAGCCGGCTGACAGTCCTGGGCAGGGCCTGCCCTCCCCTCCCCCACACCGTGCCCCACTCCCGCCAGGCGTAGCCCCATGCTGGCTGGCCCATCTGCTCACCCCTCACCCCAGGCTCCATCTACTATGGTCTCTCCCTGTCTGCTTTCGTCTGAAATAACCTTCTTGCCTTCACGCAACACATCAAAAATCATCTACAAGGCGTTTTCCTCCTGAACCCATCTTGATCATTCTCCGCCTCCTCCCTGAGGGGCTTGTCCACACGTTATGCTAAAATGGCCCCTAAAACCACCATGGACAAGGGCCCCCATCTGGCTCCTCGAATGTTCTCCCCAGCCTTGTGCTGGTCATGAAGCTACCAGGGAAAATCAGAAGCAACCTAAGTGGCCAACACCAGGGAGCAGGTGAAGTGGGCCCAGCGCCACGGTGGGCATATACAGTCTGTAAAAGGGCAGAAGACGGTGGATATGGAACTATGTGCACCAGGTACCTGAGAGCCAGGCAGACTCCATTAAAAATAAGTAGACAACACCCTGGCAGGGTTATGGGATTAGTGGAGACTTTTTCCTTCTTTTATCTGCCTCCCAGGCTGGGCAGATAAGAGGATCACATGCGAGAAGGGGCGAAGGCCCAGAGAGTGGTCAGGTATGAGGGTGGCCCTAAGCTCACAGGAGGCGCTCAGTGCCGTCAGTGGGATTGCTCCGGCTTTCTTGGGGGCTGGGTTCCTCTCCGGCCATGTTAACCTGAACAGGGGAGAGGCCTGCCCCCTGGACACCAGATGGGTGCAGAGGCAGGGAAGAGACAGGCGGGTGGGACCAGCTGGATGACCTTGGGCTTCAGGGTCCCAGGACCAGAGGGTGGATGTTACTACTTGATAGGCCACGCCCACTGGGGGGATGCCAAGAAAAGTATGAGGCAGAGTGGCTGGAGAGGTGTAAGATGCTCTGAGGGTCCTCTGGGCTTCCTGCACCAGAGGCGCCACATGCCCAGAGCATGACCCCGGAGAAGGGGCTTCGTAAGGAGAAACACCACCATCCCCTGAATGTCTAAAGAATGCCCAACCTCAGGCTCAGTTCCTTCCTGTCGCCCTCTCTGTCCTTGACGGGACTCAACTCCAAGCAGCCCTCCCTGCTCTGCCCTCTGTTCCCTTGGGTGCGGGCGCTCAGGGTCTGGGGCTGGGCCATGTGAACCTTGCTGACTGATGGCTGAGCTGTGTGTGTGTACTGGTGAGGAGGGGAGCGCTGATTCTTAACCACTTGCCACACAGGTCTGTGCCTCATGTGTGGAACCAGCCTGTGAGTTTCCTGTGGGCAGCTGACCTGGTGATTCCCTCCCCTTCCTGCTGCTCAAATCACCCAACACTGCCACCGGCCACGAAACATGCCAGAGGCCAGGACTGGTGTCCCCACACCCTGATGCACACCCTGGAAAGGACAGAAGAATGGTCTCCTTGGCAAAGTCACACCCTGGTTTCCCTTTCCATCCTCAGGGGGAGACCCCACCGTGGAGATGTACATGAACCCTGCATCTCAGGAGCTCAGTAAAGAGACTAAGAGAGGCAGAGATGAAATAACCAGGTGGGGCAGGCTTGTCTTGGCCCCTTTCTCTAAGCAGATCTGATTGTGCTACGGGGAGGGGAAAAAGGGGGCCCCAGCCCAGATTGCTCAACCCACACAGGTACTGTTTGCCCAGAGGCAGAGGCTCGGCCAAGCTAAGCCTGTCTGTCCTGAAGGTGTGAGATGGGACCTGAGAAGGTCCCTCAATAGCGTGGTCAGCTCCAGTGATCTGGCCGGAGGGGCTCTGCCCAGGGGCAGGACTCTAGACACCTAGGCCCGAGGGAAAGAAGGCCCCGGCAGCCACACTCAGCACCTGGCTGAGTTCCCCATCTCCAGGAGCACATACAGCATGAGCTGGAGTCCCAAGCTCTTCTCTCCTCTCCCCTTTGTTTGCGCTCCCCACAGCCCCCTGCTGCTGCAGAGGCTGCCCTCCCTTCCCCATGAGGGGAGGGTGACATCCTGTGTGAGGCCTGCATGTGGCTGTGTCCTTCCGTCTGCGTCTGCGGGGTATGAGTACACCTCCTACCAAGGGGAGCGGTGGCGCAGGGCTCTCACCGACTGGGGCCGCTGTCTGTGCCAACTCAGGTGCCCAAGGCTGCTTCGCAGGTGTCCATGTTGCCCAGGGAAACAATCTCCCAGAGGCACCAGACAGTGCCCTGGCCAGCAACCACGCCTTGGCTGAAAGGGCACGGGGCTAGGTGGGAGGTGTGACTACGAGGGGGGACAGGAACCAGAAGGCTGTCACTGCTGGTGTTCGGTAATAACAAGGATCGAGATGCAAACTGTGGCCAGATGCCACCTG
Source organism: Crocuta crocuta (assembly GCF_008692635.1). Taxonomy (NCBI): domain Eukaryota; kingdom Metazoa; phylum Chordata; class Mammalia; order Carnivora; family Hyaenidae; genus Crocuta; species Crocuta crocuta. The sequence goes on along the minus strand of NW_027527428.1, from coordinate 2,858,761 downwards.
AAGCACTCTACCTACATCATCTCATGTAATTCTCTTACTTACAAAGTAACCCATTCGGAGAGAGATCAAGCCCAGGCAGTTAGTGAGAGTCCTAGCCCCAAGCTGAACTCTGACCTGACGGCACAACCCTCTGTCTGCCAACTTCAAGCCCCTCACCTAGGGCAAAGGGACTGGTCAGCAGTAGCCTGGAGGGGCCAACCTGAGTGAGTGGCCAGAGCCTGACCTCACCCTCCCTGGCTGGGCCCAGGGCAGCCACGCCCCCTGACCCCACCCTAAGGAGCCACAGGCCAATCCCACAAACCCGGGAGGGCCTTCCTGCCGCACCCAAGGCTCCTCCTACAGGGTTTCCCACCCCAGCCACTGAGGATGAGGTGGGAGTTTGAAACGCATGCATTCCCTGAACACACCCCCATTCCGGAGGGCTCTGTCCCTTCCTGCGACCCAACATCAGACTTCTCCAGAGAAGCGAAAAGACTGGAGATGGCCAAGCCCGAGGAGGAAAGCCATTCTGGGGACCAGGTGGGCAGCCTGGCTCATCCTCTCAGGCCCCATTCCACTGCCTCCTACTCGCCTCAAACCTTGAACAGCTGACCCAAGGAGGTTCCAAGAGAAGTCAGCTCCAGGAGAAAGGGACAATTGCCTGTCCTGTCCATGGCTGTATCCCCAGTGCTTACTGCCCACACATGGAAGACACTCCAAAGCTATCTGAAGAACGCCCTCACCCTCTGCACGTCTGCGCTCAAATGCGGCACCCTCACCGCCTCTCCAAGTTGCAGCCCGTCCCCCCACCCCACCCCAGGGGTCCCAATCCCCTACTTTTGTTCCTATTCTAGATACTAGAGTCAACTTTCAACACATGCTTTATTACTTATGCTGTTTTCTGTCACTCATGCTCCCCACCCTTTACAATGTGATTCGTGGGATGGCAGAGATCTCTGTTTTGTGTAAGGATTACAACTGGTGTCTAAGCCACGCCGGGCACATAGAGGCACCAGTAAATACTTATTACGTGAATGAACAAACAGCTAGGACTGAATAGAGATCAACAAGGCAAAGGTCTTCTCCAGTTGGGAGCCACTGACCCCAAAGAGTACTGGGCGGGGGCCCCACGGGGTCCCTCGGGGAACTTCCCCACCCTGTTCGCAAGCCTCTAGGCCAAGGCCAGAGCCATGTAGACATCATGCCTGGCATCCTGCTGGAGATGCCTTTGTGGGCCCTGCCTCAGATCAAGGCTCCAGGACACCCAGCAAGGAGGCTCCAAGAATAACATGATTTGCTAGGATCAAGTAGTCCCGTGCCCAGATGTCCCTCTCATCAAACCCTGGGAACACTGAGTCAGGTGTCCTGAGAGAAGACTCTAGTCTCTGCTGAATTCCTTAAGGGTAGAGTCAGGTACCTAGCAGCTTTCCCGTCCCCACGCCCAGAGAAGCCTCTCCTAGCTCAAGAATTCACTGTGGTTCCTGGGAAGGGGAAGGTGTAGGGTGACTCTTCAAAGTGCCAGTTTCCTCTGAGAGGCAGGGCGGGGAGGGAAGGTCACCTCAAAGGGAGCTGAGCAGAGCCCCATGGTGCCAGGGCACAGGAGGGGACGGTGTCCTGGGGAACCCTGGGAGCCAAGGCTGGAGAAGTGTAGAGGAGAAAGCAGTTCCAATGCCCCCTCCCCTCCCCGGGGAACACCCCTCTCCTGCCCCATACCCTCCTTCTCCCTGAAGGCTGCTCGTGGGTAGGGGAAAACAAAGTTGCCAAACAGACCTGGCATGCCTCGACCCAGGAGGAGCCCTGATTGTGATATCGGCTAAGTGAGATAAGGAGCTTCTCCGAGCTGAGTACTCAGGAGAAGGAAGTCCAGGCTCACAGCAGGCAACCCAGGAGTGGGGAGTGTGGGCCTCCTGGGCCTCCTCCGCTCAGGTGTCTCAACAGCTGCCCCTCACACTTCTGGAAGGACCGGGAAGGCTGAGGAACACCACAGGTTTCCTGAGACTCTTGCCTGGTATGCTCAGTGTAGAANCATTAAAGACTGTTGGTAGAGGCTTCACACTTTCCAGCTCCAGGCCCCACTTCCTCAATCAGCGGGGGGCGGGGGTAGACTTGGGGCCAGAAGGCCGCTCCTTGCCTGAATGGGGTTGAAAGAGAGCACAGTGGAGTTAAAGCTCCTTCAGAACAAAAGAGCAGCACAAGAATGTGACTGATGCCCCTCCAGCTCCAACAGGGTATAGAACACATACAGCCAAGCCCTCTGCTGAGCAAAAAGTTGAGCAGATTAGATTGTATACCCTCTTCCTCCCAGGGAAGGCCCCCACCTGGGGTCTGGCTTTCATGCCTCACTCCTGGCTCTCCCAGGGAGCAGGGCGAAGTACCAAGGGCCGGAGAAACACAAGGTGAGGTTAGAAGGGGCCGCTGTCCTCTACCTCTGCCTCCCTAGTTTCAAGGAACGATACTTGCATTTAAAAAGCTCTGACTTCCAGGGGCGCCTGGGTGGCTTAGTCGGTTGAGCGTCCGACTTTCACTTCGGTCATGATCTCGCGGTTTGTGGGTTCGAGCCCCGCATCGGGCTCTGTGCTGACTGCCAGCTCAGAGCCTGGAGCCTGTTTCAGAGTCTGTATCTCCCTCTCTCTGACCCTCCCCTGTTCACGCTGTCTCTCTCTATCCTAGAAATAAATAAAAATATTTAAAAAAAAAAACCAAACCTCTGACTTCCAAAGGCTTTCAAAAATCAGGACCTCTTGGGGCACCTGGGTGGCTAAGCATATGAGTCCGTTAAGCAGTCGACTTCGGCTCAGGTCATGATCTCACGGTTCATGGGTTCAGGCCCTGTGTTGGGCTCTGTGCTGACAGCTCAGAGCCTGGAACCTGCTTCGGATTCTGTGTCTCCCTCTCTCTCTGGCCCTCCCTGTCTCTCAAAAATGAATAAACGTTAAAAGAAAATTTAAAGAAGTAAAGTATTAAAAAACAGGGGCGCCTGGGTGGCTTAGTCGGTTAAGCGTCCGACTTTCGCTTAGGTCATGATCTCGCGGTTCGTGGGTTCGAGCCCCGCATCGGGCTCTGTGCTGACTGCCAGCTCAGAGCCTGGAGCCTGTTTCAGAGTCTGTGACTCCCTCTCTCTCTGACCCTCCCCTGCTCACGCTCTGTCTCTCTNAAGCTAAGTATTTCACATACATCCCCATGCCTGTTATAAGCCAGGCCACACGTGTTCGTGACATTTTTTTCATTCTCCCGTCAACAAGGCTCGCTGGGGCTCGGCATGGTTAAGTGATCGAGCCAAGATTAAGTAGCAAGAAATCACCAAGGCAGGATTCAAAACTATACCTGCTGTCCAGAAAGACACCAAAACTTAACACCACGTTTAAGGAAAAAGACTGTGAGACAAGAGGGAGTTTTGCCTCTTTACACTTTTCTAAAATGTTTCACTTTCCCCACAATGGGCTCCTGTTGCTTTTTAAAAAAAATTTTTTTTAATGTTTATTCATTTTTGAGACAGAGACAAACAGAGCGCAAGTGGGGGAGGAGCAGAGAGAGAGAGAGAGAGAGAGAGAGAGAAGACAGAATCTGAACCAGGCTCCAGGCTCTGAGCTGTCGGCACAGAGCCTGATGTGGGGCTCAAACTCACGAGCCGAGCCGAAGTCGGACGCTTAACAGACTCAGCCACCCAGTGCCTGGGGCTACCACTGCCTTTTTAATTTTTTAAACTAACGGTTCAGCTGGGATCATGGGCCTTTTTCTTCTTTTAATCCAACTGTATTTAAAAAGTTCCTAAGTGCTAAATTATGAAGTTATCAGAATTATATTGTTTTGCCACCAAGACACTCCATTGACTCAAGGAAGAGTAGGGATGCAGGCTGACCTCAGACACTGGAAACACTGTCCCGTGGCCCCCACAGAGACTGGCCTCGTCTAACTTTGGAGAAGAGGCGTTAGCAGTGGTCAGAACCCTCAGAGCTGGGTTAGAGTCTTGACTGCCGTAGGTGAGCACTGTGGGCAGATCACTCAAGAAAACCAACACCATAGAGAAGTAGGACCATGTCTCCCAGGACCCTTCCCAATGCCTCAGCTCACACAGACACAGACTGTCTTCCTCAAAAGCTCTTCCGACCCTGGGCTGGGCCCCAGCTATTCTAGACTATCTCTTTATTCTCCCCACCTGGGGTTTCCTGTCTCCCCGACATTCATTCCCTCCCAGCTCCCCTCCCTGTTCACAATGCCCTCTGCGGACAGACAGGGCGTTGAGCTGTAAACTCTGCCGCGGATCCCAAGAGCCCCGGTTCAGACGCTCTGCATGTGGCACATGATCCCCATGGGAAGGGGCACGGAGTCCAAGGCCCGCCGCCTCACCCAAAGCTCACCTTATCTCAGGTGAGAGCCTGAGCGGGCCCCGCCACGGTTCTCCGGGTTGGTCAGTTCTCACTGCCAAGGCTCGGCGTGTCTACGAAGTGTCCAGCGGGGGCAAACCGAGAGCACAACTTTGCACGCTTTGGCAAGACCGTATTTTTTCACTTCTCACCAGGTCCCGACGGATCGCAAGGCAACTCCACCCCCGTTGTCGTGGAAAACCTACTGGATCTCCGTATGTTCCCGTAAAGGTGTCCAAAGCCGCCAGAGGCGGAGAAAGGCCCAGAGACCGAAGTCCCTCCCGCGGGCTTCCTGCGTCCGGGGATTAGGAGGCACAAAGGGCCGGCAGGGAGCGGGCCCAGATGGCAGGGGCAGGGACTAAGCCGCCGAGGTAACGTGCTCCGGCCGCTGCTCGCAGACAGCGGGCTACCTGAGACGCAGGTCGCCGGCCTCCTGGGCCAGGCGCCTTGCACGTGGGGCCCAAGGCCCGCGGATCCCACCCCCGCGCGCAGTGACCTCCTGCACCCACAGCCCGGCCGGGCACTTGTTTCCCCGTTTCCCTAAACCAACACTACTGGGCAATTCCGAAGCTCCAACTGTGTAAACGCGGGCGGATCAGGCAGAAAAAAGTTCCCAGCCGCAACTCCTACAGGTGTCTTTCTCCCAGACGAACGGAGCCACAGACAGGATCCAGGGCGGGCGGGCGGACCTGTACACTCTCCCTGCCCCGCTCCGGGAAACCAGGG
>NW_027527428.1:2844641-2853671 GCF_008692635.1 Crocuta crocuta | reverse complement strand
TCCGCGTCGCGGGGGAAGGCGGGGGCGGGGCCGCGGCCCGCGTGAATACGCACGAGGCGTTGCCGGCCCGCCCCCGGCCTCACCTGCGCGCACCTGGACTCAGGACGCACGCCGCGCCCAGTGTCCTGCCGCGTCCGGGAGGAGGAAATAGTCCCTGAGACGCGCAGCTGCCCTAGGCGTCTGCCCCGCGGGACCACAGAGGGGAGCCGTCCCTCCCCTTCACCGGCCCAAAGCGGCTGCGGGAGGAGCGTAGCGAGGCCGCCTCTTCCCTAGAACGCTCAGCCCATTCAGAGCGGGTGACCGGCGGACAGGGGACCAGCGGTCGGGACCCCAGGAAGTGGTGGCCTCGGGACGGGGGTGTCGCCGCGAGGCTCCTCCCCTCGGAGCGGGCCCCAGGCCTGGAGACGCGTCCTCCGAGTCGCTGCTGAGGCCGGAAGGCGCCCGACGCCCCAAGGGACAGACAGCAACATTGACCAGAGTTTTTAGCGCTACGGGGGAGCAGGTTGGAGCGACGAGGCGGGAGCGGAAGGGGCGCGGAGGCCGGAGACACGAACGGCACGCTCCACAGCACGACGTGAAGCCGCCAGGGCTCAAGCCACACCGACATGGCGCCTCTCCGCCGCCCTTCTACCGGGATGCGGCTGCGTTCAAGGAAGGCCCGATGGAGGCCAGCCTCCCTCCGCGGACTGCCATGCAACAAGCCAAGCAGACTAGGTCTGTGACTTCCCGTCCCCTCGTTGCAGGCCCTGACAAAGGTGCAGTGTCGCGTTCTTGCCCTCCAGGGTATTTCTCTTCCCTTCCGCACCAGAGAAAGCCTCACTGTCTGTGGGTCTGCAAAGCAGAGGTGAGAGAGAGCCTTGGGGGACAGAGGGAGTGTAGGCTCGGGCTGGGGACTTTTTCACTATCACCAGCCACAGCAGAAAAGGGATCTGTTTTTTAATGGCTTTGGCTTTTTCGCACGAAGCAGGCACCCTCTCGTTTAAAGGCACAGAGTCCTCTCTTCTGCCTCACCCCTCCGGGTCTCTGAAATCTAGTCCTGAGTTCCAAGGGGATCACTGCAAGACAGCAATGTCAGGCGTGGGGCTATGGAAGCCAGGTAGAGGGCAAGGCATCTTTCTCCTGCAAGCATCAGACACCCAGGGCCAAGGCCCAGACTAGCCCCTGAAGCTATAGGTCAGAGTCTGGGTATAGGAGGCAGCTGAGATGGTCCCTGAGAGTAAGCAGTCCAGGTTCCCCAGGGCAGGTCCCATGTCCTGCCAGAGCGGTGTGCTCAGTGTTCCAGATCCCTGGGCAGCGTGAAGTCCCTGAAGCTGTAGAAGGAGATGTCTCCGTGATCCACCAGGGCAAAGATCAGAGGAACATCCCCACTCTGGTAGGACAGCCGCTTGAGAGTACAGAGGTCTGGAACTGGCTCATCAAATCTGTAGGGATGAAGTTAGACTGAGACAGGGACATAGGTCACCGTAAGCTTTGAGACCCCAGCCCTCTGAGGCTACCAGGGAAGGGAGGTGATTAAGACACGAGTTGGGGGTGCAAGAAATCTGGCACTGGACCCTCCTGTCTGCAAACCGCGTGGCTCACGGTTCTCCATGGGCAACCCAGGGCCTTGGGTGGGTAAGGGGGCAAGGAAAAGTGAGGTTCTCCCCACTCTTGGCTTATGAATCCCTCTGATTCACATCCCTTCTACTGGGTGAGCCTGGCACTAAATTGACACAGGAGAGAGACTACCAAAAATGCCAGGAATAAGGGCTGAGGACTTGGGAAGCTCTGGTGCCTGTGGCACTAACTGCGTGTGTGGCCCTGGGTCAGTCACAGCTCTCTGGACCTCTGGTTCCTTTCAGATTGGCAGACTGGCCAGGGACATGGAGAGGAGGTCCACTTGGTTTACAAGAGAACTGGCAGCAGCCTGAGGGGAGTGCTCACTGGTCTCGTACCCACTAATGCACATCCGGGCGTAGGGCTTGCCAGGGTTATTCTTTCGGAACGTGGCCACGGCATCGGCCTGGTAAATGTCAAAGCTGATCTGCAAGCCTCCAGACTTCTCCAGCAGCCTGAAAACAGAGGGAGAAACCTTAAGAAACAGGGAATCTCCTACTCTTCCCCCTTTCCTTTCCCTGCCCCAGTTCCGGGAAGAGACCTCATCCAGGGGAACTGAGGACCTGTTGTGATGCCACTTGGGCAGAGGGAGGCTCAGCTGCCTGTCTCAACCCTCGGGCTAAATCTACCTCTTGCCACTCATCCCTCCCTCTCCCCTAGACACGCCTGAGCATTGGCCAGGCTAAGGGTCCCTGGAATGATCCCCCAGCTCATGCCCAACTTCAGGAGTCAGATCCCAGCTGCCAAGGTGCTATAGAGACAGGCACTACCTGGAAACTCACCGTGCACCTCCATCGGCGAGGTGTGTGGTCTGCAGCACAGAGATCTGCTGAAGGACTGTGGCTATAAGGACAAAATAAGATGTTGGAGGGGCACCAGGGTGGCTCAGTCAGTTAAGCGTCCGACTTTGGCTCAGGTCATGATCTCACAGTTGGTGAGTTTGAGCCCCACGTTGGGCTCTGTGCTGACAGCTCAGAGCCTAGGGCCTGCTTCAGATTCTATATCTCCCCCTCTTTCTGACCCTTCCCTACTTGTACATGCGCGCGTGCTCTACATAAATAAATAACCATTAAAAAAAAAAAGGTGTTGGGGAGGGAAGTCCACCATCTACAGACTCTTCTGACATTTCTGAATCTGCTATCTAGTTTATGGTTGTCAGACAGCAGACTTAAAAAAAATTTTTTTTAAGTATGTCCCATGCAATATTTGGAATATACTTACACTAAAATTAAAAAAAAAACATTAGCTGTTTATCTGAACTTCAAATTGAACTCGTCTGGCAACCCTCATCTAGTTACTTGGAATCTCCCATGTTCTTATAAAGATCGTAAGGCTTCCGAATCTGTTAATACGGTTCTTGCCCTGTTAGTTCCCGATTTTTTTCCTTCCAATTTTTATTTAAATTCTAGTTCGTTAACATATAATGTAGCATTGGTTTCAGGAGTAGAATTTACTCGTCATCACTTACATGTAACACCCGGTGCTTAGTTCCCTGTCATGTACACAGTAAGCCTTCCTTTTATTTGGCCAAGATGGCACCCCCTGGTTCCCCTCTCACAGTTGGGAGAACAGGGGACCAGAGCTAGTTGGGGGTAGAGCCATCCACATGCATCTTATTATTTTTAAGGCAGGAGTTGTAGTTTTCATTCCTCTTTGCCTCTCCTCGGACACAGACCTGCCGTTTCCAAACCTTCCCACGTGGGTCCCTTGGCTGCTTCCCGGAACAGACTCCTTGTGGGTTCCGCTCCACTGACCGCTCTCTCCGTCCCATCTTTCTTAAGCCTCAATTAGCCGTGGTCAATCCATACCCCCTTTCAGAGTGTTAGGATTCCTCAGCTGCCAGGGGCCCGTGGGGCTACGGCAGGGTGAGGGGGTACCTGGGGAGTCTGCCCGGCCAGGACTCAGCAGGGGGCGGACCGGCTGGTCCCACAGGTGTGGGGGGCGGCTCTGGCCGATCCGCAGGTGCCTCCTCTGCAGCAGCTGCTTGTACTCCTGCCAGCTGGAGCAGCACTGCACCTCAGGATCTGCGTTCACATCGTCCCGGAAGCGCTGGGCCTCTGCTTGTCGCTCCCGTTCCCGCCTGGAGAGCTTCTCCTTCCTTTGGTTCAGCTTCCGGCACCAGGATTCAGCGTCTGTCTCCCGCCCTGCGACGTTCGCCGGGAGCAGCTCCGGGGCTGGGGCAAGCAGAAAGGTGTGGCGGCTGTCTGCAGCCATGTTGGGGAAGGAGATCTGCTCAAAGTCCCAGCGTGGCTTACAAACCCCCTTGACCCCATTCTCTACTTTGCCACTCTGCTGGCTGCGCCCCACCCCCTCGCTGGCCAGGCCAGGCCAGGGCTCCAGGGATCGCAAAAGCGGAGGGGGGCCCGTTGGGCCCTTTACAGGGCTTGACTCCTGAGGTTTCTCCTCTGGGCATCGGCTGTGCTGGTTGCAGGGAGGTGGGCTGGAGGTTGTCAGGCTCTCAGTTGTCTCATCCACCCCCCGTAGGGGGCTCTCCAGGGCCTTGGCCTTCTTATTAATGGACCTGAGGGACGTGGGGAGGAAATGCAGCACATCTGCTCCTGATTGCTGAAGCGTCCGTCCCATGCATGCCTACTGCCTCCAGGGTCCTACAAGGGAGCCGCCCAAACCCAGCTCTTAAGACAATGCCGTTCTCCAGGGTTCCCAAAATGAACACTCCCTCAACAGCTCCGCTCCCCAGAACTCCCTGGGGGGTGGCCACGTGGGGAGCATTACCGAGAGCTGGAGCTCCTCCTCTTCCTCTTGCCATTCTGATCCTCCAGGCACTGGGCACTGCCATCCAAGTTCAGCTGTCTCTCATAAGGGGATAGGATCGAGCTGTAGGGTGAGAATTGGGTAGGCAACAGATCGACTTCCTCACTCTGGAGTTCCCAGTGGAATTTGTGAAGGACTAGCCCAGAAGAGCAAGTCAGTGGGCCAAAGCCACACGCCAAGACGAAGGCCCTGGGCAGACCTGCAGGCAGGGGTAAATTGGGGCAACCAGCGGGGCCTGCCCATGATTCTTTGCCCCGGCCTCTGGGCTTCACCAGTGGCACCTTTGAACAGAGACCGACTGGAACCCGGGCTCCTGCAGAGCCAGCAATAAATGATGAATCACTGGTGAGAAAAATCAAGAGAACTAGAAAACTTGGAAGATACAGAAAAGTAAAAATGAAAAAACCCACAGACACCCCTGTAACACACATATTGCCTCCATATGTTTTTTTCTATAAAAAATGACATTGTACTAATATACTGCGGCTTAATCTTTTTTAGACACAAGAATGTATATTACAGACATGGCGCCTGACCACTATAGCATTCTTCCCTGCCACGATTTTTTATGGCACTAAGGCTTCACTGTCCAAACAATACCCGCCACTAGGCACAAAGAGCTATCAAGGTTAAATTTAAGTCCATGAAAATGAAACAAAAATTCAGTCCTGCGGTTGCAAAGCCACATATATTGGACGGCACAGGCATCAAATACTTGTTTTTATCACTGCAGAAAGTTCTACCAGACAGTGCTGCTCTAAGGCATAAACTCTAATTTGTGTGACCATGCCTTCCCCGTTGAACTCACAGGATGTTTCCAAGCTCACCCATTTTGCAAACTGATGATGTCTTGTGTAGACTGCCCGCTAAAGGCAAATTCTGTGGGGACAGTGATTTTGCTATTCTTCAGCAATGGGCCTAGGCCTGGCGATCAACAAGTATTTATCAAGTGACTGAACGTTCTCACAGGTAAACTCCTGCACACATCTGCCACTATTTCCTTAGGATTTATCCCACTTTCAGGAACTAAAGGACACGCCTATTCTAGAGCTTTCGTGACGTAGTGTGAAACAGCAAAGGCTGTGCCAGTTTCTACTCTAAGGCTGACGATCCCTATGATGCTTAGCAATACTGGGCTACTAAGGTGATGATCTTAAGAGGCCCCAGAAAAAAAGAACATCCAACTTAGCAAAACGTAAGTGAGACCCGACTCAACTGTCAATTCCTCACTTAGCCCTTCATTCAGACATGCCCCCAACAGGCCTGCCTGCACACCAACTGAGGCACCGTTCTGGAACTACAGCTACATGCCAGGGACCTGTCGGGAACTGGAAGTGTTCACTTGTTATCTGTGGAGCGAACAGGCTGAAGGTGGGGCTCAATGTGATAGCCCAGGATAAGCTGAAATGACCCAGATCTGTCCCAACGCGCCTCTCAATAGAGCACTTCCAACTGAGGTCCGCAGCCAGGGGGCTGCAGCTCCAGCCAAGGAGAGGCCATTTTCCACCTTGGGGCTTGTCTACCAGTCCCCGAGACTAGAACAAATGAGAGGGAGAGGGGATCAGCATTTACCTCGGTTGGAATCGTCGAACCACATAGCCCAGTCTCTTCAAGTGGCTGAAGACCTCAAGGAGAAAAAGATGAGATGTCCACTTTTGAAAACACCAAATGGTTCCTCCAAACAGGAGGCATCCCCCACACCCCCTCCCCTGCCCCTCCTGCACACCCCAATTCCAAACCCTGGCATGGGTTGGCCCGCACTCCATTATACACACCCTCCCCAAAGGAAGGTCTCAGTCTCTGAATTCCTGTCTCTTGCTTAGCTTACTCTGGACACAAATGACATTTAGCACTTTCTTGTTAAACGCAAAAACGAAAAAAAAAAACAGCTGATGAAGCAGGAAAAGAACTACGCCCTAGAACGTATGATACAGAAGCTGTCGAGAGTGAAGCTCCTGACTACAAGGGAATAAGAAGGTGGCAAAGGTGGTAGACAGCCCACCCCCAATCCCCGCCACTCCGCCCTTCACCTCCACAGACAAGGGTAGGGTAGGGGCGGTCTTTGGTAAAGCACAAGTCCGTCCTTGGGTTCTATGACCCATATCCCACAGATGTGTACAGGAGTGCCCCCATCCTGCTCGGTGTCTCAGCAGCCTTCAACGCAGCCGACCACTTCCGTCCCTCTCTTGGCCTCCGTGAGGCCACCCCTCCTGGTTTTCCTCCTGGGTTGTTGGATGCTCCTCAGCCTCTGTTTCTGGTTCCTTATCCCCCCACCCCACACCCGCCATCTCCTCACACTGGAGCGCTCCAGGGCTCAGACAGCTCTATACTTTGGCCACACTCCCAGAGTGCCTCGTGGTGTTAGAAACCATCCATGTGCTCCTGAGATGCCCACATTTGTCTCTAGCCCTGAGCTCCTCCCCTGCTTTGGCTTCTTCCTAGCCTTCGGTTCAGTTGCTTGCTCACTTACTCCCTATTGACACCACTAGGATTGCGAGCATCATGACAGCAGAGCCCCCACCTGTCCTGTCTGGAACCTCATGGGTTCTTATAAATCCTCACTGACTTAGCGGATGGGTGGCTCCTCTCCTGGGAGAGGGTGGCAGATACCTGGTACTGCAGGAAAGTCAGGGTGTCCTCAGTCAGCAGGAGCTGGTAGGCCTCCTGAATAGACAGCGGCAGGTCTTGGTGGAAAAGCCGGATGGAGCCCTGGAAGTGGGGTCAACAGCTCAGCTTGTGGCTTTGGGGGCACACCCCGTGGGGCAACTTCCAGGCTGTGACATATGAGTGCCCTCTCCCCCTCCCCACCCCCAGCATCACAGCAAGAATATGGCCAATTGGGAAAGGAGGGCAGCACCACTGACTTGGGCTGCCATCCCGGCTCTCTACATGGTATTCTTGTCTCCGTTTCTGGAATTCAGGTTACAAGCTTCTTGAATACTCAGTTGTGTCTACACTTTTTCTCCAATAAGAACGTGTCCTTTCGGTTCCTTGGTCCTCACCCTCCCTCACCCCCAGGGGCCCCACTCACACACTCCAGCAGATATAAGGCCTCTTCGGGGTGAAGCCGCTGCCGTCCCTGCTCTGAGAAGCCCATGGTCTGCCAGAATTTACCCTGTGTAGGACCCAGAGCAAATGTCGCAAAGTCGCCAGGAAGGCAGAGAAGGCGGGTCCCTCTCCCTGAGCCCGGCAGCTCACCGCTGGAGACTTCAATTCCACGAAGCCCTCTTCCGGTCTCCACTCGGCAGCCACCAAACTGCCCCTGGCGAAGAGTGGGGAGGAGTTCATCTCAGTCCCCCCGCGAAGTCCACGGCCCCCGGCCCCGCCCCGTTCCGCCCCGCTTACAGGCGTTCCACGCGCTCCTCCGCCAGCAGCTGCCAGAGCTCATCGCGGCACCGGCGCAGCCGCTCGGCCTGGGCCGCCGAGCCGTCGGGGAGGAAGTCCTTGGGCCCATGCGAGCGCGGAGGCAGCTTCTGGGACCGCGAGCGGGCGACGAGGAGCTCCCGGGCACTGGGGGCGGAAGGGACGTGGGTCAGCGGCGCGCCGTCGGGGCCGCTCAGCCCCGCCCCGGACTCCCGTCCCCCTTCCCTACGGCCCTTTCCGCGCGACCCGCGCCTCTCTGGGCCGGACCCCACCTGAGCACGCGCCCGGCGGGAACCTCCACCTCGGCGGGCTCAGGCTCCATCGGACCGAGGTCTGCGGCTGCGCGCGCACCGCCCTCGGCCCGCCCACCGCCGGAACTCCGCGGGGCCCTAGCGCCCGTGGATCCTACCGTCGCTCCCGGCTCGACCAACCGGCTTCTCACCTTCCTGGCTGGGCTCAACCAACCGGCTTCTCACCTCCTTGGCTGTCCTAGCGCTGCCAATAAACTTGTGTCTCGATTCCGGGGATGGAGAGATTGCAGGTTTCTGGATTTGTAGGAGCTCTTCTCCTCCCCAGCCATCCCCTGGGCTCCTCTCTAGTAAAAATTGAGGAACCTGGCGTCCGAGAGTGTAGAGTGGATAAATGAGTGACCTTCCCCTCCTTAGCCCTGGGCCGCTTTGTCTCCACCACTCAGGCTGGACAAGGAGAGAAGAAAGGAGGGTTTGGAGAAGGGAGAGTGGTGGGTTCCCACATTCCAGTCTCGCAGACTGGCCATCGGGGGCTTTCAGATGCGGGCTGGGTGGGTTCGGAGTTCCTTCTAGGTCTTCCGTTGAGTCCCTTCCGAGGGGCTCGGAAGCCGGGTTTCCAGGGCCGGGGGGCGGGAGGAGCTGTCCGGCCCACGATGGTGCTGAAGCGCCACTCCCGCCCGTCATTAGCACCTCCTGGAGGCTGGGGTCCCCGCAGCAGCCACCGTGGGCCGCTCCGACACGGTCCACTAGGTGGCACCATTGCTCTAACCAGAGGCTGTGGGTCGGCGACTCTGGTCGTGGGCGGAGGTCACCACGGGAGTCCCAGAAGGGGCGAAGGGCGAAAATGAAGGGGGCTTCCCAAGTAGGGTCCCCAGATCTCGGTTTCTAGACCCCTTCACATAACGTCTTCTCTCCCACCCAGTCATAAACAGGGAGGGCATCTCGCCCTTCGGTCTGAACTCTAGGGCTCCAGGTCGCTGCGGCTCCGCAAACGCGACGCCGCGGCGCACACTCTCACCCCTACCCGGCCCGTTCACCTGGGCGCATGCGC
>NW_027527428.1:2841842-2844223 GCF_008692635.1 Crocuta crocuta | reverse complement strand
CTCCCTGCGGGAGGCGCCGAGCCGGCCTTGGAAAAGGAGGAGAGAGAGGAGAAAGGGGCTAAGGGGGGCAGTGGGAGCCACGGTCCAGAGTGCCAGGGACCGCGCCAGGCCAGCCGGACCCCCGGCGGGGCAGCCGGGAGAGGTGAGACTGAGGGGCCTGCGCTGGGGGTCAGCACCTTTGAGGGCGGGCACAAACTAACTTTTCTNGCATCAATCCCTCCGTCGCTTGGCTCTCCCGGTCGCTCCCGCCGCTTTGTTCCCCGGGTCGGCCTGGCTTGGGCTGGGTTGGGGGTTTGCGCGGCGCTGGACGGGCATTCCGGGGGGCGGGGGAGCCAGCCCGACCCCAAGCGCTACCAGGGGCGCCCTCCTCCCATGTCGGCTGCGGGCAAGAGCCGAAGTGCCATCTGGGTTGGACTTGGGACGTTTCTGGGAGTAAGAAGACCCCAGCTAGGGCCCCAGGCCTGCGCGGGTCTCATGCCACAGAACTCGGGCAACAAATTCCTGGCCACTGAAAACTGACGTAAGCTTTTCTGCAGCGAAGTCGGAGCTCCGGGCCTCAGGTTCAGGCTTGGGGGGCCAGGCAGCCCCATTTGCCAACAGTGCTCCAGCTCTTGTCTCTGTTCTCTATCCAGCTGCTTCGTCATCCCGCAGGAGGGGTGAGGATGGGTCAGCAACAGGTGCTGTAAAGCCTCCCTGTCCAGCAGGCAGACCCCGGCCAGAAATGGGGAGCTATAAGCTCTCCACCCCACCCTTTGAATTCATAAAGAGCCTGGGGCTAGGCCGTCCGGCTATTACAGTAAAGCTTAGGTTGGGAGGAGTCTGGGGGCAGGCACCTTCCGCAGGGAGTGACCCCTGCGGGTCTGCCTGTGCCTGACCCTTCCAGGCTCCACCTCCTGGCCCACCAGTTGTCTGTGGGTGTCAGAGCCCCAGGCTGTGGAGAACAGGCTGCTGGCCTAGCCTGCCCGAGTGTGTCGTGCTGCCAGGGCCCCTCCTGCCCCCAGGTTGAGGTGCTGCCAGGTGCCCTGGGGCCTCAGTGACTCAGCCTCCCCCTCCCAGAAAGTCACCTCCTCCCCCCAAATACTGCTCTCATGCCTGGCAGCTGTCTTCCCGCTTTGAGTGTCTTGGCCCTTCCTTGACTCAAAACAGGCAGCTAGGGTGGCTTGGGGGCTCCCTGGAAACCCTGTCTTCCTCTTCTTCTGAGCCCCACTTCTGGGACCATTACAGGCCTGGCCCCGCCTTCAGCAGAGGCACTGCACCTTTTCCAGATCCTTGAGATTTGTCCACTGCTGCTGCCCGAGGCCGGAGGGAATGCTGGCTGCTCTCTGGGTAGGCGCGGGTGCTCCTGAGCCACACTGGGAAGAACGGCGCGCCCAGCCCCAGCCCAGCCCTGGGCCCGTCAGACGCTGCAAGCAGATATCTGTCCAGATTTCCACGCAGCCTCCACCCCCTCAGAGATCGGTTTTCCTGCTTGTGGCAGCAGCTCACGAAAGACCGTGAGGGAGTACCCATCAGTGCCTAACAAGAAGCCCGCTGCCTGGGACACCAGACATACTCCCCCAGGACGCCTGGCCCTCCAAAGGGCCAAAGCATGGCACCCTGAGACCTTGGCTTAGACCTAAAGGTTTCCGGCCTCTGCCCCGGACTCCCGATCCCCAGATCCCAGCCTAGGGACCACAATGGGTCGTGAACAGGACCTGATCCTCGCTGTCAAGAATGGAGATGTGACTGGGGTGCAGAAACTGGTGGCTAAAGTCAAGGCTGCAAAAACAAGTGAGTACTAGGTGGGGTGACTGTCTAGCTGAGACCCTCCCCTGAGTGCTCAGGCCACAGAGAGAGGCTTGGGGATCACTGTGATCTGGGGACTTGAGTAGGAAGACTGTCTTATTCTGTATAAGGAATGCCTCTGTGGGAGAGCCAGAGAGGAAGTTGGGTCACCCCTTGCTGTGTATCCTTAGGCAAATCACCTAACTTCTCTGGGCCTCAGTTTCCTCACCTGTCAAGTAAAATATGTTCATTCAAGGTTTTTTTGAGTGCCTATTATGTGTGCCAGGCTCTCTTCTAGGCGCGCTGGGCTGCAGCAATGAATGAAACAGGCCGAAATTCCTGCCCTCATAGAGTTGCCTTTAGCAGGTGGTTTTTCCGATGTGTTCTTTGGAGCCACGAGATTTCTGGCAGTGGGTTGGGAAAGACTGAATAGCTAGAGCTCCGACCCCATCCCCCAACTTAGCAACAGCATCTCTGCATTTGTGTCAGCATAATGGGGATGCCTGTAAGATAGCTTTTAAAAAGACATCTCTACTGCCTTAAAACAAAGTTCACCACTATCTCAGCTCTTGCTAAAGCCCTCTTCCCCTGGATTTATCTGCCTGTATCCCCTGGGC
>NW_027527428.1:2836156-2840842 GCF_008692635.1 Crocuta crocuta | reverse complement strand
GGGGAAGGTGTGCCCAAAGCTAACTTTCTAGAGGTTTCTCCAAAGCCTGGGTCTCTCATCTTGACAGGGTTACGGGGGCTCTATGCACGGGCAGCCACACTTGAGCCCCATCTCTCAGGTACCCTCCCCTCCCCACACCCCCAAGGAGAGTGGACCTCTGGGCTTCAGGGCAAGCTCTCTGGGCTGTCCCAGGAGGACACTGGACTTGTCATGAGTTCCTAGACCAGCAGGGGCAGGAGGTAGCCCCTGCCACCAGACTGGGGCTGGTGGAGGGAAGGTTCCCTCAGAGTCCTGGGGCTGGAGCCCCAAGACGCACCTTGGGCCTGCGCACAGGAAGGGGGCCCCCAGACTATGTGAAGACATCTAATTATCCTCACCCACACCTGGGAGTTTGGGGTGCCAGAAGGATGGATTCGAAGGGCCTGGGAGTTGTGCACGTGGGTGTGCACCCATTTGCACACCAAGGCAGGAGACCCAAGGCATGGGGAGATGGAGATAGTGGCTGGGGGTGGGGGTGGGGAGGCACGCAGAGAGCGGTCTGTGTGCCCTGGGGAAGTAGATACAGGTTGAGCAGATGGAAGGAAGGTGCCAAGGAGGTCCCCGGAGGGCCCTGGAGGCCCAAGAGTGGGAGCCCCACCCCCTCCTCCCCTCACCTCTGTGTTGTTTTTGGCGACCTGCCCAGTAGGGCCTTGGTTGAGCTGCTGCTGGCCTCACAGCTCTGGGGCCTCAACGTGAGGCCCTCAGGAGGGCAAGTGGGTGGGGTCTGGAAGCTGGTGGCGGGAACCTCACGGCCAGGCTCCTAGGCTCTGGGAAGGTGCCCTAGGCCCCAGAGAAAATGTCTATGGGAAGAGATACCTTCTCTTAGCCCCCAAGGGGACTTGTACAGAATGTAGGCATGGGCACAGAGTGACAGAGTCCTGGGCCTCCTTGTGAGGCCCTGGCACTGAGCCTCCCCTCCTAGTCCTCTGAGAAGCTGGGAAATCCGGTGCAAAAAGGAGATCACAAGGTGACGTTTGCAGACCCTACAGTTTACGAGATGTAATCCCTCAATTCCCTGTCAGATGGGTATTTCTGCATCTACCTTACAGATAAGGGAACTGACGCTCAGAGAGGGTTAGTGATTTGCCCAAGGTCACACAGCCATTATGTGGCAAATCAGGGTCCCTGTCCTCTCCTCTGCACCTGCACTCAGCTGCCCTTCAGAATTACCCAGTGATTGTTCTGAAAGACTCCCTGTTCTTCCTCAGAATGAGAATCATAGAGATCTTGTGACTCCGCAAATCAAAGCGGTCTCCAGGTGACTCTAAAGCAGTTGTCAGAAGCGGGGGCTGGGAACTCCTACTCCGTATCACAGTGAGGCAGAGGCAGCTGATGGAAAGGGAGGTGTCAGGGCTCCCCTTTTTCCTTCTGGTGAGTGGCTCGAACCTTCTGGCTGGCCAAAGAGTGGTGCTCCCTCAGCCTCCTCCGTTTGATATCTGGTCACTGGCAGTTTGGCATTCCCTGCCCTCCCAGGTCCTCTTAAAGGAGCAGGTGGCTGGGAGGAGAGAGGAGCTGCTGCCCTGGCCTTACCCCTGCCCTCCCTCCCTCCCTCCCCCCTACTCCCTTTTCTGAGCTGTCTCCTTCTCTGGCCAGAGGAAATGGAGTGGGCCGAGGGTGGCCCAGTGAGCTCACATCCTCTGGCTGAGCCTAAATCAGGAGCGACCCTTCCACCCCCAGAGCCGGGCCGGGAAAGAAGATTGTGATACAAGGGAAGTGCCTGGAGCGACCGCCAGGAACCTGGACCCTCCGCCCTCCAGCCAAGGTCCCAAGCCCAGTCACTCTGAGCCTCTCCCCCACCGCCTTTCCGGCCATTGTTCTGGAAAGAACAGAGCCACCCAGCCTGGCCCTGCTCCCGTTCCTGTCCCTCCTGTCATATTGTGCTGCCACTCCCCGGAGGGGTTGTATCTCCCCACTGAGCGGCCCCATTCCGGACTGTCTAGGCTGGCAGCAGCTGGAGGGACTTTTTGCGCGTCCTCCCCGCTGACCTCGTTGTCTTCACCGCAGAAGTTCGGAGAGGTGCCCTGGCTGGCCAAGGTCGCACAGCCAGTAAGGGGGAGAATTTGAACCACATGCTTCCTGCTTCTAAAGCCCCTTTCCTTTCCGTTGCCCTGAATGGCTCTGTGTGACCACGACTTTCCGAGGGGCCTAGAGACGGCTGGGAGGCCTGTGTTTCTTTCCAGCAGCCCCCACCCCCTCTGCCCCGTGTCACTGCCCGGCTCTGTATTTACCTTTTCTGCATAGTGCATAGCTTAGTGCGGCTCGGCCCTAAACGTAGCTGTCCCCTCTCCCCATCTCCTACTCCTCACCACTGCGTTGATCCTCCCTGTTGGAATGAAGCCCTGTCTTGCTGGGGTATTCAGGGGCCCACCAGGGCCTGGAGGGCAGGCCTGGACCAGCATGCTTGGCACCCTGCCCAGCCTGGGTTGAGCCAGGCCTCCTCCTTCCCAGCAAGGGTGGGTTCCAGCAGGAGGCAGGGGCCCGCCTGTGACAGACATTCCCCTTCCTCTCCCAAAGCTCATCCAGGACCGCCCCCTCCTGTGCCCTGGCCCGTGCCTGGAGCCCACCATTCCTGACGGGGATGAACCAGCCTCCTGCCCGTGCCCCTGGCTCCTCTGGCCACACCCAGTAGAGAGCCCTGTGCCCAGGGCGTGAACATCTCTGCTGGGAGCCTGTGGGTGTAGAATCAGCAGTTATCTCCTTGATAGGAGCCAGTGGGGGGACTGTACCAGTTTTGCCGGAGGACGGCACGTGGGCCTCCATGGCTAACGTGTAACGAGAGCTAAATAGGGCAACGGCTCCCATCTTTGGCGTGCGGACGAGGGTCAGGCATTATCCTCACGACCCTGGTGAGCCGGTTCCGTGATCAACCCATTTTGCAGATGAGGACACTAAGCCCGACGGGTTAAGTGACTTGCTCAGGGTCCCACAGCCAGGACATGGCAGAGCTGGGCACGGTACAGGTTCTGTCTGATGCCACCTTCTTCACCACGCTCCAGGCGGGGATGCCCCTGGGCTTGAGCCCAGTCCTGCTATCTGCCCTGCAGCCCTCCAGCATCTAGAGCCCCTCTTCTTTCTCTCGCAGCCCCCTCGGCCCAGTGGGACAATGAGACACTCCTTGGCCCTTTCAGGCAGGAATGCTAACCATGCATTCGTGGGCCTGTCCATTGAGGGCACGGCATGCCAGTCCCCCCCCTTTCCCGCCCCCTTTGGCTCTATAAACAAGCTGGGCTGGGGGCCCAGGGAAACCAGGCCACTGCCGCAGCAGCTCCCTGCACTGGGTGCCCTCGAGCCTATGGGCCAGCAGCCCGGGTGGGGAGCCACAGGGACAGGATCGCAGAAGGGCCATGGGCCAGGTGCTTTCTTGCACACCAAGAGGTCAGCTGGATTGGGGAGCTGGGTGGGGAGGGGGCATCGGTTAGGATGCAGGTGAGGGCGGATCATTCTAGTGTGTCCTGATGCCTTCTGCTCTGATCCCCTAGAGCTCCTCGGCTCCACGAAGAGACTCAACGTCAACTACCAGGATGCTGATGGGTGAGTCTCGAGAGCTGTGGGGTGGGGGAGGGGTAAGGGGAAAGACCTGGGCCCTAGAGTCCCTTCCCCTCTCAAACTTGGCCCTTGAATGGCATTTGCTGAGAGCTCTGCTTCTGCCCACCCTGCCGCCTGTGGAGCTGTCCCCGAGTGAGGGGAGGGAGCCCTGGTGCCTCTCGGAGGGGCCTCCTGGGTCAGATTCCTGCTTAGGCCCCCTTTTTCTCCCCAGAGGGTAGGAGCCCTCGGGCTCCTGCTCCCACGGCCCCCTCCCCTGGGCTGGCTGGGGGGGGAGGCCAGACAAACAGGCCTCTCAGCCTAGACACTGAGCCCTTTCATGCTGGAGCCCCGCTGCTCTGCGCTCCCACGGCAGGGCTGGCAGGGTGGGGGAGCGGGGGCCACAGCGGGCAAGTAACTCACCCCTGCCCGCCTCCGGGATGAGTCTGGTGCTGAAGACCCGGATTTGGGGGCTGGGGGGCTGCTCGCTGACACCCCTGCCCTGTGTCGCACCACCTCAGATTCTCTGCTCTCCACCATGCCGCCTTGGGGGGCAGCCTGGAGCTCATAGCCTTGCTGCTGGAGGCTCAGGCCACCGTGGACATCAAAGACAGCAATGGTGAGACCCCGGTGTGTCCCCTCACCAGACCCTGTGGTCAGAGTTTGCTCCTGCTACACCCTAGCAATGCTGACACGTGTTGGCGCAGCCTTCTGGGGGTAGCGGGTGGTACTAATACCCCAGTATCCAGATGAGGAGGCCAAGGTTTCCTTCCTGTCATGAGGAACCACCCATGGTGGGCAAGGTGGGATTCTGCCTTGAGCCCCATACAACCAGACGTTTCCCTGACCAGAGCAGCATCCTTTCCCTTGGGTCTGTCTCCCCCTCCCAGCCAGGGAGGCCCTACAGTGTGCTCAGTTCCCTCCCCTGACCCCAGCGCACCCGGGGACCTGACCCGCCTTCCCTCCCGCAGGCATGCGCCCCCTGCACTACGCAGCCTGGCAGGGCCGGCTGGAGCCGGTGAGGCTGCTGCTGCGGGCCTCAGCGGCCGTCAACGCCGCCTCGCTGGATGGGCAGATCCCACTGCATCTGGCTGCCCAGTACGGACACTATGAAGTGGTATGAGA
>NW_027527428.1:2813270-2836142 GCF_008692635.1 Crocuta crocuta | reverse complement strand
GCTGTAAGCAGGCCAGGCCAGACGCCTCCCTCCCCTCCCTCCACTCCAGTCAGAAATGCTCCTCCAGCATCAGTCCAACCCGTGCCTGGTCAACAAGGCAAAGAAGACACCCCTGGATCTGGCCTGCGAGTTTGGGCGGCTCAAGGTGAGTCCGGCAGCCCTTAGGGTGCTAGGGCGCCGGCACCCGCGGGGTCTCGGAAGGAAGCCCTACCTGGGTGCTGGTTGCCGCAGGTGGCCCAGCTGCTACTGAACAGTCACTTGTGCGTGGCGCTGCTGGAGGGTGAGGCCAAGGACCCGTGTGACCCCAACTACACCACGCCCCTGCACTTGGCTGCCAAGAATGGCCACAGAGAGGTCATCAGGTACCCACTGGGCGCCCCCCCTCCCCCCACTTCCTCATCCTCTTCCTGTGGAATGGGCGATGTCCCCTCGGTGCCCTGCCGCCCTCTTCACTCTCGCTCTGGATCACTCTCCCAGCCTGGAGCAGCCTGTTCCCTCTCCTGCCCCCATCACCCCTGTGACTCACCCTGCACCCCCCGACCCCCATACTCCACAGGCAGCTCCTGAGAGCTGGGATCGAGATCAACCGCCAGACCAAGACAGGCACGGCCCTCCACGAGGCAGCGCTGTATGGCAAGACCGAGGTAGTCCGGCTGCTCCTGGAGGTAAGTGTGGGCACCCGGGCGCCCCCCACACGGGAGGGGGTCTCCACCCACGATGTGGTGCTTGGGTAGGCACTGGCCTTGTGACTGGAGAGCAGGCAGACCTGGCTCAAGCCCCACTTCTACCGGCCACTCGCTGAATGACCTTCAGCTCGTCCTTGATCCTATCTCTGAGCTTCCTTTTTTTATCTGTAAAATTTGAAAGTAGTAGGTACTGTTTACGTCCTGGGTGCTCGTGAGCGCTGGGGGGAGTGGCAGGCGAAGTTCTTAGCGTGTGCTCACGCTGTGCACCCAGGGCGGGGTGGATGTGAACATTCGGAACACGTACAACCAGACAGCACTGGACATTGTGAATCAGTTCACCACCTCCCAGGCCAGCCGAGAAATCAAGCAGCTGCTGCGGGGTGAGTGTGTGTGAGGGGAGATCCAGCCCAGAGCTGGGGGGTGGTGGGGAGGAGGCAGGCAGGGGAGGGAGAGAACAGAGCCACTCCAGTGATTACTAGGAAGTGGAGCAGGGGCGATGTTCCAGGAGCAAGATGTCACACTCCCTGACCTGGGGCTGGTTTGGGGACTGCTGTAGCAGAAACCTGGGGGAGGGTCGTGAAAGGGACAGGAGGGGCGGGAAGACACCCTAAGGACTCTGAGATGATGCCAGCCCTGCATCTTCTCTCAGAGGCCTCGGGGATCCTGAAGGTCCGAGCGCTCAAGGATTTCTGGAACCTCCACGATCCCACTGCTCTCAATGTGCGGGCAGGGGATGTCATCACGGTGAGGACCCAGTGCAGGTGGATTGGGCTGGATGGTGCCAGGAAGGGCAGAACCGTGGTTGCGCTTGGGTGCCAACTCCTCGTGGGAAGAGGAAAAGCTGGATCGTAGCTATAGGGCTGGCTGCCTGCCTTTGCTCGGTGCAGGAAGTGATTGACGCCACGCTCTCCCACGCCCCCTCTGCCCCAGGTGCTGGAACAACATCCCGACGGCCGCTGGAAGGGCCACATCCACGAGAGCCAGAGGGG
Source organism: Crocuta crocuta (assembly GCF_008692635.1). NCBI lineage: Eukaryota > Metazoa > Chordata > Mammalia > Carnivora > Hyaenidae > Crocuta > Crocuta crocuta. Next base: position 2,834,467 of record NW_027527428.1, on the reverse strand, counting down.
CACGGACCGTGTGGGCTACTTCCCCCCAGGCATCGTGGAGGTGGTCAGCAAGCGAGTGGGCGTCCTTGCGCCCCGCCTCCCATCGGTGCCCACCCCCCTCCGCCCAGGCTTCTCTCGGACACAGCAGCCCCCTGCCGATGACCCCCTGCACTCTCTGACCTATGGCCAGCTCCCGCGGGTGGGCCTCAGCCCAGACAGCCCAGGTACATCCTCCCAGAGGGTGATGCTGGGCACCGGGGTGGGCGTCCAGCCTTGGCAAGCCGCCAGTCAGCTGTTGGTGAGGCCAACTGGGGCTCCAACCCCGTCGCTTGTGTCCCTGCAGCAGGTGACAGGAATAGCGTGGGCAGCGAGGGCAGCGTGGGCAGCATCCGCAGTGCCGGCAGCGGGCAGAGTTCCGAGGGCACCAACGGCCATGGCACTGGCCTTCTTATTGAGAACGCTCAGGTAGGAGGCAGGGGGCATCAGGGCCGGGGCAGAGTCGTGCGCCCCGCCGTCAGCTCCCCCACGTGCTGAGTAGCGCCTGTTCTGTCTCTAGCCTCTGCCTTCCCCGGGAGAGGACCAGGTGTTGCCAGGACTGCACCCCCCATCCCTGGCAGGTAGGAAGGGTAGATGGTACCCGGGCGGGCCCTCCCCCATCCTGCTGCCCCTGATTCCATTTCTCTCCCTCTTGAAGACAACCTGAATCACCGCCCTCTGGTCAACTACCACTCTGGGGAACAGCTCTTCACCCAGGACGTGAGGCCGGAGCAGCTGCTGGAGGGGAAGGTGTGACTTCCCTGCTGGGAAGTGGGCTGCGGGCCTGGGGTGGGATGGGCCTCGGTATGGACTCGAGTCCCTGCTCTGGCCGGGCCCCTAGGGGAGGCTGGGGCTGACGGGTGGGCCCCGGCCTCGGCTCTTCCTCCGGACTCTCCGCTCTGTTAACTTCACTCTGCCCGCACGCCACAGGACGCACAGGCCATTCATAACTGGCTGAGTGAGTTTCAGCTGGAAGGCTACACCGCCCACTTCCTGCAGGCTGGCTACGACGTGCCAACCATCAGCCGCATGACGCCTGAGGTAGGTGCCACAGCAGGAAGGCAGCAGAGGGCCCAGGGGGGACCGGAGGGGGCCTAACGGCCCGGGTCTGTGTGGCAGGACCTGACGGCCATCGGGGTGACCAAGCCTGGGCACAGGAAGAAGATCGCCTCGGAGATCGCTCAGCTCAGCATCGCCGAGTGGCTGCCCAACTACATCCCGGTAAGCAGGTGGCTGGTGCCAGCGCCCACCTTCAGCCGTGGCCGTGTGGGCCCTTCCCGGCTTGGGGGCCGAGGGGCCGGCTGGGGACCCGGCTCCATTGGGGTCCTTTTCCAGGTGGACCTGTTGGAGTGGCTGTGCGCGCTGGGGCTGCCGCAGTACCACAAGCAGCTGGTCAGCAGTGGCTACGACTCCATGGGGCTGGTGGCCGACCTCACCTGGGAGGAGCTGCAAGAGATCGGGGTCAACAAGCTCGGTGAGGACTGCCCTGGGGCCTTCTGGCCAGGCCCCCAACGTGCCTCCCAGGGTCTCTAAGACATTTCAGGGGTCAGGCCCGCAAGGGAGAATGGGGTCCAGGAGGAACTAAGGTGACCCTTCGCAGCCCCCACTAACCCTGTTGCCTCTACTGTCCCCTCTCAGGTCATCAGAAGAAGCTCATGCTGGGAGTGAAGCGGCTGGCCGAGCTTCGGCGGGGCCTGCTGCAGGGGGAGGCCCCAGCGGAAGGTGGCCGCCGTCTAGCCAGAGGCCCGGAGCTGATGGCCATTGAGGGGCTGGAGAATGGGGACGGTCCGGCTGCAGCTGGCCCACGCCTCCTCACCTTTCAGGGCAGTGAGCTGAGCCCAGAGCTACAGGCAGCCATGGCCGGGGGTGGCCCTGAGCCGCTCCCCCTGCCCCCTGCCCGCTCTCCCAGCCAGGAGAGCATTGGAGCACGCTCACGAGGGTCCGGTCACTCACAGGAGCAGCCTGCGCCCCAGCCCAGTGGTGGAGACTCCAGCACCCCACAGGAGAGGAACCTTCCAGAGGGCACAGAACGACCCCCTAAGCTTTGTTCCCCACTTCCTGGCCAAGGCCCCGCCCCTTATGTTTTTATGTACCCCCAGGGCTCACCCTCCAGCCCAGCCCCAGGGCCTCCGCCTGGTGCACCTCGTGCCTTCTCCTACTTGGCTGGGCCCCCCGCCACTCCTCCGGACCCGCCTCGGCCCAAGCGCCGGTCCCATAGCCTAAGCCGCCCCGGCCCCACTGAGGGCGAAGCAGAGGGAGAGGCTGAAGGGCCAGTGGGCAGTGCCTTGGGGAGCTATGCCACCCTCACTCGGCGACCCGGACGCAGTGCCCTAGCTCGGACCAGCCCTAGCCCGACTCCCGCTCGAGGGGCTCCCCGCAGCCAGTCCTTTGCCCTTCGTGCCCGGCGCAAAGGCCCCCCGCCCCCACCCCCTAAACGCCTCAGCTCTGTCTCTGGCCCCACCGCCGAGCCGCCTCCACTAGATGGAAGCCCGGGGCCCAAGGAGGGGGCCTCCGTGCCCCGAAGGCGAACGCTAAGTGAACCAACCGGCCCTTCAGAGCCCCCCAGCCCACCTGCCCCAGCTGGCCCTGTGTCGGACACAGAGGAGGAGGAGCCAGGACCCGAGGGGACACCCCCATCTCGGGGCAGCTCAGGGGAAGGGCTCCCGTTTGCCGAGGAGGGGAACCTGACTATCAAACAGCGGCCGAAGCCAGCTGGCCCCCCACCCCGGGAGACGCCTGTGCCCGCTGGCCTCGATTTCAACCTCACAGAGTCAGACACTGTTAAGCGGAGGCCCANGCCCCTCTACCCCCCTGCCCTCCCAGCCCCCCAGTGAGGCCCCCTCCTCAGCTTCTCCCAGCCCTCCCCGGCCTGACCCTAGCAGCCTTCCAACTCAGGGAGCTCCAGCCCCTCTTTCTTCCGGCTCCCCAGCCCAGCCCCTTGCTCCCCCCTGCCCTGGGCCTGCTCTGGAAAACTCGGTGGGGAATCGGCGGCACGGGGAGACTGAGCCCCCAGCTTCCCCCGCTGCCCTCATCAAGGTGCCAGGTGCAGGTATGAGGCAGGGTCTGGGGGGGTGGGGGCGGTCAGTGTTTACAAGGGTTGTATCAAGCCCGGCCAAGTCACGGCCAACCTTTTTGTCTCCACAGGAACAGCCCCCAAGCCTGTGTCTGTGGCCTGCACCCAGCTGGCATTTTCCGGCCCTAAGCTGGCTCCTCGGCTTGGCCCCCGCCCCGTGCCCCCTCCCAGGCCCGAGAGCACTGGAGCCGTGGGCCCTGGCCGGGCCCAGCAGAGACTGGAACAGACCAGCTCATCGCTGGCAGCTGCATTACGGGCCGCAGAGAAGAGCATTGGCACAGAGGAACGAGAAGGGTGAGGGGTGCTGGGTGCTGGGTGGCCAGGGAGGGGGAGAAGGCTGTAGTGAAGGAACAGCTCCTCCTGAATCCTCTTCCCCAGGGTCCTGGGAATGGGGGGGGGGCAGTCCCCAGACAGATCTGAGGGCCAGGGTGACCACTATTAAAACGGGAGGAGCCCAGGTTCTGAAGTTTCCCAGATGTGGCCTGTGGGGTATCCTGGGGGCCACCGCTTAGAGGCATGTGGGCTTGAGCACAGCACTTCCTCCTGGGCCCCGGGGCTCTCACTTCAGGGACAGTAGCACATGCTGCCCCGGCAGGCTGGGAGAAGCAAGGGGCACACGAAGTACCTGGCACCGGCCAGGTGCTCAGGAGCAGCCCCTTGCCCGCCCAGGGCCAGTGGGGTGCATTCTGATCTGACGCCGTCCTTCCCCCGCTCCAGCCCTCCCGGCACCTCCACCAAGCACATTCTGGACGACATCAGCACCATGTTTGATGCCTTGGCCGACCAGCTGGATGCCATGCTGGACTGAGACCCCCTGGCGGCCTTCAGCGGTGCCCATTGGGACCTGCGGCGTCTGTTGCCTTTGCCCCCAAGAAGGGTACCCCCTGCTGCTCCAAGCCAGTGGGGCCCCGGCAGCACTGCAGCTCCAGGGGGCGGTCTCCATGACAGGCTGAGGGGACTTGTCCGAACCTCGCCTGTCCACAGGGCGCCCTCCCGCTGTGTAATCTGACCAGACAGCCCTGCCCCCGGGGACAGGGACCCTGGTAAGAGCCTCCTCCGCTCTGCCACCACCTCTGGTGTCTCAAGACCCTGTGCCGAGGACCTACTGACACTGCTGTGCTGTGCCGTCCTGGCGCTCTGAAAGCTGTGTGTCTGACCCGGTTCCCACAGGGGTACACAGGACATGTAAATAGGCAGCTGGGGGCTTGCTGTCAGCGGTGATGGCGGTGCCCAGGCCAGCCCCTGCCCCTGCCCCTGTCTGCCCTCAGTGAGGCACAGCTGATGGGCGTGGGGGCGGGGGGATGAACAGATCCCCAAAGTCCAAACTTTTTCAACTGTAAATGTTATTTTTTAAGCAGAGAGAAATGCATATATTTTAAATGGAATTTATTCTATCTATAACCACCTGAGAGGACACAGGGGAAGGGGCTTCGGACCACAGCAAGAGTGCCCACTGCCCACCTCGGGGCTGGCAGCCTGATCTGGATTGGCCCAGGCCCTGGCTCTGTAACCATTAACCTCTTCTCCCAACTAACACCAATGAAAGTGTCATTCCATGTGATCGGGCTGTGTGTTTGGATCTGTGCCGTGGACCTCCGGGCCCAGGGTTCTCACCTAAGCCAGACCTGAGGGCTCTTGCCAGTATGGAAGGAGGTAGGGACACCTGGGTGGCTCACTCGGTTGAGCCAGTATGGAAGGAGGAAGGCTTGGGCCCTCCCCTTCCTTTTGGGGGTCCCTCACCAGCCAAGGTCTTGGGTGGGCCCCTTAGTGGCTGCCTCATGGACCAGCCACAGATTTTTCGTAAGCAATTTACAAGTTTTAATACAAACCAGTCTACATTCATTCCTAAAAGGCTCATTTCCAGTAAAAAATATACACCAGTAAAAACATTCTCACAGGAGAACTAGCGCAGGGGGCTAAGAGGAGCCCTGGGCTGCATCCCCAAGACTCAGGCTTGAGGCCAGCTTGAAGGCAGCACAGGAAGAGGTGCCAGGGCCAGGGGGGGGGCGGGGTCTTCATCTTCAGGTCTGAGCGTGAGGCTCCCCCGTAGAAGGAGGGAGGGGAAACACTCAACCACACCCAGGCCTCTACCCCAGGAGGACAGGTTGGGGCGCAGGGAGGATGCACCACCACTGCTGCCTTCGACGGTGGCCTGTCCGGACCTCCCACGGCTGCTGCCGCTGAGATCCTGGCCCCACGGGTCATGGCTCTGCCCGGGGACCCAAGAGCAGAGGGCCCTGGGTTAAGAGCCCCGAAAGGGGTGCAGCCCACGGGTGGAGGGGGCTAAGGGCCCCTCTACTAAGTGCACTAGATCATACATTCAAGACCAGACTGTCCTGATGCCGAGGCCACGGCTCACCAGCTCCTCCACGGTAAGCCCCGGGCGTCAGGATGACAGCTGGCTCTGACACGGAGCTGGGCCTGCAGTGCCAGGGGCACGAGAGGAAACCCTGAAGCCTTCACGATACCAACTCCCCAGACTCAGGAACTGGTCTGGCTTTACCCCAGGGCCAGGGCAGCTATGGCCACTGTGGCCAATGGCTCAGAAAGGGGAGTTCATGCCCAGCTTCGTTTCAAACTGCAGTTTCTGTCGCTTCTGGTAGCGAACCCGGACCCTGGTGGGGCAGGAGATGAAAGCACAGGTTAGAGCAGACTCCCCGGCCACAAACAGGGCAGGACCCCAGAGGAGGGAAGTCCAGGCAGCGGGCAAGTTGGGGAACAGTGCCCAGGAGGTGACAGGCTTCGGGAACGCGCCTGACCCCAGAGGGAGGGCCCAGTTGGTGGCTCACCGAATCTCATGCAGCTTCACGATCTCATTGGTGACCACCACAAGGACCAGGGAGAGGCAGCCCAGGAGCCACGTCAGCAGGGGCACGTCCTCCAGGCCAAAGTGGACATGGCTGTCCCTGTGCGTCCACAGCTGCAGGTCCACGGCCGTCTGGACCACCTGCCCCAACAGGCTGCAGGAGGCAGGGACAGCCCTGCGTGAACTTGGCTCTTCTTGCCTCCCGCCTGGCTTTTCCCACGACGAGTAGCTCAAGGGGGACAGCATTCAACCCCTGGCTCAACTCCTACCTTCAAGCCCTAGTCTTGCCAAAGTCCCCTGCCCCTCCCCCACCTCCATCCGGAGATACTCACACCACGGGCACCGTCACGGCCCACCAGAGGTTGGTCAAGGGGCTCTTTCTCCACAGGGGCTTAGTGCGATGCACGTGGGTGATAGAAATGAAGACTGGAGAAAACAGGGTCAGTGAAGGGGGTTGTCAGACTTCCCACCGGCCGAAGGCCTTGCCCCCTGTGCCCCACCAGCCACCACCGGCCCCTCCCTGGGAGCCCCTCACCCGTGTGCAGGACGATCAGGGCCGCGGTGAGCTTCTGGGCCGTCAGCAGCCCGTTGGCAAAGTCGTCAAACCAGGCTGGAGCTGTGTCGGCATGGCTGCCAAAGCAAGGGGTGGCCTCAGTGCCCGCCGGGCCCCCGGGAAAGGGGTGGGGGGAGGGGCTGGCTCAGGACCCACCTGCTCAGCATGATGGAGGAGCAGTTGGTGAGGTTGCGGGCCCGGGAGCTGTCACAGAAGCTCTGCAGCGTGAAGCCGAAGCAGATGAGGCACGAGCTGACCGTGAGGCTGAATTTGAGCAAGAAGCAGAGCAGGAAGTAGTGCTGGGTCTGCAGAGAAAAGGGAGGCCTGTCACTCGCGCAGCAGCGGCCCCTCCGGCACCAGGCTCAGCGGGCTCTCCAGGAAACGGCAGGCCCAGAGGCAGAGGACCCTTCCCGGCTCCACACCACCACCTCCCCTTCGGCTGGAGGCAAGCTCTGACAGAAGCCTCTGTCTCTCCCCCGAGGCTCCGCCTCACACACACACACACACACATGCACGCACGCACGCACACATGCACGTCTCTCACACACATCTCTAAGGAAAGGCTATCTCTCCACACACACACACACACACACACATGCACACACACACACACACACACGCATCTCTAAGGAAAGGCCATCTCTCCCCCGAGGCTCTGTCTCACACACACGCACACACACACACACACACATGCACGCACGCATGCGTGTCTCTCACACACATCTCTAAGGAAAGGCTATCTCTCCCCTGAGGCTCCCTCCCCACCCCCCCACCCCCACACACGTATCTCAGGAACGGCCCAGGCTTACAGGCTCCACATTGCTTACCTTCTTAGGAATGGACTGAAGGTTCTTCCCTGTGGCCATAGACATGATAGAGCTATGCGGGGGCTTCCCCAGCAGGGAGATGCTGAAAAGCAGGGACTGGGTGAAGCGTGGCGACTGCGACCTTTGTACCCCAATTCCCACACAGGTGGCCTTTCAGGAGTTTTGGGGAGTGAGGGCAGGTCTGGGAGGAGATGGGATAAGACGAGGGAGAAGGAGTCCCCCTCCCCCCCAGTGCCTCCGGCGCCAGGAGATGTGACCACTGAGCGGGTCTCACAGAACCTGGACTCCCAGGGCTGCTTGGTGACATCCCGACTCTGCCTGCCTGGGCACAGAAGGGCAGTGTGACTCTTACCTGAGCAGAGGGTAACAAAAACAGGACAGCCACAGGATGTCAGTGGTACTCAGCAGCGGTGGCAGCTGAACCAGGCAAGAGAGGAACTGAAACAGGAGAGCCCAGGAAGCATGATTAGATTCTAGCAAATAGTGGGAAGCCTGGAGCCCCAGGGCTGCCCGGCCCTGTGCCCAGACAGGTGCCCAGAGGAGCTGGGGCCCCAGGGGCCACTATTTTGCTGACGGGGTCATCTTCAAAAGCCCAGGGGTTCCACTAGAGGCTAGCGGGCCCTAGGCTGTGCTGCATCCCCCCCGACCTGCCACCCCACCCTCAACTGGCCCTGGGTGGAGGAGCAGGTGGGGGAGGGGCAAGGCCTCTACAGACCCCACCTCACCTGAATGACCACGAGAGTCAACTGGCATTGTAGCAGGAAGAGGAAGCACTTGCGAATGCCGTAGGTGGCGTGCCGAGCCTAGGGACCGGGAGGGACAGATTGTGGCCGGGCCTACAGCTGACAAATCTCAGCCAAGAGCCAGATGCCCAGATGCTCCTGCTAGGAAAGGGTGGAGGCAAATAAAAGTGCCCGGGAAAGCCTCTCTTGGAGGTGAATCTGCCCCTGGGAGCCCAGGTGGGTCCTGGGTCCCCACTCCCCACCCCCCGTAGGCCCCACATCCCTGCCCCCTCCGCCTGCCCGAGCGCCCACCTGCTCAATGAGCCGGATGATGCTGATGGTCTCTTCCTGGCGAAAGGTCAGGGAGCAAGGCAGGCTGTTGAGCTGCCCTGAGAGCTGCAGGGGAGAGAGGCCATCCGAAGCCTGGGCCATGCTGGTGCTGGTGGCGTAGCCAAAGGTCTCCCAGGAGCAGCGGGATGGGTACAGGGGATCCAGGGCAATGCTGCTCGGCACAGGGGAAAGCATACCCCTCAGCGACACTCCACAAAGACCCCGTCTCCCATGGGAGTAGGCAAGCACCTGCTCCCTCTCTCTCTACCATGTCCAGGTCCCTCGGTCCCCATCCGGGCAAGATCGGCCGTGGAACATGCCCCAGCCCCATGTAAGCCCCGGCTCCAGGGTATCGTCCTCACCTGATGTCGCTCTGGAGGAAAAGGCAGCTGTTCCGGAGGTTGGCAGAGCTGCCCAGGCAGCAGGTCACCTCCCCATATTCCTGCATGATCTTGATCATCTCACACATGGCTGGGGGGTGGGAAGGGGCAGTCGGGGGGCACAAGAGTCAGGCAGGCGGAGCCCTGTGTGAGGCTCTGGGCAGAGACCCACATGGCAGGAGAACAGGAGAGAAGGGAAGCAGGCCCCTCTTTGGGACAATCCTACCCCCAAGGAGCATGAATATCACGGAATGAGTCATTTCTGACTCCCTAGAATGGGCACACCCACAGCTCCAGCCCCCTGGATTCCCCGGCTCGTCCAGCCCGGGACTGTGAGCCTACAGTACTCACTCTCGGGGGTACAGTCGGTGAACAGGGGCACCAGCAGGGGCACATTGTCAATGTTCTGCAGGTGAGGACGCACCTGGTGGATGCCTCGGGGCAGCTTGGCCTGGAGACAGCAGAGATGCCAGTAGCCTCGGGATCGGGGAGAAGGGCCCAACCCTCCCTGCCCTCCTTCTCGGGACCGGCCATTCAGCTACCTCTGGGGGTGGAGGGGCACAGACCCTGCCATCATACCCGGTTGCAGTCCTCCAGGAAGCTGGGGAGGTCGCTGTCTGTCGGCTGGAAACTAATGAGGTCGGAGTGACCCTCCTCCTCCATCAGAAGGAGCCCTTCCGCGTCGTCTCGGGACACTGTGGAGATGAAACCCTGTCCCTCACCTTGGAGTCAACCTTTCTGGGGGCCTTTCCTTGCCCTGAAGATGGCAAAGAACTTCCCACTTCCGGGTCTCCTCTCCTTCACTGTCAACTGTTGTTACCGCAGGGAAGATGAGAGCCATTTTCCGAGGGAATGTACTTATCGGGAAGGATCTTTGGCTCTTTCTAGCGGCAGCTCCCGGGCAAGAACTGCCCACACCCACGTCGTCCCCACCACAAACCTTCGCCCTTACCCTGATTCAGGTCATCATGCAGGGAGCCAGCATGGCTGGGGCTGGAGGGGGGGATCTCGGAGCCAGGCATGTCCCCGTTGGGTGTGAGAGAGATATGGCAGTTCCAACCTGTCTCCAAGCCCATCTTTTCCGCAAACACCTGCAAAAGGCAGATGGTAATGAACAGATGGGCCCACGAGCCCAGGGGAGAAAGGATCAGGGGCGGCAGAGGGGGATGGCTCCCCCCACCTTGCTTTTGAGCTCATCCTCCAAAGAGAAGTAGACAAAGCGGATGCAGGCGTTGACCAGCCCATCGATGAGGCGCACGATGTCCAACCGGGCCTGGTACTGGGAGGACACCATGCCCATGAAGATCTGGCCGCTCAGGGCCTGCATGCAGTCTTCCTTCTCCAGCACCTCCCCGATCCCTTCTTCAGGTGGGCACAAGGCACGGAGCCCGGCCAGGAACACCCAGGAAACAGCAGATTCCAGGAGGCAGCCCGGGCCACACACGCAGATGCCACACCCAAAGCAACGAGCAGGTGGGCCCCAGGCGACCACACACAGCCACGCACGACGCAGCCAAGATACACAAAGGAGCCAACAGACACAGGAGAAAAGACAATGAAAGGTACTCATCAGTCGGGAAACAATCCTTGGGAGTAACGATAGAGCCCAGCCCCGGTCCGAGGCTACGGGGCTGCCCTCACTCTCAGCAATGGCCTCAATTCATGGTCTCCTGGGTCATAAGACCCTGGGAGTCTGTCTGTTTGGTGGAGCGGGGAGGGGGAGGGAGGCTCCGAGTCCCTCTGTTTAAGCAGGGTTGTGACCTGGCCTTTTGTCTGACTCAAATAAGGCCAATGTTCTACAAATACGGCTGCTCTAGANGGGCAGCTCCAACATGGTGAAGATGCTGCTTTGGCCAGGCGCCTGCACCAGCTCGATGCACTTGCCGTTGAGCTGGGAGGACAGGGCGCAGCTCATGGGCTTGTAGGCAAAGGCAGAGCAGTAGCCAGACAAGCAGGCTCGCTGGTAGAAATCCAGCACTTTCTTTCTGCCGGGGAAGTGGGGCAGAAGTGAGGCGAGCCGTCCTGAGATGCGCCCCTGCCCGTGGGCCAGGCGGGCAGGCAGGCGGACGGCAGGGCTGTGTCCTACCGGCCCCGGCGTGTGCCTCCTCACCCACCTGTCAGAACCCGAAAGAGGGTAGATGTCGGCCCCGTCCCAGAAGTCTGTGCAGGCCTCTAAGACCACGTCAGCCGTGCCGTGGGACAGCATCTGTTCTGTGCCTGAGGAGGGGAGGAAGAGGCCGAGCCGTGAGTGCCCCAAGCCACCGCTGCCCCTCACTCCCACCTCAGGGAACAACCCCCCCATCCTTGACGAGGGTGCTAAGGAGCCCCTGGGGCGTCAAATGCCCCAGGCCCGTGTGGGATGCGCCGGGCTTGCGATGCAGACACTGGGCCGCCTGTCCTTCTGACAGTCCCGGCCCCTGTGGCCAGGCCATCCCAGCCCCAGTCCCTAAATCCAATCCCGGCCACGTGTGAGGAAGACTCAGGAAGCCATCTAGTGCTCATCTGCCCAGGCGCCTCCTAAAGAGGGACACCTAAAAGAAGCCCTGCCCTGCCACGCCCCAGGAAGGCCTGGCCTGATGCTGGCCAAGCATGGAAGGCTCACTGGTGGTGGTGTCCTTGATGAAGAGGCTGATCATGTGGCTGAGAGGGGGGCGCCGCTTGGTGACACAGGAGAGCCTCCCCAGCGAGGTTTCCTTCACCATCTCGGCACTGGGGAGGCGGTAGAGCGCAAGGTGGTTTTCCTGCTTGAAGAGCTCCTTGGCCCCAGGAGTAAAGCCTGCAGGGGGAGGGAGCGCAACTCAGGGTGTCCGGGAGGAAGCCCACAGCACCGGCACCGCCCTCCCTGGCACGGACGGAAGCCCGGTCAGGGTGGGCTGCTTCCCTCCTCTGCTCATCCTGCCGTCCGTTACTTTCCCAGATGAGAAAGCACTGCCTAACGGTGCCTGGTTAAAGGGGGTGGTCAGGGGCTCAGAGGGCTGGGGCGCCTGGCTGGCTCAGGTGGTCGAGTGTCCGACTTGATGTTGGCTCAGGTCATGATTTCACGGTTCGTGAGTTCGAGCCCCACATCAGGCTCTGTGCTGACAGCACGGAGCCTGCTTGGGATTCTCTCTCTCTCTCCCGGCTCCTCCCCTGCTTATGCGCTCTCTCTCAAAATAAATAAATAAACATTAAAAAAAAAAAAAAAAGCAGCACCTAAGAGGGCTGCCAGCGCTCCTCATGCGGCCACAGGGCACCAGTGTGTTCGGAAGCCGGGGGCCGGCGTACCTATGAGGCGGGCCAGCTCGCAGAGGCCCCAGGGTACGTGCACGGGCAGGACGGCGCTGTGGCTCTCCTGCAGGGCGATGTTGCACAGGTGGTCCGAGAACCGGCACAGCCGCTCAGTGACACTGGCGTTGCACAAGTTCAGCAGCACGTTGAGACCCAGGGGCTTCAGCGAGGTGAGGTGGAGCTGCCAGTTGGAGTCATCGAACTGGATGCAGGAGGGGTTCTGCTGGTCCTGTGACAGGCTCAGCATCTCCAAGTGGTAGTCGCACACAAAGTCCTCCGCTTCGTACGGCTCACCCTCCAGCCCGGGCTGGATGTCAAGGAAAGCGTGGAGGGGAGAGGGCAGCCTCAGCCTGGAGGGTTCGTACCCACACCCTCCAGGGTGTGCAGGGTTCGCCCTGCACACCCCTCCCCGAAACCCCCTCCCTGCCTTTGCTGGCCGTGGAGGGGAGAGGGCAGCCTCAGCCTGGAGGGTTCGTACCCACGCCCTGCACACCCCTCCCCGAAACCCCCTCCCTGCCCTTGCTGGCCTTCAGCTACTTCTAGTAGCTACGCCTGTGACAGTGGCAGTACCCAGACCAGAGAGGGAACAATAAAGGATCTCTTTCTTTCAGCCTGGGGGAAATATTTTAGAGGGAGCCTCCGGCTTTCTGTCTTTAGATGGTTGTAACTAGGAGAAAGGGCCTCTCCCCGACCAATTACCATCTGCAAGATCCAGGAAGGGGGAAAGGGTCTCCAAAGAGGCCTTAGGAGGTGGCCAAGCCCGGAGGCCTGAGAACGGAGGCGCCGTGACATCTGCGCCCTTGGCTCCATCCATGCAGGATGGGCTGTGCCGCCTGGCCTTTTCGGCGGGGAGGCGGGGACACCCCACGGCTGCTCTCCACCCTCCCCTCACCTTGCCTGGCTCTTCTTCACCGCCCTCCGTGTCCCTGCTGAAGCTCACGTTGGAGCCGGATGGGTGCTTGCTGCGGCCGTGTGCTTTGTGGTGAGAGTAGAACTCGGGGGGCTTGGGACCATCACTGGGCCAGTCACCGCGCTCCTGCTCATTGGAAAGGTGCAGGGCAGTGTTCAGGGAGCTGGCCAGGAGGGCGTCTCGTTCGTGGGGCTGAGGAGAACAAGGAGCACAGGCCTCGGACCGGGGTCCCGACGGCTGCCATGGACCAGGGACACAGGGCGGTTATGTCCCTTCTCTGCGGGAGTGGGGGGCCCACCTCAGCTGCCCAGAAGCAGATCCTAAGGGTGCTCGGGATGTCCTTGTCCCTTCTCGCCTCGCCCTCCCTGAGGCCACTGCCGGGCCCAGAGCTGGGTCCCCGGGAGCCGGCCATACCTCCTCCTCTACCTCGGGGTGGCAGAAGGAGCGGGTGGACAGGTCATCTGTCAGGTCCTCATGGCTGCTGTGCGGGGGCTCCACCTTCCCACTGAAGAACAACACGGTCTCCGGGCTGGGGTTTGGCCACGACAGGATCCCCTGTTTGTCCACACAGCACAAGACCTGCAGGCAGGGGCGGGGATTGGGAAGGGGGCTTGGCACTCTCCCCAACCTGCCGGGGTCCACGTGAGTGGCAGAAAGGCACCCTGCACATAGCCAGGCTGCAGGCTGGCTGCGATGGGGTCCTCCCGCGGGGCCCGGCCTCACCGTGACAGAGCCCAAGCTGTGCAACAGGCTGGAGCTATGACTCAGCGTTGGTGATGTCCCCTGGATCACCCGCAAGAAGTGACCCCAAATGCAGCGTAGCATTTCCTGGTGGAGGAGGCAAGGTCCGGCGTTATTTCCCTAGAGATAGCCTCTGGGGCCGACAGCGGAAACAGTGCATGGACACCAGGAAGTTGGGGTGGAGAGGCATTTGTCTGGGCCCCACGTGAGACAGGGGACTCAACGGTCACAAAGCAGGGGAGCCCCAGGGTCCCACGAGGGGCTGGCTGGAGGGAGCTCAGGTCGGTGCCTACAGGGGCCTGGGGATGAAGGTGTCCCAGGGGAGCGTACCTGAGAGGAGACGGCTTCTGTATAGCTGCTGAGCGTATCCTCCGAGAACTTGGCCAGCTGCGGAGAAGAGGGAGCCGGCTCAGGAGGGCCACCCGCACACACGCCTCCAAGCTGGAAGGCTGGGGGCCCCACGCCAGCAAGGCCCCCAACGCCTCTGGTAAAGGACACCTGGGCAGTCCCCGAGTCCCTGGCTGCTGAGCACCAGGACGGACACTCACCGGCCTCCCAAGGCCTGGCCCCGAGGCTCTTCCACCTGGATAGCGGCCCGAGGCCTGCCCGCCGGCCACCCACACTCTGCACCCGTTAGCTGGGCGCCCTCGTTTTGCTCCTGGAATTTATTCTTTTCGCACTGTCCCCCAGATGCCTTGGGACCACCTACCAGGGAGCTGGGAGAGGCCTTGCTCATCTGGGCCAGGACGCGGGCTTCTCCACAGGCGGTCGCCAGAACCCAGAGCACCGGAAAGAGCAGCGGGAGGATGGGCAGGACTCCATTCACCTGGGAAAGCGCGAACCACACTGAAGGCTCCCGAGGAGTTGTGGGCCTCGAAGGAGAGAGGGAGGGAAGGGCTTCCCCGGCCCTGAAGCCATTGCCGGAGTAGAAAGGGACAGCTGTCCAGGGCAAGAACAGAAGAAGGAAAGCAGGCATTCTTAAGTTGAAGCCTGAGGGACCCTGGGGCTACAGAGAGAGACAGGAACAGTCTGGACGCCGTGAGAGGACCCAGGCCGTACAGAAGGTGCAAAGTAGGACAGACGGGATGGGCCGGGGGTTACCTGTAGCTGGAGGAGGGTGTACTGCCAGGACGTGACCCCAGGGGCATTCAGCATGAAGCGCAGGGCGTTGGTGATGAGGAAGCCGGCCTTTGGGAGCACAGGAGAGGTGCAGCCTTAGCCCCGCACCCAGAGATGGACTCGGGCTCTAAGGTTCCCCTTCCTCTGCCCACTCACACCCCACTCCAGACCCCAGTACTGGCCAGCTCACTCTGGGACCCCCGTCTCCACTCACACGCTCACCTGAATCTGGCCCTGAGGCTCCCCCATTTCCTGGCCCTCTCCCCTGCCCCGTGCGGCCCGCCTCACGCACCAGGACCACAGGCACAGCATAGCGCAACATCACCGACTGCACCGTGAACCTCTCGTTGTCCAGAGCAGTGACTGGGCGGGACAGAGCCATGTCCAGGCACCACCTGCAGAAAAGGGTGACCCTATAGTTGTGCAAGCCCTCAGGAAGAGGCCAGAAACACGCACCTTCCAGGCATCACTGAGTCAGGCAATCTCTCCAATTCCCTGGCCCCCACCAAGAGACTCCCCCATCCCCCCGCCGCCCCACTGGGAGAGGGGTCTGGGGCAGCCTCCAGAGCTGTCCCCTCAGAGTTCCAACAGGGAGAGGAACAATCACTCAGTCTAGGAATGCGCATAAGACACTAAAGAAAAGACCCCACAGAAGTGCCTGACCTAAGGGAACCTCAGTGTAAACAAGGCTCCCTGCCCCTTGCCCCCTGCTCAGAGGCCGAGGATAAGTCAGGGGACAGAAGGAAGGCAGGGCAGCAACCCTACCTGATGTTGTCAATCACAGGAGTCTCAAGGACGCGGAAGAGCCGGTGCTGCTGGGGATTCTGTGGCCCTTTCTTCACTTCTCCCCGGGGGGAAGGCGGGGGAGAGAAAGGGGGAAACAGGTCTCCTGGCTCCAAGACGATGTGTTCATCATCCTGCAGGCAAGGAAAGGGAGGAGGTTGAGGGCAATTAACAGGTCCATTCAATGGAAGCCACTCTGCCTTGACAGTTCCAGCTAAGTGAAAGCATCTCATTGGGTTAGGGACCATCAGTTAGCAAAGAGTCAGCTGGAGGGCGCAGGGCTGGGGCAGCTATGGAACTGGATTCCCACCAGCTTGAGGGCCAGAGAAAGGAAGAGGACAAGAAGGAGAAAAATGTTCCAGCTCTTCTCCGTTCTTCTAGAACCCTTGCCAAGAAGCCGGTGAGCATGCCAGGAAGCCTCAGGATTAAGCCCTGGGGCCCTCCCACCATTGCCTGTGGCTGCTCCCATGGCATTCCCAGGGGAGGAGAAAGTCCCGAGCTACCTTGATCCCTCTCAGAGAGGCAAACGATTCCTGGCCGGGCCTCAGAGCTATGATGTCTCCTTCCACCAACAGGCTAACTGGCAGGTTGACCAGATGTCCATCTCTGTAGGCCCAGTGCAGGGACCAGGATGGGGCAAAGGGCATGTGGAGGTCTGGGTACATAGCATCTGGCCACTTGATCTCCTTGCCATCCCTGAGCGCATCTGATGAGAATGGAAGCAGGAAAAATGCCTCACCACAGTGCCAGACACCAGCCCCCCAGTAGCACACACACCAGGGAGCGTGGCCTGCTCTCTCAGTCCTTTCCCAGAAGGCGTGCTGCAACCTACACCATTTGTTCCAACTCCTAAGGTCACTTCCCCTGCGAAGCCTTTCCCACTGCTCCAGCCCAGGCACCACTGCTGCCTCTGAACCCGTGAAGATCTTATTCTTTGTAGCCCTGTTCCATGCAAACACATTTCACAACCACGGCCATGGGCTATGAAGGGAGCAGAGGTCAAAGAAGACACAGTCCTTGAGGAGTCACAACCAAAGAGAGATGTGTGTGGGCAGATAACGACACGGCAGAGCAAACACGTGCTCAGAGTGTTAGGAAAGATCCCAGGGCTGCAGAAGCACAGAGGAGCTGATGCGATCAGAGGCGGCTTCAGAGCCAAGGGGAGTGTTCAAGATGGGTCTCGAAAGATGGGCAAGATCTGTCCATTGGAGCTGAGGGAGGGAGGAGCGCGACTGTGGAGAGGTTTTCAGGTGAGGATGAGTATCAGAAGAGTCTGGAGAGGAAGGCCGGAGCCTGGGCCAGAGGTTCTGGGATGCTTTGATGGGCAAGAGGGAGCCATGGATGGTTCCTGAGCAAGAGAAAGAGGCTAAGCTCTCGGAGAGCAGGCCCCATCTTTTTCGGTGACTGTTGTACTTCCTGTGCCTGGCACATGGCAGCAATGAGTCGGTCATTTCAGAATGAAGCGACCTCTTCTCACTTAGCATTTATTTGTTTGTTTTTAAGGATTTAAAAAATGTTTTATTTTATTTTATTTATTTATTTTTAATGTTTTATTTATTTCTAGGACAGAGAGAGAGACAGCGTGAGCAGGGGAGGGTCAGAGAGAGAGAGAGGGAGTCACAGACTGAAACAGGCTCCAGGCTCTGAGCTGGCAGTCAGCACAGAGCCTGACGCGGGGCTCGAACCCACGAACCGCGAGATCATGACCCAAGCGAAAGTCGGACGCTTAACCGACTAAGCCACCCAGGCGCCCCTAAAAAATGTTTTATTTTAGATAGAGAGCATGAGTTGGGGAGAGGGGCAGAGGAAGAGAGAAAGAATCTTAACCAGGCTCCAAGCTCAGCACAGAGCCTGACGCGGGCCTTGATCCCATGACCCTGGGATCATGGCCTCAGCCAAAATCAACCAACTGAATTACCCAGGCGCCCCCTCATTTAGCATTCAAATGTCTGCTGCCCAGTACAGTTAGAGAAAGGCCTCAGACAATAAGTGTTTCTCTTACAAGACCATGTGCCCTGGGGAAGTGGAAACCACCGTCTCTCAGGAAAGCCTAACACCCTCAATCCAGAACCAGGGCTTAACCACTACCTGAATGAAAGGTCAAACAGAAATCTGACTGAGCAACTCCCTTCTCTAGGAACAGGGCTGCTCCATTTGGGGCTCCTGGCTCCAGGCCCCCAACCCTGATGCTTACAGGTCTTAGACTCCTCTGGCCCATCTTCCCAGCTGGCCTGGCCCAGTACCACCCGACAAGACAAGACGTGGAAGGGAAAATCTCAGCTGTTCTCCTGCCCGGAGAGGGTCTTCTCTGTTAGTCTCCCACCGCTAGCAAGCCTGCGTGCCGTGCCCAGGCCACTACCTGCATGCGTCTAGCTGTCCCGGGTCTCACTGTCCTGCTCAAAAGAGGGCAGGCCAGCCTTCTAACTCTCTTGATGCCAACAGCCGCCAGAATGCGCACCACAGGCAACACCCGTGTGCTGGGCTCCTGGCTGGGACTCAGGAGAGGGGCTCACAGGGCTCTGCTGTGAAAGGGCACCCTTTCCCACCCGGTGCGCCTGACCCTTGGCCTCACCTTGGATTTGGTCAATGATCCCTCGGAGCCTCCGCTCTACCTCCCTGCGCTTCAGACGATCTTGCCGCCCGATGAGGATGAGGTTGAGAAGTAGCAAGAGGAACAGCGCCAAGGCGCTCACCAGCTCCGCCCCGTGGCTGGCAGGAAGGCGGGAAGGGGGTTCTAGCAGGGAGAGGGGCTCCCCAACCCGGCCCGGCCCCTTCTGAAAAGAGTCTCTCGTTCTGGTGCTGAGAGCAGCCAGCAGCAAGGGACTGAGGACTCCTAACCACCTGGGCACAGAGTTGTGGGGGGAGGTCCCGCATGGGAGGCAGACACGGAGCTGAGGCNGCCGCCTTCCTCCCCCACCCGCCTGCCCCTGCCCCAGCCCCCCACCCCCCACCCTCTGGGGCTGCTCTCGGTTGGGCTCCTGAGGCAAGTGCACTCAGGACTTGACTCTGCAAGGCAGCCCCGGCCACCAAGGGCCACAGGACGAGTCACAGGCCTGAGCACGGGCCTCCCACGCCTCTCCGCATCCCACCCAGGCTCTGGGCTCCCTGCAAAGAAGCTTCCTTCACCTTCCACGTGAGACATTTCTTCCGTTCCTTCAGGTGTCCTTCCAGCACCGCCTCCAGCTGCTCCTTCAGGATGCTGAGGGCCTTCTGGGTGGACAGGCCCAGGGCCACGGGGGGCTCGCCCTGGAGGGAAGCAGGAGGCCCTCAGCATCTCTCTGGGGGCCCCCGGGTCACTGCCCAGAGAGGCCTGCCCCCATTCCTCCCCCTGAATCCTCCCTCCTCTTCCTCCACTAGCCCCGGCCCTCAGGGTGTTTGCTCAAACCTCCACCACGTTAAAAATCCCCTACTCCTCAAGGCCAAGTTTAAAACAGAAACAGACACACAACTTTCTCTACTCAGGGTTTCCTAACCCACTTTCCAAGGCCATTAGCATCTCCCGGCCCCTCACCCCTCACCTCCCATCTCCCTCTGCTGACATCTTTATATTTCACAGGCTGAAAAATAGTGTGTTTTTCAGCGGGGAGAGGAGACCTAACAAAGAGATGCTAGCTCTTCATTGTTCCTAGTAAAAGCATTTAGAACCTCCCCCCCCCGCCCCCAACGATATTCTGTTTCCACCATTTCACAGAAGGAAGGATGGTCCAGCATCAGGAAGGACACGATCTCAGACAAAAGACAGCTGCTCCCAGGAAAGGGTGCTGTCATGTCACTGAGGGTTCTGGAACAGGGCGTGGGTGGCGGTGGTCCTGGGCAACGCTGGGGACCACCCACGTTCTGTGTGACCCCAGCCTGGCCTCTTCTTATTGATAACCCCATTCCTGGGCTTCACTCCTGGTTTCTCCTTCTCTGACTGGCATTTCTTTCCCGTCCACCCACCCCACAGCCCACCCTAAGACATCTTAACAGATTCATGTAAGTTTCCAGGGCAACCTCAGCCACCATCATTGAGTCACCTATCACTGCCAGGCTTACAGTTCCTGAAGTTTATCTCTAGCCTGACCACTGCCCTGAATTCTGCCCTGTTTACTCAACTGCTGTGCTGCTGTTTCACAGGGACGAGGTGTGGATTTGTCTAAAACCCTGGAATGTGGCCCTTCCGGGCCCAGACAGCACAGCTCCTGCAGCGACCCCCTTCCCCCCAGCCCTCCCTCCCCTCCCCCCTCCCCATCTCTGCCTTTTCCAAACCAACTGTGACATCCAGCCAGAGTAGCAGACATCAGATCAACTGACTCCGTTTATCTCTCAAATCAAGCCCAGACTCCAAAGCATGATCTGTGATCTGCCAGTTTCTCCAGCCCCTTTCCGGCATCTCTTCCACCCCTGACGCAAGCCACGCTCTTCTAGCTCATGGCTGAGTACCTTTCTGTGTTTTCCTACCAACAACACACCACCTGCCCCAGACAATTCTTACTTCCCCTTCAAGACTCAGCTCAAATATCATCGGCGCTGGGAAATGTTCCCAAAACCAAGGGCTGCACTTACGGGAGAGGTCTGCATTCCAGTACCACCCTAGGCAACCTGGCTCACAGTCTGTGTCATGGAGAGCTGTCATTATAGATTTACTTGTCTGGCTCTCCACATGGCTGCCAGTTCCTTGAAAACAGGTACTGAATTCTTCCATCTCCACCCCCCCCTGGCAGCCAACTGCTAAGACTGGGCCTGGCACACGGCAGCAGCTCAGGGAACCCTTGCCAAATGAATGCACACATGACTTCATGGATCCCAGGGACATCTCCATCAGGGGTTGTCAACCCGGGGTCTCTAGCAGAAACACCTACAGCTTCTAAAAAGGTGGGTGTCCAGGTCCCACCCCACATGCATTGAATCAAAACTTTGGGAGGTGAGACTGATGCACACATTGAACCTTATGCACAGATTCCTTAGGTCGGGGGTCCTGGGAAAGGAGGGCCGGAGGAGAAGTGGGCCTTTCCCAGGGCCATCCCAAGAGCACCAGTGTGAGCTCCCACCAGGAAAGGTTCTCCAGCGAAAGGAGCAAAGCCCTAGACTTGGGGCATCAAGAAAGGTTATCTGCTGAGTTCTGCACAAGGGTGGCGGAGCTGTGACACTCGGGTTGCCTTGGCTCCATCGCCAGCCCTCTCCTTGGCAGCCTCGCCCCTCACAGGACACACATCTCCATCACTAGAAGGGGCTAGGATCCCCCTTCTAGTCAGTATCCCCTGGCTGCTAGACCCACCCTGGTGGGACCCACCTGAGTGGAGCCCCCACACTGGCCCATCACCAGCTTTCTCAGCCCGAGAAATGAGGACGGGCTCCAGAGCAAACCTGGCCCCAAGACTTCCCAGATCCCTTGCCTAAATCTCCCCTAATCCCCACTCTCCATGCTGGCTTTGGGGGATTATGAAGATAAGAGCTGCTTCTTCCCAGAGGGGATAACTGGGTATTTCAGCTCAGGAAGAAATGGCCCTCCGGGCAGAGGGCCCGTACCCCAGCGTGGGTAAATACTATACTCCAGAGCCTCCACCTCCCTCTGGCAGAGCTCCTGGGGCCTTCCTGAAAAGCTGTGGTCCAGGACAAATGAGTGTCAGGTAAGGCTGAGGTCTGTACATCTTCCTGACGTGGAAGGGAAGAAAGTCTCCTGCACAGAACC
>NW_027527428.1:2808893-2813252 GCF_008692635.1 Crocuta crocuta | reverse complement strand
GGGGGGGGAATGGAGGTGATGGGGAGGTGGGAAGGAAAAGGGGACCAGAGGCCTTCTCGTGCCTAAGGGGCTAGCCCAGGAGTGATGCCTGCTCCACCCAACCCAGGGAAGAAGAGGATTTGTAAAGGCACAGCCACTGTCCACAGGACCTCCCACACCACCCTCTCCCCCTGCCCACTTCTCCCCCAGGAGCTTTATGAGCTCCCTCTCTGCAGGGGGGGACGTGAAGCTTCCCCAGGCGGACTTGCCAGAGCCAGGCCTCCAGAAACCCTACAGTGAGAAAACCTCCCAGAGGCAGGGGCGGGCTGGCCTGCAGAGGTAGAAAGGCTGCCCGGTCAGAGAANGGGTGCTGGTGAAATCCCAGGGGGCTGCAGGTCACGTGGGGTCAAACTGCTGGGTCTGGAGTGAGGACCATGCTCAGGAGGGCAGGGAAGGGGTAAGAGGAGCTGCCAGGGTGACACCCCCTCCTCCAGCCAGGAGTTTAGACCTTGGACACCAGCAAGTCCCCTCCGCTTGCCCTGTGGCTGTTCTGACATCCGCTGCCTCGGTCCAGGTGCCCCCCCAAACCCAGGGCCTCCCATTCCACAACCCAGAAACCGATTCCTTCTTTCTCTCTGCCCCCGGGGCTCCTGGGACCTGCACACTGCTGCTCTCCAGGCGCCTCCAGGGGTGGGAGGCAGGGGCCACGGGGCGGCCGATGCTCCCGGGGCAGGGCCAGCAGAGGCCTGCGGAGCTGACTGTGTGCGTCTGCCCGTGCATGTGGGGTCTGGCCAGGAACACCAGCTCCAGACTGGCGATTAAAGAGAGCACAGCAGAGGAAAAGTAGCCGTTCTGTAATTACACGCTTCCCGAAGAAAGCGCCTGCCCGGACAGGTAGGCCCTGGGGCGAGGACACAGCTTTCTGGGGCAGCGACCTCTGCCTGGCCCCAAACCACACTCGTCTAAATGTCGCGGCCCCTCACTGCCATGGAACGGCAATGCCTCACCCTGTCTCCAGCAGGGGAGTCCCAGTTACAGGTAAAACCACTGTTTTCTCTCACTGCGCTTTCCTGGCTGCAATGTGAGAGCCAAAGCAGAGGAACTTGGCGGAACTCGGGCGTTTTCAAGGGAAATTAAGAAACAGCCATGCGTGAGCTGGCTCTGCTGGCCTTTCTCAATGCACGAGTGAGGCTGGGCACCAGTGGGGAGCTGCACACGGATGCATATAGTTGGTTTGAGAAAGAAGGACCCGACTCGTACACACGCCACCTGATGGTCTGCTTTTCTTGCCCACAGGGCCAAGAAGGGTGAGGAAAGCTGCCCCCAGCCTTAAGAACCCACAGGGAGTAAGAGACTCTTCCTGCTTCCCAGATGCTCAAAATCTCCCACCCCGCCCCACCGCCAGACCCTCCCAAGATGTTCCTGGGGTGAGGAGGGATGGCTGGTCGAGATCTCTACACCAGAGAGATCTACACTTACACTGATGCTTGATGCGTGGAAACAACTCCATCCCACTGCTTTAAATGCTCAGGCTCAGGGGTGCCTGGGTGGCTCAGTCTGTTAAGCATCCAGCTTTGGCTCAGGTCATGATCTCACGGTTTGTGGGTTCGAGCCTCATGTCAGGCTCTGTGCTAACAGCTAGCTCAGAGCCTGGAGCCTGCTTCAGACTCTGTGTCTCCCTCTCTCTCTGACCCTCCCCTGCTCACACTGTCTCTCTCTCTCTCTCTCTTTCTCTCAGAAATAAATAAAACATTAAAAAATAAGTAAATAAATGCTCAGGCTCAGGCTCAACTGGACTCAACAGAGTAGCTCGAACCCCTCGGAAGCCCAGGCTCAGGAGATGCCGGCCACAAATGCCCCTCATGAGCTGGGCTTCTCCTGCCTGTTCCCTCATCAAAGGGGGGACACGGGGAGCACATGGGGATTTAAAGGAGCAGAAGGGTGGGGAAAGGAGCTATCAAATCAGAACTGTAAAAAAACTCCGCTACTGAACAGGACCAGCTGTTCAGCGGGGCGGACGCTGGGCATCTGGGTCAGTCAACGAGCCTTTCCAGAGCCAACACCCCTAAGGGCTCCCGTGCCACCTCGGTCAGGTTTCTCAGGTAGCCCAGAGCCACAAGCCCCTGGCCCCCAGCCCTGGTCCTTACAGGGCTCCTCATAGGTCCACACGGCCTGCTCTTTCCCTTCCCACTCCACCTATCTCCACCTATTTGGGGAGCTGAATCCAGGTCCCAGAGGCTCAGGTAGAAAGGTTACAAACATAAACAGCGGCCCTTAGCCTTGACAGCAGCAGATAGCCACCAATTAGAACTAGCTGGCCCCTGAGCAAGTCCCCAGGTCACAGCTTTCTTGGCCAGTGCAGGTGGCGAGGGGACCCACATAGTGCCTAAATCACTGAAGCCAGGGGAGGGGGGGCTTTTTTAGTAGCCATGATAAATCTCTTCTGAGCTTGGCCAGACACAAATCAGCCTTGTCTTCAGCCAGGCAAAGCAAAGCCTCAAGCTTCTTCCTCTTCCGGGCACATGCTGACCTTGGCACTTCAACCCGTCGACCCACCTTCTTTCTCCCATGGCCCCCCAGGAAGAAATCAGCCTGTTCCTGGTTGCTCCTACCTCAACGACCCGTGTGATCCGGGGGGGAAAAAAAAAAAAAAGCCCCCTTGTGGGCCCCACGAAGGGTTGGCATCCAGGGCTTCCTGTCGCCTGTGCACAGAGACCCAGGTCCCAGCATAACTCAACAGGACGTCGCACTAGAACACCCGGCCCCAGTCCTGCTCTGGGCGACCTGGGAGCCTGGCTGGCGGCTCCCTAGACACACGGGCATTCTCAGCCTCCTTCCTCACTCCCAGCGACCTCATAATCTGAGCCGCCTCCGGTTCGGCACCCATCTTCAAGACTTGCGCAAACTGCTGAGCCAAAGCCGTGTACCCAAAGCAGAGAACAAGGCGTTTGTAACAGAAATATAAAACCAAGTTGGCATACTCACTTTGGTGCATTTGCCCTGATGGGGCATCCATAGCTCTGTCTGCTTAAAGAGCATGGGGTAGAGACTGAGTCACAAGAAGTCAACTACAGAACTTCCAACACCACCCTCAAGGAGAGGGGAGAAGAGACAGGAAGGGGGAGAGGGAGAGGGTGAGAGAAGCGAGAAAGAAAGGAGAGGGCTGGGGAGCCGGAGCCGTGCTGCAGAGGAGAGGATCCGTGCCTGCTGATTAATTCAGCCTATTTCCAGTCACGCTGCAGATTTAGGGAGGGAGGAGGAGGCAGTGCTGCAACAGCAACGTGGGAGGGAGGGAGAGGCGAGCAAGAGGGAGGGAGGAGCCGGGCTGAGAGGAGAAAGTTTGTAGATGCTCTGCCGGGTGCCCAGGAGCTTGGCCCATTAATCAGAGGCCACCGAGGGGTGAGCGGAGGGGCACCCGCGGCCAACGGGCTGTGCACGCATGGGGAGGAGAGGCCGTGCAGGAGATGGCTGCTGGGACCTGGGGCAACCGTGGCACCCAGGGGTACCTGGACTCTCTCCCCAGACCACCTCTCCTTGGCCCCCAACTCACTGGACAAGGTAGGCGCCCGCCATCCATGAGAGCTCCCCTAAATCACTCAGAGATGCCCCGTATGGAGCCACGCCAGCAACAGCTCTTCCCACAGCTCTAGCTGCAGGAAGGAGGGGAGGGGGGACTTGCCAGTTATTAATAGCAGCACATCCGTGTTCAGGGGAAGGACGGGCCATTGAGAAGCCTGGAGCAGTGGCTTCCAAGAGGCAGAGGAGGGGGCTGGAATCGGGCGGAAGAATCCAGGGGAAGAATACAGCAGAAGGGGGAGGAGCCAGCAGACAGGAAGGGCTTCTGAGGATTCCAATATCTAAGACCCAACACCCTCCCACCAGGTTGGAGCAAGGGACCCCAACAGCAGAGATCGGCCAGCCGCTGATAAACACGCAGTCACATTTAGACACACCTGCCAAAGAACTTCTGGGACAGGGGACCCCCGTGGACACGGGGCCTTATCTCCCAGCCAGTGACGTGGGGCTCCATGAGCGCTGGGACCCCGAATTTGACACACAGGCAGCTCTCAGCACAGACCCCCAAAAGCCTTGGGAGTAGTAGACTGCAAACTTCTTGCCGTCGTCCGGGCCACCCTTAGGAAGGGGCTGTAAAATCCCCAGGGCGAAGAAGCAGCCCAACAGGTCGGATAACTAGAGAGCCTGAGCATTTTTCTCCAGGGCCCTGTTTCCTAGACAACATGAACAACATCATCTCCACCATCTCCAGATGCCGGGAGGAGAGGAGAGAGCCTCAGCTGAGTTCAAGTCCACCTCTCCCCTCGTCCCCTTCTCTAGCACAGCCCCCTCCCTGCCTCCCCCCCCCCCCCCCCCACACACCCA